>NC_142618.1:37355676-37658707 GCF_059453375.1 Lepisosteus platostomus
CACTCTTTTGCATCAAAATAATGTAAAAAAGCTATTTGAACCACTCTATGCTTCCTGAAAGTCCAGCAGTATTTTAAAAGTCTGGGCAAAACCAGGAACTGCCACCACACCTACAACTGTTTCATGGCTTCTTCTACAGGCAGATCCATGCATTTCACTTGACATAGTACGAACTTAAAGGGGAAACATCATTAAACAAATGAACACATGCTATAAATATAACGAACACTGCTAAATATTACCACAGAAGAGATAAAACAGTACCCATGAGGTACCTGTAGAACATGACTGTATTCATGTAAGACATCACCTAACAAAACCCTGAACATAATCCTGTTCAGAGATTTGATTCCAACAGCAAGAAACCAGAAATTCTTCAATTCACCAACAGATGTCGCTATTCTTTAAAATATTACAAGGTAACCGCATTAAAAAACTAATGTTTCATTTTCCCAAAACATGTTTTTAAATTTGTTTAAACCTGCGTTTCAAATTAAACAAATTTCCTCAATTTGTATATGATAAATCTATTCAGAATAGCATCCTGTGCAAAAATACACAAAGTAAAGCTATCGGGTTTAAGTCCCTCAGCTCTTTGTCTGATGACTTCGAAATACAGAAAGCAAAGGTAAATATATTTACAGTGAAGCATCTTTCACAAGTGTTTAACCTCTTTTACAATTAGCAAAGCAAAATGTAAACCAATAGAACAAGTATTCATTCTGCAATTTCACAGCCTCTCTTGCATTGGAGTCATTTAGGACACCAGATAAAACTAGTGATGGTGGTTCAACAGCAAGTTTTAGGAAGTATCTATATCTGTATCTGTATCTGCTCATTGGGCCGGAGCCTTTCCTGGTTTCTGTGGTGGGAAACAGATGAGAAAGAATGTGACTCCCCTCCTGGACAGGACGCCGGTCCAGGGATAATCTCCCAGGATTGCTAGTCCCCATAGCTTGGTGGAACAACTGTGATACAGTACCTCACTCAAGGTACAACTGTACTGTCTACAGCAGATCTGAGCCCAGAGACCTACACACTATGTTACAAAGTTATGTCACTAAGCAAGAACTGGTTCAGTTTAATTAAAAACTCGGATGGAATTGACTGTTGCTCTCCAGAGTGAGGGATGAAATTTAATTTAGCCCACCTATTCCAAAGGAAAATATATTTTGTACTACAGGTCATGGTCATCATTATTATGTTTACAATATTAATTTAAATGCATTTACAAATAGTAGATAATGCATTGTTCATGCCACCACAAGACATTATTCCATCATTTACCTTTTCTGTTTCCCCACATAACCTCTCGATCAATTTACCCAGCACTGTGCCACTGAGAAATGCAGGAAGAACCATGATGAAATTAAGAACAACACAATACTCGCAAACATGCTTGTGCGCATATAAGAATAAAATGCACAGACGTGCAAACAGTCAATGAATCAGTACTCACCGTTGAAGTGAACTCCTTATAAACCGCTCGTTCCTGAGGCGTGAGAGACTGAAACAGAACAGAGCAAGACAGCACTTTAGAGGCAGTTGTTCCCTCCAAAGTTAGAGCAGCTCCAGTGGTGCACCCACACCACTGAAAACCAGCCCTTTGTGTGACTGTGACCAGGAAATTACATCATGAACAAAGAGAAATGATGCACCAATGAAAAAGTCTCATGAATGGCATTCTATGGGTTTCATTACTGCAGCTCATGAAATACCAACCTCAAAAACACCCCATATTTTTCTAGTTTTTAAAATGAGAGGAATTCACATTGTTAAAATGGCATTATCAGAATAAATTAAGCTATTTTTGAAAAAAAATGGCAAACCCTGCAAAACGCTACCCGTAAGTAGCCGACTATTGTTTTCTGCTTCCTCCTTCATTCTCCCTGCTCCCCCTCTTACTCCATCTCTTTCTATTCTTGTATCTCCTCTTCCCTCTCCATTCCCACCATGTTCCTTCTTTTTTTCTCAAGTCTCTCCCCCTTTGAGCCTCTTCCCCTGCTCCATTTCTTCCACCCCCCTTTACCTTGACCCAGGCCTCGAGCTCAGCCTTGTACTCCACTTGCTGACTCTCCACCAGTTTCTTATACTTGTCTTTCTGGCTCTGGCTTAGCTTCTGCCAGCGCTTCCCAATCTCCACCATCCGCTCCTTGAGGCTGAAGTGGTTCAGCTCTCCATTGGTCAGGAGCTCCTGTGAGAACATCTGATACCCACTCCTGAGAGACAGAGAGGGAAAAACAGGAGTCAAAAGTGAAAAAAGGTGCAGAAAAAAAGACAGGACAAGAGAAGAGGAAGGGAAAAGTTGTGGAGTACAGAGAAACAAAGGAATGTTTAAATAAAATGCTGCAGAGTATCACAGATTATAACACAGCTGGACCTCTTCAGTCTTCGACATTCAGAGAGAAAACTAGAATTGCTTCCATGATCTGTGTTACAATCCAGACAGTCTTATTGACTGGCAATAATGACCCACGGTAAACCGTAAAGATGATAAACAGAAAAGGGAAAACCTTTGTCGTCGATGGTGAACCAGCTTGTCTTTTTAAAGTTGTAACAGTGTATACTTGAGTGCCTTCGTGTGTGTGTACATTTCTGGAAATTCTCACTCACACAGGTGGTTTCTTGGGCTCTCCATCAAATTTCGGTTTTCTCTGGGCCTGAGCAGACTGTGGCGTCCTCATCTCCACCAGCTCTCTCTGCAGGGATGAGACACAGTTGTCAGACACACACACAAGATGAAAACACTATTAAGAAACAAGCTATTCAACCTATCTTCTATGTCACACTGAACAAAGTAGGAACAGGAACCAAGTAAAAATATGTCACTGTGTCATGGGGTAACGTAGACCCCCAACATACTGATATACCTCGTATCTCTTCTGGTCTTCAGCTGCCTTCTTAATCCAAGGGATCTTCTCCTTCTTCTCCATGGCTTTCCAGGTAGATTCCATGGCATTCTGTGCCTTCTTCCTGTCATTCTGCAGGAGGAACATGAATGCAAATCAGACTGCCACAGCACAAGACCTGGGATCTCTAACCAACTATAAGGTTTTTGAAAAACCCTGGGGGACACAGGGAACCGCAGATCCTGTGATGTATTTGAACAAAAATATGATTTTCTAGCACAAACCCACCAACCATCAGCAAAACAAGCCATCATTACAGCTCTGCTCTTTTGTATTGTCCTAATTGTGGACTCATTAACACCAATGAGTCTCCCCACCAAAGCCACAAGTTTCACCATGAAAACACCCAACAAGCACATCTAATTTCCTTTCCAATTCCATAAGATTTCTTGCCCCATTTGCATTTTCAGCCACAGAAATGAGTTGATGCTTAGGAGCCACGTTCATGGACAAAGCTATTGGTCTAAAAGGTGGATCAACACAGAGCGATCAATCGACATCCCCTCAGTATAACTGCGCAGGAGAAGGCATGGTGGGAAGATCAGCATCAATGGGATGTGCGGAGTCAATACAGACATGTGCATCTTGAAACTACAAGAAACGTCTTTACACAAAGGGTTGTGGGAGTGTGGAACAAGCTACCCAATCATGTTGGTGAAGCCAATATACTCTGGTTAAATAAATTGGTTGTATAAAGACTAAATTACACACCACTGTATTTCACTCCCATAGTCTCACCCTGTACTTGGCGAGATAGTCTCCGATGACACTCTGCTGCCACATCTCCTCGGCCGTCTTTGGCGTCTCTGGTAACCGCACCCTTTTCTTGCCATCATGTTTGTCCTTCACCAGGCTCTGTACCCGCTGGTCTGGCACATTGTCCGCCTCACGGTACCTCTCCTGGCACAGAACACACAGCATGCAGGTCAACTCCCTGGGAAGGATCTGGAACCTTTCTTCACATTTTCTGAACTTCTGTCTGAGCAGGGAAGGTTCTTCTAAGGAAGGCAATATCTGTTTTTTTTTTAGTATATTATTATCTTATAATGCCTGGGCTGCTCACCAGAGAAATGGTGTCAATGTAACGAGAGGTGTGTTCCTGTATTATCTGTAAAAGCTCCAATACACACAATAGACACTTTAAAACACTTATATAAAGAAACAGAATAATGTGGTGGTCTCTACAATTGGACTGTGCAGACGCTCTAATCTTATCTTTGTCTTGCAGGAATGTTCAGTGGACAACATGCTCAGGCTGTGACCAATATCAGCCACAGGTAGCTCAGTGGCCTCCACTCCCCTTCTAATCTTAATCCATGAGGACACCTTGCCTTGACATTTTTGACACTTTGAATTGCAGCTTTAGTTTCAGACATTATGGGTCAAAAGAGCTAAAAATGCAAAAGGGGTAACACTGAAACAATTAGCAATTTTA
Source organism: Lepisosteus platostomus (assembly GCF_059453375.1). Taxonomy (NCBI): domain Eukaryota; kingdom Metazoa; phylum Chordata; class Actinopteri; order Semionotiformes; family Lepisosteidae; genus Lepisosteus; species Lepisosteus platostomus. The sequence goes on from NC_142618.1 coordinate 37,360,021, forward strand.
CAATCCTACTAGCAGTTAGCAGAGTTACCTCTCATTAGCAGAGTGCTTTTAACCTGGAAATAAAAATCATGACACATTTTACTAATGTATATTTCATAATGAGGAATTTCTTAATATTCTTTTTACTTTTGTTTCTTAAATGGAGCATTGAAAATTCATTCTGTGAGGTGTGAGCATACTACAATAACTGGGTGCAGCTAATGCAGCTCATTGTGAAGTGTAAAGCACAATGACAACAATTTCTGCACTTAATTCTAACCCAATCATTCGCCAAGTGCCCTAACATGACAACAAAATACATGATCTATGAAGTTCTGTGCTCCAGGCTATTGGTGTTGAACTTAACAGTTTAAATGAATTACACCAAACACCAAATCATAACAGACACCATAAAAGACCAAATTATACGGTCAGCAGCCATATCACTCTGCAACTCACAACTGGCAACCCACTGAAGCTAAGCAGGTGTGAGCCTTTTCAGTACCTGGATGGGAGACCTCCTGGGAAAAACTAAGGTTGCTGCTGGAAGAGCTATTAGTGGGGCCAGTAGGGGGCACTCACCCTGCAGCCCATGTGGGTCCTAATGCTCCAGGATAGTGACGGGGACACTATACTGTAAACAGGCACTGTCCTTCGGATGAGACATAAAACCAAGGTCCTGAGGACTGTGGTCATGAAAAATCCCAGGGTGTTTGTCGAAAAGAGTAGGGGTGTAACCCCGGTGTCCTGGCCAAATTTCCCATTGGCCCTTACCAATCATGGCCTCCTAATAATCCCCATCTATGAATTGGCTTCCTTACTCTGCTCTCCTCCCCACTGATGTATGGTGAGCGTTCTGGCGCACTATGGCTGCCATCACATCATCCAGGTGGGGCTGCACATTGGTGGTGGTGGTGGAGGGGAATCCCCATTACCTGTAAAGCGCTTTCAGTGGAGTGTCCAGAAAAGCGCTATATAAGTGTAAGCAATTATTATTATAAAATTCCTCTGGAACAAAAAATCACAATTATTTCAGTAAACAAGAGTAAGAACTAGACATTAATGGCTCTCTCCTTCTAACCTTTAGACCATCTAAGTTAAAGGTGGAACAGAAGAATGACTATTAGACACAGATTAAGACTGATCTAATATTTCCAAAGCCACTGAAATACAGTAAACACTCAGTTGGACATTGGCAGTATCTCACCTTGCCTGAAGGGGATTTGGCCCGGTGAGGGCTCCCGGCATTCCCCACCCCTAGTCGGCTCCCTCCCAGCTTCTCCTCTGTGAGAACCCTGTCTCGCTCCTCTTCTGGCAGGCTCTGAAAATACAGCACTGTGAGCAGCTGAGACAACACGACTGCACAGATACACACCACACTGCAACCAGCACTGTGAGCAGCTGTAACAATACGACTGCGCAGACACCACACTACACCGAGCACTGTGAGCAGCTGGGACAACATGACTGTGCAGACACACACCACACTACACCCAGCACTTTGAGCAGCTGGGACAACATGACTGCGCAGACACACACCACACTACACCCAGCACTTTGAGCAGCTGGGACAACATGACTGCGCAGACACACACCACACTACACCCAGCACTTTGAGCAGCTGGGACAACATGACTGCGCAGACACACACCACACTACACCCAGCACTTTGAGCAGCTGGGACAACATGACTGCGCAGACACACACCACACTACACCCAGCACTTTGAGCAGCTGGGACAACATGACTGCGCAGACACACACCACACTACACCCAGCACTTTGAGCAGCTGGGACAACACAACTGTGCAGACACACACAACACTACAGCCAGCACTGTGATCCTCTGGGACAACACGACTGCGCAGACAAACAATATACCCAGCACTGTGAGCAGCTGAGACAACACAACTGCGCAGACACACACCACACTACATCCAGCACTGTGAGCAGCTGGGACAACATGACTACGCAGACACACACCATACCCAGCGCTGTCAGCAGCTGAGACAACACGACTGCGCAGACACACCGCACTACAGCCAGCACTGTGAGCAGCTGGGACAACACACAGTGAATACACTAACCAGGAACATTTCCAATAATTTCTCCTCCAACATGACATTTACTGCACTTTTTCTATACCAAAATAAGCTTTTAAAATAAAAAAAATTTGATTACAAATTTTAAAACCTTGTTAATAAATTTTCAACACCAATGCTGTTTCTTCTACTATTTACTCCTTTAAAGCTTTATAACACCTTCCCAAAAATTATCCATATTCTTTTAAGATAACCTGATACTTAAACACAGTGCAATTTGTAAACAGATGAGGAAAACAGGTCTGCTTACACAGCACACATCACACATAGACCATGAATGTGAAACAATGGCTTAACAACATACACACTGCAATTAACTAGAAAAGCATCCACCTTGCAGACCAGGGTTACACAACTGCAGTCCTGGAGTGCCTTAAGACCTTTAGTAGCTGAAGACCTGGGATAGGTGTTGAATAAGTCATGTTAAGCCAATAATTAAGTGAATTAGAGCTGATGTAGAATTGAAGATACTGTAGCCCTCCAGCTCTGGAGTTGTGTAGCCCAGCAGTAAAGACACCAGACACTATTGATACACACGCAGGGAACCCAGTGTGCCATCAGAAATCACACACCTCTAAAAACCTCTGAAGGTCGATCTCATACTGCTTCTTTTTCTGAAATGTAACAAAAGAACAACACAAGATTAACAAAATGACAAGCAATATTTTTTTTTAGATAAACTGGAATCACCATTTTAACTGTCACTCACAGGGGCAGCTATGACACCTGTAATATATGTATTCCTGTTGCTGCCTCTTGAAATAACAGAAGATCTGTTCAGGACAGACCCATCAGAACAGGTCTACCTCCAGACCTGTTGATCTAGACTCTACAATCTTCTAGATCCCACTTCAAGAGCACCCTGCCCGCAACCTCTGACCTGCTCGCAGCGCTTCTGGAACATGTCCTTCTCCCTCTGGCTCATCGTTTTCCACCGCTTGCTGCACAACACCATGCGCTCTGTGCTGGGGACATCCTTCATATTGACCATCAGCTCCGCGCAGTACAGGGAGTAGCCATTCCTGCAGGTAGCAGGTAGAATCAGTCCTTCCTGCTTTCTGCCGAAACACACTGGCAGTGTGCAGTAACCGTGAAGGGCACATTGCCAGACAATATGGACAAAATCATCAATTTACTCTTTAAACATGAACCATGTTTTGGATTGCTATCCATCTTACCATGGAAGAGGGATATACATGAACTACAAAAGCAATTCACAAGAGACAAGCAATTCAGAAAGTAACACACTGCTTCAATACAACTTCTGAGACCTGAGCCTCAAAGCTCCCGTCTTGGAGTCTTGTTTTATCAAGTAATCTGAACCAGACACCTGATTGACTTCCACCTCAGGTCTAGAAGTTCATGACATAAGGAATCAGCAAACTTAGAAGGAAGGAATCACAAAGTGTTTTTCAATTTATCCATAATTTTAAACAACACCACCACACTAAAAAAAATAAAAAAACATCAGTGCTCACTTTTTGTTTTTTTGGGGGGTTTTGTAGCTTTTATACGACCACACTAAAAGGCTTGCTGGTGTTTGTGAACAGTGAGACAGGCAATGATGACAGTGAAGAACAGCAAATGGGTGAAAGAGTAAAGCAGGAGCAGGAGTGATGCTAAAACAGAAACACATTCACAACAGCAAAATAATAACAGAATTGGAAAAACATTTTACTTTTATGGAATTAAATGCAGTAAATAATAGCTTTATTAATCTAGAACCCGCAGGAGTCAAACTGAAAATTCGGACACACAGAGAAGAATCAAAAAGAAGCTGAGAAATATAAATAAAAGCACAAAAAACAGAAAGTATGTTTTTGAAGCTGCTTTTCTGGATTATTACAAGAAACAGCAGGAGAACATCATGCCAAACAGACTAGATTGACTGAATGGTCACCCCTTAGTTGTACCCGTTTCTATGTTCTTGAAATAAATAAATGGAATATGTCTTGAAGAAAATCCATAAATACTAAAGCACCGACCGGGCTTGTTAAAAACAGAACTGCAAATAATACACTGGGGTTGGTAGTGAAATACAACAAGAAACGACTTCAGTCTTCAGTCTTTTACAGACTTCAATTTTCCTTCTGTAAAACATCACAGCGAGCTGGGACGGCTGAGGTCAAGGCGACAGTGTACGTACGGGGGCGGTTTAGTGGGCCGACCATCAAACTTGTCCTTGAGTTGGCGCTCTGCCTTTGTAAGGACTGACTTGACATGCTCCTCCGCGTTACATTCAGGGTGTGCCTCAAGGTAGGCCTTCATTCTGTCCTGCACGGAGAGAGCCAGCACATTCACACAGCTACCACTGATCTGATATTTCCCCATTCCTACACCTCTGTACCAGGCCCCGCAGATGCTCAAGGCAAAATATTATTTTCCTGTCTGCAACAGTTTGCAATACGTGTTTGATAATAGTTAATTCTATTGTTGCCAAACCAAGGTTCTAATTATACCATGTTTCCCATTGGCCTCTTCCAGCTGTAGCTGAGCAGGGCAGTCTGGCTGAGGCAGAACTGTAATGTAGAGACCTGGAGAGATGCAGTCCAGCAGCTACAATAAACAGCCTTCATTTTCTCAAGGCCTAGAACAATTTGCCAATGATACGTTAAACAGATAGTGTGTTCAGTTAAGTAATTTAGATTACTTAATTGATTATAGGGGTGATAGATTACTTAATAGATTAGGGCGTGGATCTTGGCTAATTTACTTATGCACATAAACATGTAGAACAAAAATCAGAATATCCTTCAGTACTAGTATTCCCTTCACTGAAACACTACTTGCTTAATTGATTAAAACAAATTGGAATGGAGAGGCCTCCAGGACCAGGGTTTACAGACCACTGACCAGGGCAGGTCAGACAGCACAGTTCTGCCTCTCAAATGCAGCCGGACCAGACTGTCTTGGGCAGAATTGTGTTAAATAGAGAGTGTGCTAAAACCTGTAACGACGTTTTAAATTTGAATAATTTTACCTCAACAAGCAAGCAATCAAATATGATTTGTAACAGTCAACCCCAGAGAGCACAGATTGCTGAACAACCAGTGTACTCAGACGTTCCTCCATTTCCTGGTCCCCTCGTTCTCAACACCTGGACCCCTCACCTCATAGTCCTTCTGTAACTCCAGGGCCTTGCTGATCCACTTGAGGCGCTTTTTGTCAGACAGCTGAGACCACTGTCTGCGCAGGGCCTCCTTCAGCTCCTTCTGACTCACCTGGAAGAGGACGACAGGCAAGAGGAGGAAGTGAAGAAGGGGCCACACTCAGAGCAGTTTACCCCTCCATTCACGCCGAACTCCACATCAGCTTCCTGAGCTGTGCTCTAAACGACTGGGCGTCATGACTCAAACTGCTGTGTAAAGGATCATGTCTCCATCCCTGCTGTTCTCAAGAAAATAAGCACTCCAATTTCTTTCCATAGCTTTTAATTTTGCTGTGTACTGTGATGCATCGGTTACGGTTCCACACGTAGCCCATTTTTAGTCTACTTTTCCTTGTAAGGATCTTACTAGGAAAGTGCTTGCATCATCCTGTGGCCAAACGCAACCTCCTCCCCATAAACAGTGCCACTCACATCTGGGTGTAGCTTCATGTACGTCTTCTTCTCATGGTTGTACCAGAGCTGCTGGGGGGTCTTGGGCTTTTCCGGGATGTCCGACTTCTTCCTCTCCTGGATGAGGTCAGGATGCTCCTCCCTGGAAAGGACGCGGTCACATGAAACAGAAACATGAACGAAGACCTTCGTGATTGTTTAATGTTCTTCCTTGAAAAACAGACATAGAGCCCAGGTGTTCAAAATTTTAACAAAGCCACACAGAGGTAACTGAGTGAGTGTGGCAATGTCATCCTGAAGGTTTTGATTACAAGGAATGTATATAATTCAATAAATCTACTTTACTTACTCGACTTTGTAAGAACTTTACATCTTAACATGCTTCTCACACGTAAGAGAAAGGGGATTATAGCCTACACTGAATTGTGCCTGTGTATATCTGTGAAACTGGTGACAGAAGTATGGTGATAAAGTACGGACAGTAGGTGCTAATACACTACAAACTGTCCAAGAAACACAGACATTACACTACTTTTGAGAAGAATCCAAGGTTGTGTCTGCATTATTATGAAACATGATTTAAGCTAAAAACATTCAGACATTAAACTGGAAATTCTACAATATCAACTTGGATAACATAAAAATATAAACTTTCGGTAAATGAACAGTATGGCCCCATCTAACAGCTGTGACTTACAGGCAGAGGCAATAAGGGTAAACTCAGATGACTCCTGCTAATCTGAACTGTTGTCTGTTTGACATTTCAAGAGCAGAAAGACCACTAACAAAACAAAGCCACTTACTTGAACCGAGCCATGTTCTTCTTAAATGACTCCTTCTCCTCCTGGAAGTCCTGCATGTACTTCAGCTGTGAGCAAGGACAAACAATTAGTCCATGTGCAGGAATTGCGATTTATGATGCTGTTTATAGGCCAACAGGAAAATTAAAACAATGGGGCAGAGCGGTGGCACTGTGGCTAAGGATCTACACCTGTGGCTGGAAGGCTGCCGGTTCAAATCCCACAGCCGGCAGAGGAATCCTACTCCGTTGGGCCCCTGAGCAAGGCCCTTAACCCCAACTGCTCCAGGGGCGCCATATAAATGGCTGACCCTGCGCTCTGACCCCAGGCTTCTCTTTCCCCGTCGGTGTGCCTGTGTGTCTCATGGAGAGCAAGCTGGGGTATGTTAAAAGACAAATTCCTAATGCAAGAAATTGTATGTGGCTAATAAAGTGATCTTACCTTAATGGGGGTGAGAGGCAGGGCAGAGCAGGTGTTAGCATTGCTCCCTAGCAGCTATGGAGCCCTGGGTTCAGTACCTGGGATGCTATCTATGCAGCGTTTGCGTTATTCCCGTGTTTGCATGGATTTTCTCCAGTGCTCCGGTTTCCTTACACTATCCAGAGATATACAGCTGGGTTAACTGGATTCTGGGAAAATTGGTCATGGTTGTGGGTGTGTGTGTTTGTGTCTGTGATGGACTGGCATCCTCTCCCTGGTGTATTCCGCCTTGCTCTCAATGCCTCCCAGGATAGGCTCTGGGTCACTATGACCCTGAATTCAATTAGTGGTTATTTAAAAGCCATATGACGTGATGTTAATGGGATTAAAGAGTATATTACTGGGGATGTCAGACTGGATAAAACAAACCTAATTCGGTTGTACCTTCCCCTGTCACAAGGAAACAGGTAAAAACAGGTTGGGCCCCTGCGTTTGGGCAACGACACATTATAATACAATACAACACTGCCTGCAGATCTACTGCAAGGTTGAATATTTCTGGAACAGCAGAACATTATAGGCTCAAGCACAGAGTATTCTACAGGACGTCCAGGTAATTACATATTTTAGGAGTTTAGGTGTTAAACAGAAGGGTGTCAATGTGAAATGACATGGTCAATGTGAAATACTCTAAGGTACATTGAAGACCTGTGTGGGGTACACATTGCCTTCTACACACAAACAGGTGAGATTTAGCACAGTGCATGGGCACCACACTATAAAACACACGTCATCACCACGAGGAACGATGTTCAAGGTCTAAGACATGAAGTGATAAATCAAATGCCCTGAACCAGGCTAACCATGGCAGACTGTGGAAAGGTCTAGAGCTCAGTGACTCAGAGCAACAGCATGCAGGCCCCCTCCACACAGCTACAGCCCCCAGCCAGGTTACTGGGAGAGGCTCGGGGGTCTCGGGGTCACCTTCTTCTTCTCGGGCAGCTCCTTGTACTTCTTCGACAGGATTTTGGTGAGGTCCAGGTTGCTCATCTCGGGGTGAATCTTGGCATATTTGGCCCGTTTCTCCATGAAGAAGCGGAAGTAAGGTGTCAGGGGCTTCTTGGGGAAGTCAGGATGCGTCTGGGGGGAGGAAACAACATTCAGAGAATAGCAAAGCGCTAGCTGGTAGCATGAGGTACAATACAGGAAATGGCAATAGCCGATTCAAATGGTTTGGAGCTCTTAGCTTCAGGAAAACTACAGCAGATTGCCTGATTAAGAGTTTAAAATTGTGGAACAGCTAAAGGCTCAATAAAAATTTCATCAAAGTAATTGAAATGACAAGAAATGATCATTTTACTATGCTGAATGCAAATGCAAAACCTTTTATCTAATTTTAAAACCCCCTGCAACCAATTTCTTTTAAGAGACCATGTTGTTCAAGGTCATTATTCTCATCTTGTGTATCGCGAGACTACTAAATGCCAGGCTAATAAAAGAACTAAATCTGACTAATTTCAAGCCAAAAAGGGTCTACTTCAAATTGCATTTAGTATAGAAAATATTTTCGATATTTGATAGAAACCCAAGACCACCACTTTATATTTGAGTTCTAGTTTTAATTATGTGGCTAGTGTATCAACACAGCAAACTTATATTACTTGTAGAGGCGAATTCCATTGTTTCAGTAATCAAGGGGATGGATCTTCAGCACTGTCCGTAACAGTCTACACAAAGACACAGGCAGCTGTTTGAATGGAGATGCTCAAAAATAAATCCTTCTATGACTAAAAAATAAAACTGCAGAAGTGAAAATTAAATATCCTATGATTTCAAGCCGAAGTTATATGTTTGTGATTATTTATTACTTTTTATAGTCGTGGAGTATATTGCATCCTAAATCACACCCATTTAATTATGCATACAAAAATCAAAGGCTGGAGTGCAGATACTCAGATGCAGTTCCGAGTGTCCACAGCAAGCCTTGGAAGAATTCACCTATATCAGACACGGGCAACTCCAGTCCTTGAGAAATTCATTCTGACAGGTTTCAAATGTAATTTAGAATAAGCAATCAATTGATACTAAATCAGAATCAAAATCATATGATTTATTTATTTTTATTTAGAATCTCCTATTATCTATTATTTTTGTTATACCTAGCTGATCTGTTTTCAAATTAAATAGGAATTACAGTGCCTTCCAAAAGTATCAAGACCCTTCCTATGATGTCTTATTTAAGGAAATTAAAAAATTACATATACACATTTTTAAATGTAATCTTTTACTCTTAACTTCAATGCTCAAACTGAAGACTTCTAAGGGTAAAATAAGTTACAGTAAAAATCAGCACAAAAATAAGGAGAAAATTGAATTATGTCAATTGCATAAGTATTCAGACCCATTAACTGAATATTTGGTAGAAGCATCTTTGGCAGCAATTACAGTCACAGCTCTTTTTGGGTATGTCTTTACCAACATTGTACATCGACATGAGGACATTTTTGCTTGTTCTTCCCCGCAGAGGTGCCCAAGTTCTCTCCTGTTACTTGGAGAGAGTTTATGGACCACAGTCTTCAATTATTTTCATAAACTTTCTAACAGATTCTGTAGGCTTTACATCAAAATTCTGACTGGACCACTCACAGGCATTGACTTTCTTATTCTTAAGCCACTCAAGTGGAGGTTTGGCTTGTGTTTTGGATTAGTGTCCTGCTGAAAGGTTGCTGTTTTTGGTTTCAAGCAGGAGTTTCCTCTAAGATTTTCCAGTACTGTACTTTGCTCCAGGTTCCCAGTTGCTGCTGATGAAAGGCAAACTATGACATAATACTGCCACCATCTTGCTCGAAGGTAGTGGAGGTGTCATCTGAGTGATGAATTATGTTGGGTTTGCACCAGATGTAAAGTTTTGCATTTAGATGAAAAAGGTCCAATTTTGTCTTGTCTATACCTTAATATAAAGGTATACCTACACTGTTATGAAATATAGATCCTTGTCTTCACAGGTGAATCTGTGTTGGAAATACACTACCTGACTGAGGAACCTTCACAGATGGGGTTATTTAGTCTTAAACATGTAAAATACTATAACTGCACACAGACATCACCATGTGTGGCTCACTAAGGTAAATTTTGTGTTCCTAAATTAAATTAGATTTACCACAGCACAGTGTTTGAACACTAACGCAATGATGACTTTTACATTTTTCCTTCCTAGTAAAAGGTCTGTTTACTTCTTTTTGTTTTTTGCTTAGAATGTGTGTATTAGGTGGTATTAATGTTCCTTCATGTGTCATGATTTCAAGCTTTAAAGCCACAAAACAAGAAAAGGCTCTGAATTCTTCTGAAAGATACTGTGTGGGTTTTTCATGTTTCAGGCTGCAGCTACCATCCCTGCAACCACACACAGGGAAAAACAGGGAAGTGGAGGTGGACTGCTCTGACTAACCCACCTTTGAACCTGTATATCGCAGGCAATATAAATTATAAATTAAATATCACAGGCAATATAGCCTCTTATTAGAGGCTCAGCTTGGATGGGGGGGAGAGTCGAGTCATTCACCAACAGCAATATAGCCTGCAGGCACCACACTGGACGGCCACAGCGGTTGCTGAGTCGCTAAGGCCCGAGGGACTCTTGACTGACTAATTTCATCAGCCAGTAAATAACTGTGCACCTCCACCTGAGGAATTCCAGACACAGTCGGTTACTGACGCGACTCTCTGTGCCTCCGCTTGGGGAGTCCCAGTCACTGTTAGTGCTATGAACCTGTGGGCCTTCCCCTGGTGGATTCCCAGTCACCATTAGCTAGTGCCTTGATCCTGTGTGCCTCTGCCTGGGGAGTCCCAGTCACAGTCGGCTAGTGACGTTACCCTATGACCCACTGCTTGGGGAGTCCCAGTCATAGTCAGCTAGTGATGTGACCCTTTGACCTACACTTGCTCAAACCTGAGATCACAGAGTTCACCCTGTGCTAAAACAAGCTCCTTTACTTGATGAGTCACTCGGCAGACCCCATAATTTAACAAATTTGTGATTTATCCAAATACTTGACTCAATTAATCTAAAAACCTTAATGAATTCCAGAGGACTGAAGCTGCCACCATCCCTGATCTAAATTCATTAAAATTGTTCATTTGTAATTCATTTTTAAATTGTCATTAAAATACTCCATGAACAAATAGGGTTTCTTAGTACTTAAGAGTGCTGGCTGCCTTCTGTACCTTGAGCTTCTTGCCTTTGTAAGGATTTTTCACCTTCTCCATGGCCTCGATGATAAGCTCCGTCATGGTCCGGAACTTCCTCACCTGAAGACACATGAAACCGCAACAGGCGCGTTGAAGTAATTAGTCTCCATTGCAAGCCTTTCCCGCAGCCCTCCAAAGAGATCTTTTCAGAATGATTAGTGGAAAACTAAACACCCTGACTAGACCACACACAAAGTGCATGGTGAAGGGAAAGAAAAACTCACATTTAATCAAGCCAAATGTGGGGTACAAATATACTGTATAAAGGAACTAAGTTTAAATTCTCTGTGTATTTTATGCTGCAAGTTTGTTTGGTCCCACTGTGTAAATATCAACTTGCTGCACAAGCTACTGAGCCAGGACCTGTTGCGGTTTTTGATAGGTCAAACTAATCATTCCCAATCTAGTCAAATCCCTGGCACTCTCCTGCTAGACATAGCTTTTCTCATGTGACTCTATTGCTCCAGTCCCTCCATTAGCTCCCTACCACCACATGTATATCCTTAGTTCTCACCTGCTGATGTTTCTGCTGCCTCACTTCTTGTCAGTTGTACCTATTCACTGTAAATTTGGAAAACATACCAACAGGGCATGTACATTCCTGCTCTGTTTCCATATATAAATACTACAGACATACCACATGTACATCATATAATATATAATGCATAATTATGTTACATATATATTATACATATGCTCAATGAATTGGACCATCGACACCTGACTGAGGCAGCTGTACACTTTATTAAATTATTCTGTTTCATTTTGTTCGTTCTGCACTAGTGTTGCTCTTCCAATGCGTACAAAGCCTCATTATCTTTTTAAAATTTATTTTTACCTAATAGTACCTACATGACTGGTCCTTGCACTTATACAGTGCCTTGCGAAAGTATTCGGCCCCCTTGAACTTTTCAACCTTTTGCCACATTTCAGGCTTCAAACATAAAGATATAAATTTTTTATTTTATGTGAAGAATCACCAACAAGTGGGACACAATTGTGAAGTGGAACGAAATCTATTGGATTTTTGAAACTTTTTTAACTAATAAAAAAATGAAAAGTGGGGCGTGCAAAATTATTCGGCCCCCTTGCGTTAATACTTTGTAGAGCCACCTTTTGCTGCGATTACAGCTGCAAGTCGCTTGGGGTATGTCTCTATCAGTTTTGCACATCGAGAGACTGAAATTCTTGCCCATTCTTCCTTGCAAAACAGCTCGAGCTCAGTGAGGTTGGATGGAGAGCGTTTGTGAACAGCAGTTTTCAGCTCTTTCCACAGATTCTCGATTGGATTCAGGTCTGAACTTTGACTTGGCCATTCAAACACCTGGATACGTTTATTTGTGAACCATTCCTTTGTAGATTTTGCTGTATGTTTGGGATCATTGTCTTGTTGGAAGATAAATCTCCGTCCCAGTTTCAGGTCTTTTGCAGACTCCAACAGGTTTTCATCCAGAATGGTCCTGTATTTGGCTGCATCCATCTTCCCCTCAATTTTAACCATCTTCCCTGTCCCTGCTGAAGAAAAGCAGGCCCAAACCATGATGCTGCCACCACCATGTTTGACAGTGGGGATGGTGTGTTGAGGGTGATGAGCTGTGTTGCTTTTACGCCAAACATATTGTTTTGCATTGTGGCCAAAAAGTTCGATTTTGGTTTCATCTGACCAGAGCACCTTCTTCCACATGTTTGGGGTGTCTCCCAGGTGGCTTGTGGCAAACTTTAGACGAGACTTTTTATGGATATCTTTGAGAAATGGCTTTCTTCTTGCCACTCTTCCATAAAGGCCAGATTTGTGCAGTGTAAGACTGATTGTTGTCCTATGGACAGACTCTCCCACCTCAGCTGTAGTTCTCTGCAGTTCATCCAGAGTGATCATGGGCCTCTTGGCTGCATCTCTGATCAGTCTTCTCCTTGTCTGAGCTGAAAGTTTAGAGGGACGGCCAGGTCTTGGTAGATTTGCAGTGGTCTGATACTCCTTCCATTTCAAGATGATCGCTTGCACAGTGCTCCTTGGGATGTTTGAAGCTTGGGAAATCTTTTTGTATCCAAATCCGGCTTTAAACTTCTCCACAACAGTATTACGGACCTGCCTGGTGTGTTCCTTGGTCTTCATGATGCTCTCTGCGCTTTCAACAGAACCTTGAGACTATCACAGAGCAGGTGCATTTATCAGAGACTTGATTACACACAGGTGGATTCTATTTATCACCATCAGTCATTTAGGACAACATTGGATCATTCAGAGATCCTCGCTGAACTTCTGGAGTGAGTTTGCTGCACTGAAAGTAAAGGGGCCGAATAATTTTGCACGCCCCACTTTTCATTTTTTTATTAGTTAAAAAAGTTTCAAAAATCCAATAGATTTCGTTCCACTTCACAATTGTGTCCCACTTGTTGGTGATTCTTCACATAAAATAAAAAATTTATATCTTTATGTTTGAAGCCTGAAATGTGGCAAAAGGTTGAAAAGTTCAAGGGGGCCGAATACTTTCGCAAGGCACTGTAGTTGATGCATATTTGTATATTTTGTACATCACCTAGATAAGGGCGCTTCAAAAGCAAATAACAACATTATTTGATTACCTCTGAAAGAGGGGTGCTTATTGCACATTACCAGAGTTTTCAAGGACTTCAGTGACCTTTCCCTATTGTACTTGTATTTCATAAATATAGCGTATGGGTTTTAAGGCTCTAAGGTGCTGCCAAACATTTACCTTACCATAAGGCACCACATCAAGAAATATTGAGATCTTATGTCACCAGGGACTGCTGGACATTGTGCCAACACAGAAGCAGTTAGGAATACCACTACATGTACTGTACTTCGAGGATTTTCAAGTTTTGTATGCTTTGGGCTCTTGTACAGACTTTTCAGAGAAAGCAGGTATGCCATGTCTTATATTTACACCTCCATACCTGCCTGTGTGGCTTCTCTCAAAATAAATTCATACATATAGTACCTGCTACTCTGTTTCTGCATGCACTTGCAATTTAAAGAGTCCAAGACAGATGGAGCTGCAATGTCTTGCTCGTTTCCCCATGCTGAGTGGGACTGTTCATGTTCATGCCCTTCTCCTGCCTATCAGCCCTCCAGCTGGGCAGCCAGCTTGGCATCTACACCTGCTCTGGACCCGAGCCCTCTGCTCCAGTGAGTGGTGAAGATCATCAGCCCTGAGCAGTCCATCCTGCTACTCACCACCGTGGAGACTTTCAGCCACTTCTGCTTGCACATGTCGCTGCTGTAGGCCCCGAAGCACACCTTGTCCCAGTCAATGTGTGACTCTGTGGTCTTGTACTTCAGGGAGTCGCCCTCGGGCAGCAGGCTGCGGATCCGCTCCAGCAGAGTCAGGCAGTCTTCCTGGCTCCACTCATCCCCGTCTGCCACGCACACATCACACTGTAACTCTGGCAGTAGGACACACAGCATACACTTCGAGTCTGTTCTTTCATCCTTATACTGACCAGATGGCCAGGTGTGAACCCGCACAAAGAGAGGAACCTCCACTACTCCACAGTGTAACACTGCCAGTTCTGTTCACACCACTGTCACCAGCAAAAAAACCAAAATCAAAACACGAGGGATTCCCATGCACTACTACACAAAGCAAGCTGATAGAGGCAATGTACTCAGCTCTACACCAGGCCTGAGGAATCTCTTGTTCCAGAATTAAAATCTTTAACTTTTCATAACAACTAAATATTTCAATAAACAATAAATTAAAAGTTTTGAAGTACCAATCATGAAACTGAATGTATTTAAGAAATTCTTTGTTTATTTTAATCGTTGCATTAATGTGTCCCCAGTTCACTTCAGACACGATGCGGGATTGGCTACACAACCCTGGCAGAGAGACAATAGCTGTGGGGTTTGCAGGCCATGGGCCCTGACAGATGAGAGGCCAGCCTCAGTGAGGCAGAAGAGTGGGGAAAAATGCAGGCAGGCAGGTACCTTGATCTGACTTGAGGCACTCGACTTGAGATGGACTGGAGAGGCTGCTGCTCCCGTTCATGGTGGAGAGATGTGTGGGCACCTCCTCCTTGTGTCACTGCGACTCTCACAGCTCTGAAATACAGAGCACACTGTTGGTCAGCACTACAGGTCAGACACACACACTACACAACCACACAGTGGGTAAAAACAACAGGTCAGACATGCACACACACACACACTACACAACCACAGTGTAGGTAAAAACAACAGGTCAGACACACACACATTAACTAACCACACTGTGGGTCAGCACTAAAGGTCAGACACACACATGACACAACCACACTGTGGGTTAAAACAACAGGTCAGACACACACTACACAACCACACTGTGGGTAAAAACAGCAGGTCAGACACACACACACTACACAACTACACTGTGGTTAAAAACAGCAGGTCAGACACACACACACACTACACCACACTGTGGGTAAAAACAACAAGTCAGACACACACACAGTTGGTTAAAACAACAGGTTAGACAAACACACACTACACAACCACACTGTGGGTAAAAACAACAGATCAGACACAGACTACACAGCAATGCTGTAGGTCACCACCACAGGTCAGACACACACACACACACACACACACACACACACACACACACACACACACCACTGTAGTGCTGTTTTGAACACCTCTTGCACCTGACCACAACTGCAGAAAAAACTAACCTTTAGGCCAGAGCTGCATTTTTTCTTATTTGTTTACATTTTCATTATTTCATTCCAGTTCCTGTAGTCATTTTCTGATCACCACAGAGTTTAGCACTTGGTGCCACATTTCTAATTTGGCCTCAACTTTATACAAAATGGGACGTATTAAAAATGTAGCATGAACAGAATTAAAACTTCTCTAACTCAACCGAGCATCCATATTATCTACAGAATCTAACTATGGAATACCAGACTTATGCAAAGGCTTGTCTTACACAGCATAGAGTTCATTTAACACGCATGATCTTATTATTTTGGCAGGTGTTAAAGTCAAAATATTTGTTTCTCATTGGACGTGTCACATGAAGTACAGTGACTTAACTCACTGTACTCACTTTTTTCCTTTTTAATACAAAATAGAAATTAACGCCATTTTCAGTGGAAAGAGTACAACATTCACACAGAACCTCTGTGACATGCAAAAGCAAGATATTAACGGCCTTACATTAAGCCAGCCGTTCTTAACCTGGGGTGCACACACCCCCTGTACACACACCCCTTTCTGGGGTGTGAGACATGCCAGACTTTTTGAGAAGGCAAGTCATCAAAAACACAAATTCCAAATCCACAGATTGAAAACACAAATTAAGCACAGGCATGTTAGTGCAACTACTTTGTTTCATCAAACCAAGGTATTTTAACTTAAAAAAGTGTAATTGTTCATGTATTCTTAATTTTAATAATAATAATTGCTTACTCTTATATAGCGCTTTTCTGGACACTCCACTCAAAG
Organism: Lepisosteus platostomus; assembly: GCF_059453375.1. Classification (NCBI taxonomy): domain Eukaryota; kingdom Metazoa; phylum Chordata; class Actinopteri; order Semionotiformes; family Lepisosteidae; genus Lepisosteus; species Lepisosteus platostomus. The sequence goes on from NC_142618.1 coordinate 37,376,574, forward strand.
CGCTTTACAGGTAATGGGGACTCCCCTCCACCACCACCAATGTGCAGCATCCACCTGTATGATGCAATGGCAGCCATAGTGCGCCAGAGCGCTCACCACACATCAGCTATCAGTGGGGAGGAGGGCAGAGTAATGAAGCCAATTCATTGAGGAGGGATTATTAGGAGGTAAGGACCAATGGGAAATTTGGCCAGGACACCGGGGTTACACCCCTACTCTTTTCGAGAAACGCCCTGGGATTTTTAATGACCACAGAGAGTCAGGACCTTGGTTTTACGTCTCATCCGAAGGACAGCGCCTGTTTACAGTATAGTGTCCCCATCACTATACTGGACCATTAGGACCCACATGGACCACAGGGTGAGCGCCCCCTGCTGGCCCCACTAACACCTCCTCCAGCAGCAACCTTAGTTTTTCCCAGGAGGTCTCCTATCCAGGTACTGACCAGGCTCACACCTGCTTATCTTCAGCAGGCTGCCAGTTGTGCTGCAGAGTGATATGGCCATTATTATTATTATTTTTAATAATAATAATAATAATAATTTTACTGTGAAAAAAAATGTAATTCTGTCTCTTTCATGCTATAGTTATGATACACCTTGGGATTAAAGAACTGACACAGTTATTTTTTTTATAAGGGGTGCAGGCTGCGGTAAGAGTTAAGAAATGCTTCATTAAACTATGTAAAACGACACCGTTAACAAGGAGTTGTATACCACACGACCGGCCCCGCCTCCGGCCATACAGGTAACAACTCCCCACTGTCTCTTGCTTTTCAAGCGCTCCGCATTCAGTCCGTAGAGCGAGGAAGGAACAGATCGAGTGTGATTAGCGATATTCATAACGGATCTAGTTTTTATTTGCTCCTTAAAGCCTGGAAACCGGATAGCTGCTAATGCATTCAGGATTCAGCCTGCTGGAAGCCGGCCTAAATTGACCAGCCAAGCGAAGCGAATCCAAGCCAACCCAGCGGGAGTGGCTCTCTGCCGGGCTTCGGTGAAGAGGGTAGGCAGAGGGCAAAGCCTCCTTTTTTCCATGATTGTTAATACATTTATTGTTTTCGGTTAGATAATGTTAATGTTAGCACTTGAAACAAAGGTTGTCTGTTTTCTGTTGTTTTGAGGTTGGAAACCGAAGCTGTCGGCACACTGACGCCTCGGTCTCTCTTCGCGTTCACCGGCCGGGCCTGCGCTCTTTGGTTCGGGGTTTTGAAGGCACAGCTAGGGGAGTTATTGGTCGTACAAGCAAGAACTACCTTCACTGTTGAAAAATTCAGTCACAGTGATGTTAAGATTCAGCTGATGGTTGAAATAACAGATTAGCAACAAATCGGTTTATTTTGCTTTAAAATATTCTGTCCAAGCGCGTTTTTTAATGTTTTCCCCCTGAAAGATGACTTTTATCGAGGCGACTGATTGCCCCCACAGGATTCCACGAGATGGATTATAAATCTGTGGAAAGAGGCCTGAGAGAAGAGCGAGGAGGGGTCAAGCTATGTCGGAGTCCCTTATCCTTGCGAGCTCAATCAATATGTGGAGGTCACCTATATTTGCACTGACAAACCAGTCAGTCGATGCAGAAGCTGGGAAAATAAATACCCGTGCCTCACGGCATACACAACGGGGCCGCAACTTTGTGTGAGACCTTTTCAAAGCGTTTATGACCAAAAATTATAGTTACATTATTATAATTACCCTTTTAATCTCTGCAGGATCGTTTTGGGAATTCTTAAACGTATTCTATCGTTATTACCTATCCAAAATAGGTTGCAAAACTGGTATTCTGTACATAGGAACTTCCCTTCCTTTTGATTAGATACTCCATTTAGCAGTACCGTTTAAATAGCAGCAAGTTTAAATAAATCTAGCGGATTTAAAGCTAAAGGTAACCTTTACACACCTCTAGCAAAAGAAAATCACACTTGTATAGTTTTCAGATTATGTTACTTTAAACCTAGCACCAATGGCCTACTCCACATATTCAAAGTAAAACCTATAATTTGAATTAAATGAATAATTATGAAAGAAAAAAAGGAAAAGTCAAGACTGCATAAATATCCAGACGTTTTGCTGTGGCAAACCTAAATTAATTTAGGTGCACAAAATTATCTTAATGAGTTATATAATAAGATGAATGGCCTCAGTGCAATTAAAGTGGTGATCATGATTTCAGATTAGGAACACCTGTCTCTGTGAGGTTCCTTGGTCAGTGAATTTCAAGCATAGACTCAACCATGAAGACTAAAAGAGCTTTCATAGAGTCAGGGACCAAGACGTTGAACAGCACAGATCAGGAGAAGGGTACAAAAATATGCTCCGTCTCTGAATATCCTAGTGAGTACAGTCTACTCAGTCCTTGGGTGCGTCATACCACCCAGACACTGCCTTGATCAGGCCAACCTTCCAAACTGAACAGTGAGGCAAGGGGGGCTGGTGAGGGATGTTACCACCAGGCCAGCGATATCTCTGAAAGAGCTTCAGAGTTTGATGACTAACGTGCATCAGTCAGCATTATCCCAGTCGCTCTATAAAACTGGCATGTATGGCAGAGTGGAAAACCCATCTCATATCCCACATGGAGTCTGCAACATAGTTCCTGAGTTATCCTGTACAAATGTGGCAAAAGGAGTTATGGTCACATGAGACCAAATTGGATAACTTTGGATTAATTTGGGACAGACCCGACACAGCACATCTCTTGGTGAACGCCATTAGTACAGTCAAGCATGGTGGTGGCAGGATCATGCTGTGGTCATGGAAATCTTGCAAGGATTGAAGTAAAATGGACAAAGAGAGGCAAATACTAGAGGAAAAAACTGTTCTGGTCCTCTAAAGGCTTAGAACTGGGAAAAATATTCCCCATTCATAAGGACAATGACTCAAAGCACGAGGCGAGAGCTATACTGGAGTGGATTATGAAGAAGAGTGGATTATTCATTTCCAGAAACACTGAACACTGCTCTCTAGAAGTGATCTCCAAGCAACTTGAGAGAGCCTGAGCAAATCTACCAAGACAAATGGGGAAAATAACAAGCCAGGAAATTCTTGCAGCTATAATTGTTGCTAAAGCTGCTTTGCAAGGCACTGTATTTTGGTCCCGTTTCATTTTAACAATGAAACTGTGTTTTCTGCTTACTGTAATGATTGTGCCATGTGATTGTTAGAAATGGAGAAAATGAATAAGAAATTAATCGATATCTAGTTAATGTACCTGTGAAACATCTATAAGCAAGTATATTTCTGCACCTTGATTATTCTTGGAGTAGGCTAGTAGTAGCCTGGCAGCTGCACAAGGTAAAACAAAATAAGAGAACTGGTCTGCCTAGTGTCGGTGTTTCTTTTACACTCGCCAAACGACCTATTTTCGTCGCCGCAGGAAGCGTGTAGCTGCTTCGGTTCTCCGCTCTGGGAGTTGCTGAGGGGGGCCGTCTGGTCACACAGACGCCACTCGTACGGGCCGCGGATTCGCTGCTGTCTGCAGCGCCAGCGCGGCACGGCCGCGTCCAGCCTCTTGGCTCCCGCGCGTCAGCTCGCAGCTCCCTGCTCTCCCGAGCGTGCTCGCTCGCTGGCACGACACCCACTGAGCGAGCCTTCAGACGCAGAGAAGCTCGCGCGTGCCTGTGCCAGTGCCATCACTGGGTTCACATAAATCGGGTTCAATTTAAACAGCAACAATAAAATGCTTGAAAGGGTGACTTTTAAAACATGTACGGATTTTTTTCTACGGATCAGTTTTGCGTACAAAAGAGACCACACCAAAATCATGAAAGGCAAAAACAAATTTGATTTCGACAGGATTTTATTTGGCAGTTATTACAATTATATGAAACTAATCAAAATGGAAATTATATCGAAGCGTTCCTTGTGTTGTGCTCCCAGGCTACTGACTTAAGTGTGCCGAGGGCATGTGTGCATTGGATGTGCAAGGTACTGAAAACGTGAGCTCACTAGCTGTCCCGCCTGGAGCTGCGAGTTTTATCTCCGGGGAGGTCCGGAGCACAGATTCATAACAAAAAGATTATAAACTTATCGGAACATTTTCAAAGGTAAAACGAAAAGTAATTTGTGCCTCTCTTGTGTTTCTTATAATGCAATCCATATTTTGAGCATTTTAGGTTATCAGTACTGTTTAAGACGACATACATGAATAAAGTTATAGTAACTCGCTTTCAAGCACGTAGTCGCATTCAGCTCGAACTTCAGCTTTAACATTCCTACCAACCTTATTTTATGTCGCATTATGCTATTTATTTAACGCATTTTAAATGAGAACCTCCAGAAACGTAACCCTGTAATGTATTATCGGCTTCTCAGACTCGGGCTACTGAGCAGGAACCTAGGGTGCCTGGAGTTAACTGCGGTCTCCCTGCAGCGACGGCGGCACGGACAGCGCACACCCCCGTCTTCGCTTGCCAGCAGCTGTGCCTCTCTCAGCTAGCCTCCCCCGAGCGGTGGCGCAGCTGCGCACCCGAGCGAGGCGCCGCTTTCCCGGTTACAGCGTCACCCTCCTCCCGTTCGCAAGGTCAACTTGGAAAAACAGCTGCTTAGCCTCCCCCTCCCCCGCTGAAACAATCGGAAAACCTTTCAAAAAACAATAAATAAAAGGTATAGGCCTAACGTAAATATTACACCAAATATTGAAGTATAACACACTTTGCTATATTGAAGAATAAAATCGAATGGGAAAACGAACGTGACAGCGAACTTGTGACGGGTACCAGCCGAAAGTTACAGCCTCAAAGCACAGCAGGTTTGTCTGTAAAGCCGCGTTAAAGCTGGAGCCTTTTAGCCCGTTTGCGCTAGGACACCGACTCGGTGTCTGCCTGCTGCCCCCGCAATGGCGTGTAGATTCCGGCAGGAGTCAGCACGCAGCTTCCGCTGGAATGGAAGCCTGGTTGAGGGCAGAAAAAAGGGGCGTTTTTCTCCCATTTTTTAGACGCTAAAATAAGCATTTCTTTACTATTAACTGGTCGTTTTCAAGCTCCGTGCAAAAATAAAACGCGTTTTTACATGTGTATATCCTTTACATGGCAGAAGTATTTTTCTTCTAAAATAATTTAAATCTCGATTAGCATAACATGCATAAAACTATAATTTCAAAACTAATTTTAGATTACGTTTGCTTAAAATGAAGGCATTTTTTAATTAAGACGATCCGTATGGTTTTGAGGAAAGGAAGACGAGAGCGGGCGCCGCTGCCTGCCTTCGCCCCAAATCTCTCACTGCAGCGCCGCCATGAATGCTACAAAGACTCGGGGAGAAAACCACAGAAAATGGTTGAAAACGTCGTCAAAAAACGACAGTTCGCTTACCTTTCGTGGCAGATTGGAATGGGCGAATCCTCTGATTTAAAATAATGTCGTGTTAGTGTATTTTCGGCTTTTTTCAGTTCTTTTTCTCAACAGTAAACCCCGGGGAGTCAGGACGAAACAGATCCGACAAAAGGAGCGTCTGGTCCGGTATGAAACTCCGCCCAGCGCCGCAGGGGGAGGAACTCCGACGGAAAACATGCGAGAAAAAAACTGAGACAAAGGCGGAGGCTGGAGGCGAAAAATGTGGAGGATTTCTCTCTTAACTAATATTATTTTTTAAAAGACGGTAATAAAAAACAGCTATAAAATCACCGAAATGGGCATTTAGTGCTCACTCATCATCGCGGGCTAAATTGTTTAAATATTTTGAAGGAGACACGATTTATTATTTAGATTGTAAAGTATAACAGTTGTTGCGTTTAATTTTGCTTAAAACCTGCTTTTTTCTGTTTTTTCTTCTTGGATTTGCACGAATGAGATACCTGTCAGCGGTGCCTCGCTCTGGGAGCCTGTATCGGTACCCGGGCATCGAGCGCCCTCATAGTCAAAACCTACAGCGCCTTCCCGGTCAGCCTCCGCAACTCGTCCGCGTCCCATAACTGCTGATCGACCCGCTGTCAGACATCCATTAAGCCGTAGAAAAAAACACGAGGTGCACAATGTCTGCAGAAAGACTGCCAACGAGACGTTATTTTCTTGGGTAATAATACATTGTACACAGTTTGTTTTTGCAGAGCGCAAACGTATAGCTAAACGTGTTTTTCAGACCAGAACAAGTCTGTACAAATGATTTAATTTTTTCAGTTATAAATATTTGCAGTGCTGTAGGTCACAGTGCCATGACGAGAAAAATGTAGCGCAAAACGCAGTCATCATCACCCCCAGTCTTCGCGTTTCACACGCGAATATTTTGTTTTTGGCGCTGCTGAACACGTTGCAGCGCTGTCTAGTTTGTGCAACTTCCAGGGCGAGACGCATGCCTGGATACGGGAGCGCCGGAGTGATACGCAGGTCTTATCGCGTTGCTATGGAGTTTTCTTTAGGGAAAATTGACCAATGGGATGAGGATGGGAAGAGACGGGATTGTTTTCACCCCTCCTACCTGCTGCAAGTGTAACGTGCGTGATTTAGGAGACCGAGCTGGAAAGGTTCTCAAGTAAAATGAAAGACCAGAAAGGGATTATGCTGTGCATAGGATTTGAAAAAAGTGAATAGACACTCTTGTATGAAAAACACTTATTTTTTTTCTTGGGAGCCCTAGGGGACATCTCAACATCTGAGTTAATAGCAATGAGCTTTCACATTGCTAGGAAGATTGTTTTGTTGGCCTTCCAGCTCTTAGCTGTATGGGTAGTTTTTTTTACCTGGGCACATGGACACACTGCTGAGGGCTTTATCAAAAAGTACGCTGTAGGATTCATTTCCAGTGATTGGCCTGTTCAGAGTTCTGTCATGACTTTCTTTGGCCTGGAGCATGAGGTGGTTACATGTACACTGGCTTTGCATGTAAATGAAGCTGTTGACTTAAGAGTGATGCTTCATGCTTGCCTCTTGGGCTACACATTCCCCAAGCTGCCACTGTCCTTCCCCCGCTGGAGTGTTTTATCTTGCCAGGCCGGTGTTTCTGCAAAAGCATTTCTGCAACAGGACTTTTCTCTGCCAGTCCTGTGCATTGTAACTGTGTGCATATCTGGTGTTTCCTGCTTTCTCTGAGTTTATCTGATACACTAAAGCAGAACAAGACGTATTGTCCAAGACGACTTGTCAGAGCTGAAGGGAAATGTCACAGGGACCACAGCATTTCACAAATTAAAAGTGCATCTGAATAAGCAGGGGTGACGTCTATAGTGGAGAGTAGAAAGAAAATATTTCAGCTGTGGATCTTTCTTCATGTATGAGAGGCTGAGGGAGGGACCAGGAATATGAATAGGAGCGTTACTTTTCAGCAATGGACGTAACCTCTCTACTCATTGCTTTGAAACCTCTTTAAGTGCATGACTCTTTAGTACTGAAGAAGGATGCAGTGCTATTGCAGACTGTTTGCTTCTTAAAGTACAAACCATAGCACAGTTTCAAACACCCTTCATAGGTTGTCCCCAGCATAACAAGACTTGGAAAAACTACAACTGAAACAGGGCATGGGTGAAAACAAAGGAATCGCAAAGAAATTAGAAAAAATGATAACTAATGTGCTTCCAGTTTCCACAGTCCAAAGACACATTGGTAGGTTAATTGGTGTCTGGTAAAACTGGCGCTGGTGTGCTCTGATTGGACTGGCATTCCAATCAGGGTGTATCCTGCATTGTGCCTGTTTGCTTGCTGGGATAGGCTCTGACTCCCCCACAGCCCTGTATCATACAAAGCTGTTAGAAAATGAATAGATGGATAAACAATGCAATACACAAATTGGGATTTTCCTGCACTCAGATATTGTAAAAATAATACAGAGAGTCTGGATGTTTAAATCTGGACATTTTTATTTTTTACAGAACCAAACTTCAGTCAACACAGTGCAGCACACAAAAAGTTTCTGCAGTGAGGTATGTTTTCGGATAAAATGATACAGTTCACAACCTCAACAGTTTTCCTTGAAGTCTTGTCTTTCCCTTTTTTCCAGTCCCATCAGATTTTTTTTTTTAAATTCTCTTGGAAGCTGAATTGCTCTTCTACAGGAAAACTGTTGGGTCTTGATAACTTATAATTATTATGATAAACAATGCCTGTGTACAACAGGAAAGCCTTCTTACAAGGTAGGGTGAGTAAAGTGTTGTGTAATAGGCCTATACAATTTATTTACAATGTTGAGCTTAAGATGATTTTGACACAGGATAAGGTTATCAATTTTACTATCCTCTCCTCTAAAATATATTGTGATTGAGGGTCAATGGTTATTTTTTACCCTGACTGATTTACTGTTCTTTCAGAATAAACAGTGAAACAGGAACCAGGAGGCGCAAGTGGAACTACCTGGAAGTGCATGTAAAACTTAGAAGAGGAGACGCGTCTTTATCCAAAGGCATGTGGGAGTGTGGAACAAGCTACACAGCCATGTTGTTGAAACTGATGTCCTGGCTTCTTTCAGGAAAAGGCTGGATGAGATTCTTGGGTCAAATAACTACTAATTACCAAATAGGCTACATGGGCTGAAAGGCATCATTTTGTTTGCAGCCTTTCATATTTTTTTCTTATTTACAGTTCCATTTTGTACATTATAATACAATATAACCGCAAATAATGAATTACAATCTTACAAATTAATTTAGAATATCTGAGATGTTTTATAAATTGCAAATGATAAGATAGTACAATGTGATATTTATACGAATTATATGACAAGGTTGCAAAGTTGTCAGTTTACCGATATAAATTGTTCACACTAACGTTTAAATTGATTTAAAATTATTAGTGTCATTCTGCCACCTGGAGGAAATGTTGTAAATTACAAGATTATTTTTGTACTGTGAATAAATTCGTCCATTGATACAAGGAAAGTGGACATTTCCTTCTTTGCAACTCCATTTCTATACAGTACTGTTAAAATATAACAAAAGCATGAAAGATGACCAACACAGTTTGATAAAGAATATGGTCTGTGATGCATATAGTGAATAGGCATATTAGTATGCAGATGCATGCACCCTCAATACATTTCACGTTGATATGTTGCTGTCGGAGTAACATGCTTTAAGATGTTGTGCTCCATGATCAAAATGTTGTGCTTTAGAATAGTGTACAATTTTGGTAATCACTTTACAAAAATGAGTTGCTTTGAAATATGTCCTGAGAAAATTGGGTGCATACATTTCTTTTCTTTCAAGATTTAGCCTGGCAGGTAGGCATCAAGGTTGTGGCCTACAATGAAAAAGACTGAAATACACCTAATTCATTCAAGGAAGCCAATTCAAATGTTCAACGGCAAGCCAGTGGACCTCTTCAGAATCAAAGGTGAAACATTAACCAGAGGACAAGTGGAATCTAGTGAGGTTCATTTTAAGCCAGTTAACATGAGGCACTCCTTTACGCAAAGGGTTGTAAGAGCATGGACCAAGCTTCCCAGCCATGATGTTAAAACAGGCTTTAAAAAACTGTTGAATGAGATCTTGGGATCCAATTAGCTGCTATTAACCAAACAAGTATAGTAGGTTATCTTGTAAAAGAATGTGTCTGCATCCATTTCTGTCAAACTGCATCGAGAGTGTGAATGTTCTGAACTGCCAAATAAGAGAGGTCAATCAGTCCATTTCAAGTGTTCTTTTTGTTAAGGTATTGAGAGCTTCAGGTGTCTTAACACAGTCTCTCTGCGTAGTGCTGTTAATGCTTTTGTAATGTATTTTGTACATAGTGTGTGTCTATTTGTCTCTCTCTGCTCAGCAATGGGCTGGTGTCCTGTCCTGGGTGTATCCACACCTTCCACCCATTTCATTTCAGGATATTCTCCGGTCCCTCTGCGACCCTGAATTGGATGAAGCGTATTAATGTATTTATACATTAATGGAGTCTAGGTGTGGAACTCACAGAATTCCACTGACAGAGGACGAAGTCTGTAGGGTTAGGACAAAGGTGTCATGGTCATCAGTGAAAGCTGAAGACCACATTTATTTCTTTTGAGCAGTCAGGAAAATTAACCACACAAGCAGAATTACATAGTATTTTTTTTATTTTTTAACCATATTGAAATGTGAAATGCACAGAAAATGTTAAATCAAATGTTTTAAGGAGCTGAGAACTACAAAAAAGGTCTAAGAAAATTTGTTCAAAGAATTAAAATCAGAATTAAAATCAGCAGACACAGGTTTGCTCTAGAACCAGAGTTAAAAACCACCCTAGTTTCAAGGCAGTGGTCTCCAACCCTGGTCCTGGAGAACCCCAAGCCTTCAGCTTATACATATTTATTAAATAAAGTGGCTAAACATCATGCTCAGCTATCAACAACTAAGTAGTAGAGAGTTCAGCTGGAGCGACTATTAGACATTTAAAAAGGTACATCAAGCCCAGGATTATTGTGATTTTGCACTGTTGCAGTGTATTGTCTCTGCAGTGGCTGACATCTGATGGCAATGAAGGCCCTGCCAGAGCTCTGGCCTTCTGTTGCTGTGCTACAGAGGGTCAGAGAGGAAGGCGTTGAAGCTTTGTACAGTACATGGCCAGTTATCTGAGTCAGATAACCTAAAGCACAAAGTCAGCAACGTCTCAAGAGCAGATATATGGCACACATTTCATATTTATTCCCAACGTAACAGAAGGGAACGAGAACCAAACTGCCACCAGGGGTGAAGAGATGACATTTTTATACCTCTGCAGTGAAGATGCATCTGCTGTCGCTAGTTCAGGCATGTCACACCAGAGCAGCTGTCTACTTCGCTCTATGAAGCTCTCTCTCACCACAACGTAATCATTGTGAATGACACATGGAAAAATCTCAGCATTAGAAACAAAAACTCACAGCAGCCTAGAAAAATAAGTCTCTTGTCAGACACTTAAAATGCAAGATGAAATGTAACAGACTGGTAAAAGACTGGTCCAAACTGGCCTGGAGACTGGAGCAAGGCAGGTCAAAACCAGAGAAAAGACAGTGTTCCCTCCTAGCAGGAGCCCTTGAGACTTAGCTCAGCTGGACTGTGGATTCTGGACCTTCAGCTCAGACGGCTGCAACAGCCCTCAATGCCTGAGAAGAGGCCTTCACTGAAGCTGCCCTGCACAGCGCACACTTAGAGGCCATGTCTCCAGCGGCAGCTTGTCCTAGATCTTTAAATCACCATTTGTTTCACATCAAGTTTTATTCCTAAAAAAATGAAATGAAATAGTTAAATTTATATAATTATTTTATTTAGGCCATTTTGTTTTGCCAATTTCTATCTAAAAATAACTCATTTGATTTGCTTCAAATACTAAAAATAAAAGTACAATTCTTAAAAAAGAAGGTCACAGGAGGAATGTACAAAGCATTTACTGGACCACCGTAAGTGTTATGTAACAGGTGAAAAACTACAAAGAGAAAATATAGGCAAACTTGTTTAACATCACAAGGCACAGAAGAAAATACCTATGAAATATACTTTTTATGGTTGGTGCAAATATAGTGCATTCAAGCATTTTCTACAAAAAAAAAAAAACAATTGGCTTGGTATTAAACCTTTTAACACTTTCAGTGTGTTCACTAAGCCAATTTCCTTGATAATACAATGTAGACTGTCTGAGTGAGTGTTTGAAGTTCTGGATGATGACAAGATACTGACATAAGCATATACCCCCTTACTTCCTATGCACGACTGTCTTCTCTCCCCTTAAACAAAAGCTCTACATGTATTTCTAACACTATATGTTAATCCCAAGACCACACAGCCCATTTATTACATTCAAAGAGCATAATACGTCCAAAAAATCTAAAAAGGGTCTAGGTTTTCACAGGGACACTAGACCATATGAAATCAATCCTCCACATTGATCATGATAAAATGTACTAACTGTTGAATAAATAAAGATATCCCACACAATGGTTAAGAATGACATGGCCTTTTTTACTCCTTAGCATTACCAACTGAACCAGTCTGCAGTACATGGTACTGACTTAAAGAGAGAACTACAGACTTCACCTGTGGAAAGTCTTATACTGTACTTTCTACAAAGAGAGGTCTCTTATCTCTGGTATCTGTAGTAAGGGCAGACAAGAGTTAGTGTTCTCTTTTGGTACTTTGATTAAGTGCATATAATAAAATACAGCAGTATGATATCCAACTCTACAAGTGTTTTAGAAGAATATCTTGACATCAATAGTAATCACACAGTAGTGCTAATAGACTGCTGTACTGCAGAACACCCAGTCCTATGGAACAAACAAACCAATATGGCTATTGTAGTAGGGAGCACGCAATACTATTCCTACTGAAAATATTTCTGACTCTCCTGTCCAGAGCTTAGCATTAAAATAATTTATTGCTTTAAAATTCAACATTGTATATGGACTATGGCTTAAAACAATAGTTTTAATATTTAAAATTATCTTCAAGTTTTTGGTACCAATTATTCCTGTTGATCTTTGTCCAGATTCTCTGAAGCCCCTGCCACTAGACAAACGCAACTGGCAGCTCCATCGTTCCAGAACCACACGAGGAGAGGGCCCGTCTTTCAGGCCTGACTAGGACCTGTCCAGCAGGGACACAACGGGGGACCCCTGTGGTACAGTCTGTTTTTCTGCAAGCTTAAATCGGGGTGGGGAGGGGGAATTGATGATCAGCTGATAGCCAGGCTTTCTAAAGCAGTGTGAAAGGGGAACAGACGCATGCTTCTGCCCTGCAGCACATCTCCATGACTTCAAAGAGCTGCGCTCCGGTAAGCGCTGGAGTCCAGCCAGCAATGCAGTTCAGATAGTGAGAAGCAGAAGAAGAAGTGAAGAGATCACTTCAGTACCTTCCTAACTCTGTTGAACCTGGAATGGGAAACTCCACTGCTGTGCCATCTCTACAGAAAGATGTAAAATCCCAGGGGAGAACTGGAGGAGGGAAATATATTGGCGAATGGAATTAAAAATTGCTGTTCCACTTCGCCACAGGATTCCAGAACTTCACACATTCCCTCAGAACACTCCTGGAAAGAAAGGGCTCTGTTCACACCTCTGGAGGAGGTAGAGCAGCAGGCCACTAACATCCACCACCAACACGACAGCAGCCATAAACCACTCTCCTTCAAAGAGCTTTAAGTTTCTTACTTGTTCTGTTTCATTTCTGTTACACATTATTTTCTGATGTGGTTTCTGCTTAGGTTGCTAATTGTCTTGCTTCTCAAACCTGAGTGACAAGAAACAACAACACAGGTAAGAGGATCTGTATCAGAGATAAATGTACACCTGTAGTGTTTTACCAATAGGTAATACACATTTCATCCCCTGTACCCTTTCTAGCAATAAATGTGAAAGCTAACTTTCTTTGGAATATATATATATATAAGTGCTGCAACATAACATAACATAAGCCAAAACAATTCTATACTGTCACATGATAAATACAACAACAAATAAAAAGCAAATGACACCAAGCCATCACTGTAATTCATTACCATTGAAGAACCACAATGAATGAGATTAAATGACTGTGGCCAGGGCCCCCTTACCACATGAAAAAGCCAAGCAGATTTGTAAGCAAGCGTCTACATTTCAAACTCAGAAATCAAAATCCAAGGAAAGCCAAGAGTGTATGACACCAGGTCACTTAAGGAGCACCACGCTGATGAACTCAGAGCTCAATTTTCCAAGACCAGCAGAAACAGCGTGAACAGAGCCCTCCGTCCAGGCACGATTGCCAGAGTCTTTCTCCTCTCTTTAAGGCAGATGCGGATTTCCCCACTTTCTTTGCAACAATAGATTCCTATGTACTGTAAATAGGGCAACCCCGCTCCTGCTCCTGGGAACTCATTGCCCAGTAAGTTTTACAGGTCACAGTTAAATCACCTATTTCTAAAGGCCTGTATGAAATTATAATCAATTGCAATTTATTTTTAAATGAACTTACAGATCAAAAAACTTAACCCCTCAAGGACTAGAGTTCTTTTAATTGAAGAGGACTTGCTTAATCGATCAGTAACTTCCAAGTGTTCTCAGTCTTTAGAAATGTGTGATCGAGTGACCTTTAAAACCTGCTGGACTAGGGCTCTCCAGGACCAGGGCCCTGCTGTCCTGAACCAGAGGTACCCTGGAGCAGCCCTGCCCTCAAGGAGAGCTCCTGCCAGAAGACTGAAGATTACAGCATGTCTGCAGCATAGACAGCCTTCAACACACAACTGTTTACAAACATTGGTCACTTACAACTCCAGGTGAGTCACAAAACCCCAAGAGAATCACTTAAAACCTGAAGTCAACATAATGTGCTGATTCTAAAAACAAATGTGAAAACAATTCTCCTTGTGCGCATTACTCTCTGTGCAGTGGTACATGATTCGGAGGCATCTGGCCTGTAGTCCTTTCAGATCCCAAAATGGAAAGCAGGCACCAGAACTACTAAGAACTACATTGTGCGCTAGCCAGCTACAGTTTCCTATTGCTGTTTGCCTGAATACGACCCCACCACAGTGTTTACCCACACTCCCACCTCGCACACCAACAAAGACAAGCCTGTAGTGCACTACAAACAAAACATTGCACGGCTACAGGGAAGGGTGAGTGATGCTGGAGAGATATATGGGTCTTAAGATACAATTAAAAAATATTGAAGAAACCCTTTCTCCTAAACACTATACCCTCTTGTGTAACTCCTTTGATTTTTTCCAAGCAATCAATCATTAAATTGTGACAAGTTCAACCACTGTTATATATATTGCAATATTTGGGACATCTGGTACCAATAAACACAGATATTCTAATGCTTGTTCCCAGACTTTATAGGTTTCAAATCTAACTGAGGACCCAGATAGCTACTGTACCTGAGCTGAATGGAAAATTCAAAATCAACCTCTGAGGGATGATTTTGCACATTTGTCCAAAAATTCCTTAAAATATTTGCAACAAAATCAAATTGCAAGTTCAACTGCTTTAAAGATCACGATTTAGCATGTCTGGAAACACGCATGTTAGAAGTACAGACAATTGGAACAACATGTGCAATGCACTTACACTTAACACCTTTCTCTCACAGGGAATATTAAGATTATAACAACAATAAATCCATTTGTATAGGAGAGTACAGCAACAAAGCTAATAATCTGAGCCCACTGATTGGATTTTTACAAAATGCAGCTCTATATGAAGGAACACCAGGGAAAATAAATCAAGCTACTTTTACAGATTTCTTTTAAATTTCAGAGAGAGGGCTGAGCTCTGTAGCCTTTCGTCACCCCTGTAGAATAAAGTGCTTCTGCTCCTCTTAGTGCTGTGAGGTGTAGGCCGCAGGGTGGTCCAGCTGAGAGCAGCACGTCTTAGCAGCTGGACTTACCAGTGTACAGCTCCCACCCAGCACCGAAAAACACACATCACTGATTAGAGACCAATCAACGCCAGGAGGAGCGGGTTGCGCTCAAGGTCCTCCAGTCTGACTGGGATTTATGTTTCAGGCTCACCACAGACCATTAGTGCTTAGGTTTAGAGTCCTTCCACTTTAAAATGAGCACCTCTCAAGCAGAGGAGAACTGTCCAATTATCTCGCACAGTTAAGCCCTTCTTCACGAGGATTTGTGCAGGGCCCTGTACAATATACAATGCCAAAGCAGGGCCCCACCTTGCCGCTTCGTTTCTTGCTCAGCACAGTCACACACACTGCTTCCAGGATCCTCAGATTAATATGGCAGGACTCTATAGCTGTTGCTCCTGATGACACTACGACTTGCAATCGAGCAGTACCAAGAAAGACAGACTTGAACGGGTCCTGTAGAGCCAGTAGAATTATGTAGTGCTGGAGAGGCCATTCCTATTGCTGGGACTGCTAGGATCATTAACCCCTGTGCCCACAGTCACCCCATTCTTGCCCCACACTTGATCCCCCACCACCAGTCAAAGACTATCTTGCCACCCTTGACCTCTATTATCCCCTTGGGCTATCATTCAGCTAATAAGCAACCATAAGTCAATTAGTGTAACCAAATGATTGTAAAACACATTGCCTGCAAAACAAAAAGTCAAAGAACAGTAACAACAAAAATACACATATACAAATGTACAGGTGGGGTTGTTCCCTGGAAGGCGGATCCCTGGCTTCCAGATTGGCAGGCTGGGTGATTGGCAGGCTAGCTCACCCAGGAAAGGGCTGTGGGATGTGGCTGCTCACACTGGCATGGGCATCTCGTTGTACTCATCCTGTCCCTCCTTTTCATCAAACGTGGGCTCTGCCTCATCTGCATCCAGCTGAAAATACATTCAGAGTATGAGACTGACAGTGTTCAAGGCCCTTTGTTTCAGGTATCTGGTTCTGTTCAGCAATCTGACTCTACAGATTTTCAGATTCTGTAATTTGTTTCATAAAATGAAGAAAAGGCTGCTACTTATTGCCACATCCAATTGTTTTCACTCTGCTGCCTGTATGAGCTTTATTTAGTAATGATAGTTCTATGTAACAGGAAAGAAGTTCACAACCTAAACCATTCCTGTTCAAAAGCCACTTGTGTAACTGTCTACATCAATTTTCATATTTGCTTTAATCATATGGGAATCTTCACATTTCTCATACAAAACACAAACCAGGGCTCCCGACTAGCTCAACAGGCAAAGCTACTCGAGTGCACATTCAGTTCCAGGGTTGCAGGTTCAAGCCCATCACTTCACTAGCTGACTGTGATCAGGACTTCCCAAGCGGTGACACACGACTGGGAGATCAGGGTGGAACTGGCTGGCTCTTGGCACTCCCTGCAGCTTCCAGGGGAACTAGCGGTCATGCAGTGCTGTCAGTCCAGGATGAATTCACAAAGCCTGAATAACTTGACCTCAAAAACCAGCTGCACACCATGCTGAGACCTTAGTTGTCTTCAAATCATTGCCAATACATCACCAAGAATAGGTGGAATATGTTGCAGACACATGTAAAAGGTAAACAAGCCTGAAAAAAAACATTCAGATTTTCTGTCTCAGCTTGCTTATTGCAGTAAAGCCAAAAACAGAGAAAGAGCTTTGAATTGTGACCAAGTCCTCTGTAACACAAGTAGAAGTAGGACGTATATATATCTTTGAGAAACAAATAAGCAGATGCTGTCTGAAGACAACCCTGCTGCACTGTTCCACATGTCACTTACACATTGCATCTCCCTTTCGGTGAAAATCCGGGACAGCAGGAACATCTTGACGGGCACTGTGAGAATGAGGACGAACGGGAAGGCCAGTGAGGCCACAGTGGACATCACTGCCCACAGCACGGCCAGGCACACCACCTGGATTCCTGTGAACAGGTGCATTCGCAGAGTGCGGACCTGGCAGGTGGAGACACACAAGTCAGCTGAACAGCACATGGCATGACAAGAACATCAGAGCAGACATACCGGAAAACAACACAGCAGGAACTCAGCATCCCAGTGGATCATTTGCCTCATCTCTTTTACACAAACGTCCCAGTTAGTTTCACATTTGAATGTCCAACTGGGTGGAAATGACACTCAAATGAACTTGGGTTCAAATCAAGTCTTCTTCATTTGTGTAGGTGTTGATCTACAGACCACACTCACAAAACCACACAACTTCATCCATCACACAGGGCTGAGATTCTCCAGAGCTGAAGAGTCCTTTGCTTTTCTTCCCACCAGGGAAGTTAACTCCACTATTTATATTTGTAACTGGTTTAAACTGGGGTCTGAACCAGCAGGATTCCTCAAGGGCCAGTACAATCCACTAGCTCTGTCCCTTCACCGTTGAACTTATCCAACTGTGCCAGTCTGTGTTTTTGACCCATATTTTAAAATCGTGTGCTGTCTGGAAAGAAGTGGAATAGGATCCATTATTTTAAACAAATTTTGGCTCACAAACAGACTGATAACAGCCCAGAGCTGGGAAACACTGCTCCTTGTAATAAGAGACCAGCCCCCTGTATCCCTGACCCTAGGGTGCCCTCTGACCTTTCGGACAAAGATTTGGTCGGGGTGGTACTTGGGGGGCATGAGCAGCAGCAGGATGCGGTCGTAGAGCTGGATGCCATTGAGTGACATGACTCCCATGTAGAGGAAGATCCCAAACAGCACAGCGATGGGGATCTGGCGCAGGAGATCTCCGATCACAATGGACAGACCTGGCAGGAGAGGAGCAGCAGAACAACTCAGGAGACACTTAACTACAACAGATTCTGTGCTAGGACTGGAACACTGTTCCAACAGAAAAAATCTTAAAGGTATGGAATAAGCTGCCAAGCCACACTGTGGCTAAACTAAAAATGCTAATATGTAAAAATTCCACCTGATTCTTAGCAGAGAAACAAGGAATAAGGATTAATTCTAACTCAATGTGCAGTAACTTTATGATAAAAGTTTGGCAAGCAAAGAGCTTTTCCATTGATTTCCCAGATTGGAGGACTTCGTATCTCTAAATATTTTTTCACTCATGCAGGACATTGCATGCAATAAAAGAAACATTACGAAAGACATATTGTCTCCTACTCGTGCTATTAACCCAGTAGGACAAATTTGGAATATTAAAGCTGGCTCCCAGAAATAAGCAATCCAGAAGGATTTCTTATCTGGTTTACTATTACTCACTTCACTTTGGTTCAAGATCACATGGAAACAATCATGTAATAAGTGAGAATGCCACCAGGTGTCCTCATGTGAAAAATCCTCCTGGTCTTCCTCCACAAAACATTTTGACAGAAGGTAAATAGTTGCTACCCAGACTGAATTACTGTTTCTTCTAGACAAAGCAAACCACAAACCAGAACACACAAGTGGACCCTTGACGAAATGCATTTAAAACCAAGGATGGAAGGCACTTCTTCACTCAGCAAGTAAGTGGAGTATAGAAGCTACATTGCCATGTGGTTGAAGCTGATACCTGTCAAGAGGTGGCTGGGTGAGACACTTGAATCAATAAGCTACTAACTACCAAATGGACCAAGTGACCTCCTCTCGTTTCTAACTGTTCCTTGTCTAGTGGCGAAATCTAGTTTTCATGGTATTTATTCCTCTTTCCGAACAATATATGCTCCTCCTCAAATAGTGGCCTACTGAATACTCAAACCACATTTAACCATCCTGAACCCAGGGGCCTGTGCCCATCCACATACTGTGCTAGGACTTACCCACAAGAATGGCCACCAGCAGCCCCGTGACTCTCTGCTCCTTGACCTCTTGGATGCGGGGCTTGTCACCGGGTGCCACGGCCTTGCTCATAACGGTAAGGGCGTTGGCATGGGTGACAGAGCGCACCGTGGTAGCGGCCAGCCAGGGTAGGCCGAATAGCGCTGAAAAGCCCCCCACCGCGACGATGATTAGCAGGTCCAGATGGAAACCCGAGCCCTTCACCAGCATTCGCTCCTTCTTACTGATGATCAGCCTGAGAGAGGGAGCGCAGGGCAGAGGGCGATGTTGAGCACCCCACCAATACTTTTTGGAAGAAGTTATGTAAAGGTCTGTAAATTGTTCATATTTGCTTTACATACCCTTTTATTTTGATGCAGCTCTTCCTTATCCTACTAATTTACTTGCACCCACTTATAGTGGCAACACTTGTGTAACCATTACCCTTATAGTGAAGCAACAAGAAGTTCAAGGGGAGCAACAACAGAGGGAGACAGAAAGATGGGCAGCAACTCACGCGGTGATCTGGGTCTCCATGAAGATGAGGATGAAGACCAAGATAGCGGGAAGGATACTGGCCACCATCATCCAGATGGGGAACTGCCCATTGGAGCCCAGGGGGTCGATGAACCAGCCACGCTTCTCCGGGCTCGTCACTGAGAAGCCACTGGGCACACTCAGTTTCTGTGCAAAAACACCACCACCAAGTTTCAGGATATCTGAGGCAATACTGGAGCAGTCTTACCTACACAAAATCACAGACTGTAAAACCAGTGCTACCAACTGTTGTTGGAGTCAGTATTACAAAAATAACAGTGTGTGTTCGGGTGCACAGGCTTAGTCAGGGGTCCTGTGTGTAGGTGTGTTACCTGAGTGTAAGTATCCCGGATGCTGTAATCCACCAGGACCATGATTAATATGGCAATTGGAACCCCAAAATCACCAATCACCCTTCGGATCTGTGGGATGGGCAGAATAAGCCAATGAGGACATTGTTTTTACAAAACATGTTTCATTAAACCTGGAATAGAATTAATCTATGAATCACATTCCTCCATACAATAGGTAGCATCTTATTCCCGGTTAAGGCTGTGGCAACCTGGAGATGATCCAGGAAGTGTAGGGATAAGGCAGGACCACACCAAGGAAGTGATGCTCCTGCACTGCAAGGTATTCAAATTCACTCACAGGGACAATGTGAGACACCATCTAACCTAGTTAACATGTCTTAGGAAGGTAGAAGGGAACCTGAGCATGCAGACAACCCAAAGAAATCTAGGAAGAATGTGCAGAACCTGTACAGGAAGCAGCCTGGTCTGGTATTAACCCAGGAGCCATGTGCTGATTGATGGAGCAGTAGAATTAGTACATACAGTATATATCACTTACAACCTGTCTGTTCATAAGATATAAACACACCAGCAGTGTACATGAGGACAGTTAAGAATCCTACTTCACTTAATTTTTCAAAAAATGTGGATTTCTTAGAGCTGAACATATTGGGGGAAAATGTGGTATAAATATCGTAGTATAAGTCTTACCCTGCCAGGGAAGAAGGCGCTGTTCTTGAACTTGCGCAGGTAGAAGGCGATGAAGAAGGTCCCGGACATCAGCACCAGGGACAGCAACGCCGTGTTGGGCTCCCCTGTCATCTTGAATCTCTTTGTAGAAGCGGCAGAGCTGTTCCCCATCCCGCTGCTGGAGAGCTCTGACCACAGCCCTTCTGTCCTGTTGTCTGCTGTGCTGTTCTCCAGGGAGCAGCGCCGCAGTGGGTGCTCCTGGAATATCTGCAGACAAGAAGACAATGGTTTGAGATTAACGCCACAAATAAAACAAAGGACCTTTAAAAGATTGTGTTTATACTAATTTAGGCCACTAGAGGGACAATCCAGAGATGGTGAGAGAGAGCTAAATATTTGCACCAGGTCATGAGAGGAATCAACTCCAGCTGACTGCAATATGATTTCTTAATGAAGTTCCAACACTCGACAGGCGACTGTAGTGGAAAAGGTTAAAGTCTTCTGGAGAAAAAGAATCACCACAGCTGCTGTTGTGTCAGGGGTGTTAATGCAGCTTGCTGTCCCTAACCAAACAGGATCAGCTGGTAGAACAGGGTTCAGACTTATAGGCTCCGGTAGGCTGTTCTGGACTGGTTCTGTATTTCTCTGTAAAGGGCTTCCCCACCATTTCCTCCCTCAAACCAAACCCACAAGACACTGTCTCCCCATCTTATTCCTATACATTACTTATTCTGAGTCAAACATTCACACCGAAACGCCTCCCAACACAGTCCAAATGGGCCATTTTTCCCTCTTTCCCTTCCCCACGGCTCCTGCCCTGACCTTGGCCAACTTTGAGAAGGTTTCGTAGATGAAGATGAGGGAGATGAGGAAGGCGAAGATCTCCTGGGTGAAGCGCGACACAAAACGCACCAGGAAGCTGCCCTCAAAGGCCACAATGATGAGCACAATCAGGATCAGCCAGAACCCGATCCACACCCGGCCCGTGAGGTACTCCATCTCATTTGCACTGCAGAACTAGAGGGGATAGGCACACAGCCAAACCACACAGTCAGAAAGAGCTGTGTGCACAATTCAAGGCAGAGAAAGGAAGGATTTACAGAGGTCTGGTATCACTATGAAACATTCAGTGCTTATTAAACAAATAGTATAATTCACTTATATTTTAACATTTGTAAACCCTGTAGAACCCTTGGGATAATGCCAGTCAAGGGAATTAGTACTGCTGACATAATAGTGCTTTTGTTGCTACTACACAAAAATGTCTCAGTAAAACATTAGTCACGCAGAGCTTTGCTTTAATAAAATGTTCAGTTCATTTAATTACTTATTGTATGTAAACACAGGTTAGTATTGTGTATTTCACACTCCTAATCTCACTTGTGCAGGTGCTTTTTATTCCATACATAATTTCTTAAATTACATACCCAAAGAGGGGCCTTTTGTGACAAACTGGAGGAAAAAGTACACAGAAAATCTCTTTAATTCTCAGACAACTAGCAGAGCAGCAGATTGCCGCCTGTGTGTGTTTACTCCTGGTCCTGGATCTCAGTGAGTGAAGAACAAGGAAACTGCTGGGATTATTATTGAGTCAATGCTGGGTGCTGTTCAGATGAAAGCTAGTGGCTTTTCAGGTCCAGCAGTGAGGACCGCTGGGGTGGAAGAGGGACTCACAGAATAGAAGGCCTCCTCAAAGACCAGCAGGGGGCCAGAGAAGCCCACCACCAGCAGCGGTTGAGCCCCCAGCAGACAGAACAGCAAGCCCTGCAGGGCCGTGGCCACAATGAGCTCCGACACACCAATCAGCCCATCTGTCTTCTCTCCTGCACAAACAGAGGAACACAGAGACAGTCACTCACCTGCCCATACACACCCTTTGGCAGCTCTATAGTTATGTGTTTCCCAGCTTACATTCTGGGATTCCACCCTAACAACTGTGAGGACAACAGGACATTGCCCACAGCTGTCTACGTCAAGATCAAGCTAGCTGCCATCTTGCCTGAACCTGCCATCCTCATGCCACTAACATTCTCGGGGACTAGCAAGACAGAGTTATTAGAATCTGGAAGAAATCAGAATTAAGGGCTGTCACTAAACGCCCAACACCCTCTCATCCCCAGCTTTCCACTATCATATCTCACACTTCCTTACTCAACATTCTCCTCAAATAGTCTCTCCCATCTTGTTCATCCCCCAAGTCCCACCATTCTCATCTGTGCACACACAGGGCTCCCTATGCTGACCAGACTTCCTCTGCTGCCCTCGCCTTCACCATCCCAACAACCCGGTCCTCCTTCAAGCTTTCACTCCAACACCTTATCTTCCTCCTCACCCAGCAGGCCCCCAAAAGTGATGGCGGGGGAGAGCGCAGCGAAGTAGATGAAGACGATGGCCGCCATGCACTGGGCGTTTAGCGCGTCCTTGAAGTCGCTGGCGTATTTCGGGTAACGGCGGCAGGCATCCCGGATCAGTCCGCCGAAGGGGCGCCCGGTCCGCTGCAGGGGGTCATCGCCCGGCTTGAAGGGGGTGAGAAGCGCCTCTGTGTGATGGACAGTGGGAGGGAGACAGAGGGAGAGCAGGATTGACAAAGAGGGGGAAGAGGAGATTGAAAGAGGGGTGGAGAGTGAGGTATAAAGAAGAAGAGGAAAGTTAGACAAAGAAACGTGGCACTTGTTTTTCAACAAGAGCCTGGGCAGCCCTTCCTGGCCAGGACAAGGTGAGGTTTTAAATAGCAGGGCCAGCACTGAAAGTGTTCTTAACTGACTGTCACTGAATCACAGGAATCAGGAACCAAGGGGATTAGCACTACTACATCAGCCAAGAGAACCTAAAACAAATATCACTAAAACATAGTATCATAATAGTTCCCTCGCAGGAATAAAGCAAACAGAAAAATCTACTTGCCTATGGGCATCTCAGTCAAATTATCAATTTTTTATTTCAAGATCTTTAAAATCACTTTCATATTGGTTATATTTTTCACATTTTTTCCACAATAGTTAGAAAACAGATGCTCCCAACTTGGCAAATCAACTGAAAAGAGTGAGAACAGGTTCTGGAGAAGATGACATCTCCATCTACCTTTCTCCTCAGGGGTCTTGGGCTCTTTGGCTAACAGTTTGACCTCTTGCTCCTCCCTCTTGCGCAGCATCTCCCTCTGGAAGCGAGCCACGGAGCGCAGCAGCTCATCGCCGCCCACCTCCGAGGGCGGCAGCACGATGCTACAGTCCAGGAACTCGTTGATGGCATTCAGCAGGTCCTGGCGGTCATCTGCCAGATAGGCGGCTTCGTGGAAGTGCTGAACAGGGGAGCAACACAGACAATTCCAGTCAAAAACTCAGAGACCAAGCCAATATACTCCCTAAACACCCATAAGCCTATTTTCCCCCACCCACACACCTGCTCCACAGGGCAAACCCATCCTAATATTCTCCTCAGTTCCACACAAACGTATTGGTTATGGAATCAGTAACCAATGTGAAAATGTGTAGTGGATATAAAATTCATTTAACCAGGTTAAATTAAGGTTTTCAAGTATATTAAAATTTTCCACACGGATGTTTGCGTTAAGAAAACAATAGTCCAGTATATTCAGGGTGATGTATGAAAATGCTGGTCCCCTGGTTGCCTATAATTATGGTTGGCATGACTGCAAGAGGAGACCTCAGTGACTTTGAAAGAGGGGTAATTACTGGGGCTCTTTTGGCAAGAACTTCAGTGACCAGGACAGCTCAATGTGCTGATGTTTGAGAAGCAACAATGTCTCAGGGGATACATCTTTCTCCGAGCTGTGTACTGACATCACCAGCAAAGAGCAGCAGTGAGTGGCAGTACATCTCCACGCAGTATGTTCAGAGGACTCATATTTCATATTCTTGAAGAAAGAACAAGTGCAAGTGGCACCAAAGTTAAGAATTGTATAGCCCTGAATGTTTGATTCCAACAGTAAAGGGTGCAATGGGTGAACTTGTTGCAAGTACATTTCCCATGGGTTGAGTGGACACATTTCTTTCGAAGGCTAGGTCGATTCCAATCATTACATAATGGCATTTAGAGATGAGCTTTACCCATGTTGTAGCATTTCGTTCCTGCCTGGAGGAGTGTCTTTCAGAATGACAAAAAACTCAACGGAGCTCTTATGGGATTTTCTGTAACAGTGCCTGAGACAGTTTTCCTCCCACATCACAGTTTTGAGTTGATTGAGTTGATGCTTAGAGACTATGCCATATCATAAATAAAGCATGCTGTCTGCATGTGATTGCCTTATTAAGTGGCACTGGCACTGCCATTTTATTGTACATCCATAAGGGTGGGAACCGTATCTTGCAGCCCGTAGGTTTCCCTCTCTCATCCCACTCCCTCTGCTGCCTCTCTGCTCACCTTGTCAGACATCAGTGTGGAGATGGAGCGGCCAATCTGGTGGTAGTCCATGTTGGTGCAGTCTGGTCCCAGCAGAATGAAGAGGAATCGAACTGGAACGGGTACCTCCAGGACCGATTCCAACTGTACTGCCTCTTGCAGGCGTACAAATGCCATGGTGGGCTGCTCCAGGAAGTCCACACTGCCTACAGGGGGCGATGATTCATGGTCAGTGCGTCAGTGTTTGTTACGTCGCTCTGGCAGCAGAGCAAGAGACACTCTTCTTTCTCTTAAAAAAGAGAGACCTCACTAAACAAAGCAAACTGTTAAAATGTAACTTTTCTTTTTGAATACCTGGATAATCTCCTCTTTTAGTCTTATCATTCTGAGTTCCTTTAGCTTGTCAGTGTAGGTCATTCCCTTAAACCCTGAACTGTATCTGGTTGCTCTTCTCTGGACAGATTCTGGAGAAGCAAGAATTTCTACAACATAGTTCCCAAAATTTACATATTTTAAATGAGGCTTAACTAGTGCCTTACACATCAACTGATTTAAATCCTACACTTTTAACAAGATATCCTAAATGTCTGTTATACCTTTTGCTTCCCTACATTACCTGGAAGATGAGTTAACGCAAACACCTACACTTGTCTACATTAAACATCACCTGCGTGGCATTTACCTTGTCTTGAATTTTATCTGAATATTTTTAAAATTTCTACACTGTTTCTACAATCTCTGCCAGTCCTCTTACTTTGGAGGCATCTTCAAACTTG
This sequence comes from Lepisosteus platostomus, assembly GCF_059453375.1. Taxonomy (NCBI): domain Eukaryota; kingdom Metazoa; phylum Chordata; class Actinopteri; order Semionotiformes; family Lepisosteidae; genus Lepisosteus; species Lepisosteus platostomus. The sequence goes on from NC_142618.1 coordinate 37,402,229, forward strand.
ACTAGTTTAAAAGCTATACCACAATCTAAATTACTGACGCCAAGGGAGCCTTCACCCTTTATCTGTACTGTCCATTAAGCTATCAATCCACATACATTTCCATGAATACCTACCGCCAGTTATCTCAGAATTAATCTCTCATGAAGAACTTTACCAAATATCATTCTGAAAATCTAATTACACCACATTGTACGCCCTGAGTGAGCCCACTACTGCTGTTACTCCATCAAAGAGATGACACAGCTCTTCACTTGAATCTCACTTCTCACATTTCTCCCCCTTAAGACTGGAACTGACACCAAGTATGCATAAAAAGTAACAATCAAATGAATGATATAGTTGTATCAAATGGCTTATAGTGAGTATGTCTGCACTGAGCAGAACTCTCGTTATAATTATCTCTGCCTGTAGCGTACACACCCATATAGAAAGAAGCACTCCATTATGTTGTGCACATGACCTAAGTACTGTACAAGTTTCTGCAGACTTGTCTCGGGAGATTATTTTGACTCCCCTGTAGTAGATGGACTCACCCACAAGTACCACTGTAGCCTCTGCGTTCTCAGGGATCTTCTCCAACAGCTTCAGCTCATGTTTCGACTTTGACCGGTGCATGCCCACTGACGGGGGGGCCTCTTTCTGCAACAGCAAAGAAAGCACATAGCCTCCACCACGTTTCGCTAGGTCTATGATATCCACAGGGCCGCATTACAAAACATAAGAAATATGAAATACAGCCTTCCCTCGCCGATAGCAGAATTCTCCATGCCGACCATGGGAAAAAATTGCTCTTACACGGTTCTCCAGGTGGAATGCCATTCTTTTGCTATTATTTATTATTCATAACAATTTAATTACAATGTTTTATTACTTTCATAAGTTTAATCTAAGTCACATTATGGTATCTGGAATTTTTAAAAGAAATCTGCCATTTGTTAGCCATGTTTTGTTAGTGTAACAGAAACTGTGGGAAACTAAGCCCCTATTTTGCTCGTACACACGTTTTTACCATCCAACCACAGTGTTTTCTGGAATGTAACTCCCACGATTAGTTAGAGAAGGCTGTTCACTCAAGATTAAAGTACAGCTCCTGAAAAAGAACAACACAAAAGCAACAATTTAGCCATCCTGACCTCCATCTTCTCGACGTCGATGCGAGTGTCCGACTCGGAGCCTGCGCTGCCTCCCATGAGGGGGTCTGTGATGGAGGGCTCTGCAGGCTGGGCGATGTGGTTGGAACTGTGGTGGTGGACCAGCAGAGAGCCAAGGCTGGCTGCCGAGATATTCCTAGGAAAGGTGTGCTCTTTCTCATCACTCGGATGACTGAAGGAGAGAGAGAAAAAAGGGAGAGAAAGTGAGAGGGAGAGAAACGGAGCTTGAGGCCGAAAGCGAATGAATGGAGTGAATAACAGAGACAGCCAGGGACATTAACAGTGCGAAACAATTGGAGAGATGCAAAGTGTGATAAAGGAACACAGAGAGGCAGATCTAAAGAGGGGAACATTAGAAGGAGAAAAAAGAAATGAGGCGTGGGATGACATTAAGTACTTTTTGATCAAGAGCAACCACATTCCATTAAAAAACGTCAACGCAACGTTCCTTAAATTCATTGCATTTCAAATTCTGACACCTCGGGAGACCTTCACCTGTGTTTGAGCAGCAGGGCTCGAAGCACGTTAGCTCGGTCCTCGGCCTTGATCTGGTCAGAGATGATCATCTGCTCCACTACCTGGTGAGCGATTCCAGGCAGGGTCTTTTGGTCCAGGTCCAGCAGCACAGCCCCTGCAGAGAACACCACGGTCAGTAACGCCCAGCAGACAACTGTACACTGTGGAGCCTCCAATGCAGGAGAATGCAGCTATTGCAAGGATTCAAAAATTCAGGCATGATAGTGTAGTAAGTAGAACAGCAGATAACATCTCCATAAATGCAATACTGAAATCTCCTGAAATTAACTGCCCAATTTAGAAGCACCAACTATAAATTTTGAACACTTGGAATTACATAGTTTAAGTGGGGCCCACATATCAACAACTATATATACAGGTGGATAGCTGCGCCAGCATGCGTAGAATGCAAAGGAACAATAGGTTTATTCCATGCTGAAAAGAGAGGGAAGAAAACACAACGTTTCAGCTGTGGAGCCTTACACTCGAAGAAGACTTTACTATATATGCAGTACGTACAATATATACAAACACATACTGTATACCGTATATAGCATCATGTTCCTCTCTGCAGGCCTGCTGCAGCCACACTGAGCACTCTCCCAAATACAATGAAAATTGCCGACAGGGCATCCACAAGACAGCTCTGTCTCATCCCACACTGCACCCCCGCACCTCTGTCCTCGTCCCTCACCCTGTGCAATGGTCTTGCGCAGCTCAAGCAGGCTGCGGAAGCTGAGGGAGGCCACGTGTGGTTTCCCCCAGCGTTCCGTCTCCTCTTCCACGTCCTCCTCAAACTTGATCCAGCGAGCAGTCTCCCGCCACTGCAGCTCCTGGTTTTTATCCATGATGAGCTCATTCAGCTCTACAAACACCTGTTCCAGGAACACACAGACGCACAAAGCCACATGAGCTTAGTCTACAGGCAGTGTGGACTTGATGACAATGTTGTACAATGTCAGATTAATGCTGGTGTGGGGCTCAACTGAACAGCTCAACTGATTGCCACTCTGCTTAGCCTGGGGGAGTGGGAATAAGCAGGAATGAGGAGAGGAGAGTTAAGTAAAGTTGGGTAATCTAGGGAGATGAAGGGTCCATTTTTGTAAGGAAAGGGCAGTATATGAAATCTGAATAAAATAAGTCCTGCTTTTTCAGCTAATTCATCTTTAGCACCTCAATAACTCTTCATACAACATCATATCTAAAATTACCTTCATTACAACCTTCATCGGTTCAGTTGATATGGCCTTGCTTTAAAACTACAAAGTTTCTTCTGAAACCCAACATGTTTCTTTAAATATTAACCAGAATAACAAATATCCATACACTATGCACACCAGCATGCACAGACCGTCTACACCTTGCTGTATTAATGCCTCTTGTATTCATGGCATGCATCATACATTTAATAGATCTAGCAATACCCGCAGGTACAGAACTATTGCCAAAGCAGTGCCTACTCTGCGCGCTCTCATGATGCACTCCCCGACGATGATGCACCATGATGGGCTCACCTTCTGGTGCTTAGCGATGCGCCCGGTGAAGTCCAGCAAAACCATGATGGACAGACGGACGCACAGGAGGACAGACAGAGGCAGATGGGAGGTGGGAATTTATGCAGCTGGCAGCTGTGAGTTGTGCTGTGAGACCAATCTCACCCCCCCCACTGTACCCCTCACTGCCAGATAGCCCTAGCCTGTAATGGGCTGAGCATGTTAATAAAACATCAGCACCTGATTGAGACTTTCAGCAGACTAGGTGTCCTGTTACCTATTTATTTCTTTTTTCCCCCTCTTGTGAAAGGAAAGAACACATTCATTCATTATTAACTGCACTCTGCACAGCACAGGGGCAGGCAGAGGGGCGCCAACAGATGCAGCGAACAAGCAGTTTATTTCTTTATTTTGGAGAGGGAGACAACGGGAAAAAGAAATCATTGAGCTCAGACACAAAAGAGGGTGTGTGTGTCGGGGGGGGGGGGGGGGGGTGCCTTAACAGAAGAGGGGCTTCTTCATGAAGAACAATTCCCCCAAATCACAGCGTAAACAAAAAATAAAGAAAATCTTGGGGACAGAAGACCACTGGCACCAAGCTCCCCCTGGCGCTAACGTCATGCACTCCAGGATCAGGAGCATACTGGCAGGGGGCAGTGGCCTACAGAATACCACCTGAAAATGAGCGCTTCCATGGCAGACAACTCAGCACCTTTCACCAGGATAGCATCTGGAAGCAGAGCCTTTGTTAAAGGACAGAGAATCCAGGGCCAGCAACAGGGGCAGCATGAAGCAGGCAAAGGGGCCATGTCACACCGGATCAGCCTTGTGCCTGGGGTGGTTCCACAACAAATGTCTGGTCTTTCCAATATGGGCATCTGTTCACTGATGTTTAATTTCTGAATACACACAGAAATCCAAAACTGATAACGTCATGCTTCCTATTAATATTGTCAAAAGATCATTGTTGTGCCCTGCTAGTTTTTAAAGGTGTCCTGTGAGAAAATCATGTTATAGTGGAAACCACTGACCGGCTTCCTGTGCTCTTGAATCACTGTTTTAAAAACACTTGAACATTAACTGTGCAATCAGAGTGTGGGTTTAAGTCAAGTTCATGTTGCTCATGACAGGAAGCTCCCTTTTAGGCAGACACCGCCCACTACGGTAACTTCTGGCCTCTGTGCTGTTTGCTCACCTCATGGGGTGTGCGGTCAAGTTTCCGGATGCGTGTGCTGGGCTCCTTGTGGTCTTTGCTGATGTGGACCACCTGACCTTTGGTGCTCTTCCTCACCAAGTGTCTCCGCACCCCTGGAACATCCTCGAACCGGTGACCTGAGAGACGGGAGAAAGAAAGAACAACCGTCAGTACAACGACCAGATGCAACTTTTATGTCTCCAGTTTCTCCTCATTCTAGGCTATTGTAACAAAAAAGAAAAAAATCATACTGCACATATATATAAAAAAAAACACCAAGCTTTTATACCTCATGATCTGGAAAAGTCTTTCAGTGGGCCACTTGGCTTTAACACCCCAGAATGCAAAGTACCTGCAACTGGGGACTTCACCTGACTGATTAAATCTCAGTGTTTGGGAGTAAAAAAAAACCTTTCGGCAAGTGATTGCTCTTCTGGTCTACATCTGTAGAACTGAGAAGCAAATTTGGCAGGACACCAGACTAAGCGGGGTTGCTGCACTGAGGAGAGACACCCCTCTTGTTGCCAGCCTCCAGACGATGAGACACAGGCAGGTTTTCCTCAACCAGGATCAAGCATGCAGCCCGGTCAGGGACAGCAAAACTAAGACTAACTTAACAAAACTCACTTCTGTCTTTCACAAGAACTTGTCTCTCGCCTCCTGTAGGCCCACATTTTCCCTTATTTATACCACACCTCTGCCAGCTGCCGCCTGTGAGATTCAAAGCCCTACTGTGGGAGACAGCCACCGAGAATTGTAAAACACCCAAGCAGGCTGAAGGCAAGAATTGCAGGAGGCACAGTGACTTGTCAGCTGCAGCATAGGTTGTACTCTGGATGCCGCCTTGGTGTTATCAGTGAGACTCTAGAATTGGTGCACTAATACCCCAAATAAAAACAACCAAGCATGGTTTCTTCCTTATAAACAGGAAAAAAACAGTATATGAAACATTTCACAAAAAAGACAAAAACAGAAGTCCTTGTACAAGGGTTAAATCCATAGCCAACAAGTAATCCACAATGATGTACTGCTGCATTTGAGGTTTCAGCTATGCACAGAGTGATCCTTGCCTTCCAGGTCTCCCTCTCAACCTGCCTACCTCTGTCATTTGAATGCTGCCTTTTCCCTGCCAGGTTGTGGTGGTGGTTACAGGCTTTCATGACGTTCCAAGGACTGAAGCCACAATTAGTCCATGTGTGATGGGTGACCAGCTGGCTGGAGAGACTAGGGAAGCACCCAAGGGGGCTAGTTGTAGCTCTTTAATAGCAATGTAACACTTTCCTCCAAACGTGGATTGACAAATCCTTTCAGTGTGGAGTGCCAACATGCAGAAATAGTGAGGTACCCTTCTACTATCAACTTAAACATCTCTTATTGACTCCAGCATGTGGATGCACCACAAAAATTGCGACTTTATAATATAGGACGCAGTGCTTTGGCTGCAACAGACCCAGAAGTCGGCAGCAAGCTCCCTGCTACCTGTATTGAGTTTGACATTTCAAACAGAGCAGTGGGGAGGGATGACACGGGCAACTCCAGACACACCTTCCTCCTGAGCACAAAGATCAGAGGTGACGTAGCTGGAAATTAAGCAAAAAGACACTTAAGACTTAAAATAGACATTGTCTCTTTGTACAAACACCCGTGGGCGAAAGGAAAAAATGAACCATGCCATCATGTCACTGATTCACTAGGATGGTAAAAATGAGCAGGTTTCAGATAGAGTGTAGACCAATCCACTAAGCCGTACCCAATCAGCGCCTCTGGGGTCTGTGGCCTTGTTCACAACCTCAGCGCTCTTCCAACGAGATAGAAATCCTTAAGGAACTAGAAAGTACTTCCACAGCCCATCTGTCTCCTCAAATCCTAGGGAAGCCCAGGCCCGGCACTGGCAGAATAACATTTCATAAGCCATATCCTTTAGATGTAGTAGGTGCCATCCATGCAATGACCAAGCACAGGCTCAAAAAGCTCCCCAAATCTTGAAAGGCGATTCACTGAACGCCAAGCAGGAAGCTGCCGGTGTGTCTGTCTTCTATTCCACCACAATCAGCTCTGAAGGGTAATGAGAGCAGCTGCTGGTCTCCAGCCACAGAGCGGACCCAGCCCACCTTCGCTTGTTTCCGAGCTCACGCTAGATCAGAGAGGAGGCGTTTGTGATCGCACCAAGAGCTAAAAGCAAGAGAAACCTATTAATTCCTGTTGTTGAGCAGGAGCCAGCTGCACTGCTATTTTCCCAGGCTGTTCTTCTTGCGCAAATTAATAGGAACAAAGACAAAAAAAAATAAAATGCTTCTGACACTACTCCGACCCCTGCCAAACACTTAACCTAATGGTCACAAAAAAAAACAGTGTATTTATCAAGGAACTGCTTCCCATGACTACAACATACCACAGCACTAACGCAGTAATCTGCAATGCATTTGCTTGTGATCAGGTGGTGTTTTGATGAATGATGTCTTGGGAGACCATCTCTAATAATACCATCTCCAACAAGTGGCTGACCCTGGCTGAAGCAGCACAGTGCTGAGGGCTGAGAAAGTCCACTCTGGCTCTTGCCACTTCACCTGCTGCTACTAGGAAGACAGGAAGCCATTCTGTGTAGAGACTGCTGAGGTCAAGCCCTATCCTCCAAGGCTCAGTAGATCAGAATGGCTTTGTAGGTAAAATAAATTGATTACTTTACACGGTGAAGGGGAAGGCACTATTCCCCCATTAAACTAAGCAATTGAGAACATTCCTTTATGTTGCAATGCATGAACAGTCTCACATGGCAATGGTTAAAAATGGTTTAAACAGTTTTCAAATTACTAAAAAAAAGTATTTAAATGCTTTCTATAACTTTTATACTTATGAGCACACTCGAGGTCATATCCCTACAGGAACAGATGCCCTAAAAAGGATAAGATGCAGTATTGTCCCATTGAGTATGGAGGTGTTAGAAATCATGTGTGTATTAAGTGCCGAGGTGTGTCCGGCGTACCTATGCAAATACCCAGGAAGCCCCAAATTTAGTACCCAGATGGAGAGCAGAAAGGACAATATTTGTCTCAGGAGATAAGGCTGTGCCACAGCCACAACTCTGCCAAGCCATGGCGCCACCTGAAGCACAGGTCCTCCATCATACTGGGAGAGTGGCCAGAGCTTTCAGGTCACATTCGTCTAGGAAGGCGTAATTGAATTACACTTCCCTACCCTGTTTGGCCTTTATAAGGTGATTCTAATTCCATGCCAAGAAAATCTGCGAGCAGATTTGACTCATGGAATGCACAAAGACGCTGATTTCTTACAGTCTGACTCACCAGCATGAAACACTGAATGCTACATAGGATAAGAAACACTCCTCCTACTATTAAGAACATGTTCACTTTTCAAAGACAGTCAAAGTGCTCAGACTAGATCAGAGGTCAAAAACCAGAATCGTCAATCTCCACTTCTTAAGGTTCACTTCTCAAGGGTCTTTAGATTTTATTTGTATCTAAAAGCTTAGAGACTATAACTTGAACTGGAAGTTGACAATTATATTGCTTTAACTACAGTATATTCTGTATCAACTGTTTAGAATTGTATTTTAAAAGTAATTTACCCTATTCTTAACAGGATTGTGTTTTTAGTTTCAGTCAGACTCATCTGGTATTGTACAGAATAACGAACAGTCATGAAACAAAGTTAATGTATCTGCCTGAAGCCTCTTTCATTTCACAGGCTGCTCCACCGTAGTGATATTGATAGTGAAATACTATAGGATAAATCTCATATGAATGTCACTGTGTAAATGTTACTTTCAATAACACAAGGTGCTGGAAGTGCGTTTTGGAGCCACTTGAGGCTATTTTGAACATTGTGTCTTCTATATGTAATCAAATTTGCACCAATCTATGTTCATTGTATGCAACAGTGCCTATGAATCACCCCCCTGCTTCACGAGACATACGAAAGGTATGTTAACAATGGATGCACACTACAAAAGAGACCTTCTTGTTCCTCATTCTGCAACCATGTTGTGAGTCTGAAACCTTGTCCAAGCGGGAAGTTACAGATCCCAGCACACTTTGCAGGAGCAGGAGTTTTACCCCAGTGTAGTAGCTAAAGTCAAACACATAAAATTGTTTTTTGTACAATTGTCAAACACATTGTAAAACTGTCCCCCTTATCCCAATTTAAAATCTGAGTCTCTCCCTCCAGGTGTCTCTTGTACAAGACAGCAGGGCTGCATAAAACTCACTCTTGATGCCATCCAGGTCGGCAGTGGCGAGCATCTGCGCCTCGCTCTCATCTGTGGGGATCCGCTGGTACTTGGCCTCCTCCATGCCGGTCATGCTGCCAATGCGCCTCCTCTCCTGCAGGTCGTAGCTGCGGGCGTTGGGCTGGGGTTTGGAGGTAGAGGTGCGGGGGGAACGCGTCTGTGGTGGACTGGTACTGCTGGTGCCACTGCCCCTCCTGTCCTCCGCTCCTCTGCAGGCGTCCGCTGGATCCCTGTGTGGGAATAAATACGCAGCCCTCAGCGCTAACTAGCAATTACAGCCACGCTGCCCACCGCTGCCACACTGTCAATGTCTGGCCCGAGATAGCCTTTAAGCAGCCCTCAGCCAGCCTGCCAGCCAGTTCAGCAGGTCCACAAATGCCATAGAACTGCCTGCCTTGACTCAGACACTGTGAGAGACCAAATCTCCACCTGTCTCTCACTGAAGTCAGACTTCTTTACTAAACTTGGTCAATGTTTTCTTACCACAATGTATGGTTTTACTCAAGATTTTTTCAAGCTTGGAATACCACCAGTATTATTTGTGCTTTGCACTTTCTGAAATCCCACTATTCTTAGATTTGTAAAGCTCTAAAAAATGTAATACTAACAGAAGAGAAACTTCTCATTCTTCCATGAGAACTTTCATTCTTTCCAGTTTCAAAACAATGTCACAGGGAGACAGCCCCACTCTCATTCAGTAAAAAGGGAGAAAGGTGTTTAAACCTGCAAGATGCTTAGGTAAAAGACATTCCCCCTTGCTACTTTAATCTATAGCAGGTGCTGAACATCAGCAAGGAAAATAACTGAAAGGGCAGTAAAACCTAGCAATAGACTTAACTGTGTATACCTGAAGACAAAAACCAGAGAAGCAAATCTACCTAAGGAAATCTAAGAGGTCCCCTTGGTTTAGAGGACACAATTTAACTACTACATCTTTCATTTGAACATTGCGGAGAATATATGTTTTGAATAGAAAACTGGTTTCTGTAATAGCAGGGCACAAAACCTGAACCTCAGCTCAGCTACATGGCAGTGGGTGTTGTAGCAGAGCTACTCCAGAGACAGGTCATGGATTATCTACCCTCATTACGGAGTATGAGGAAAGGGCCCAACTCGTGATCCAAATGGAATGAGCAACCTACCAGCATGTCTTTCGGAGGTGGGAGGAAAACGGAGTAAAAGGAGAAAACCCATACAAACGCTGGGAGAACATGCAAACTCCACACACAACCCAACATCAAACACAGGATCTTGCAGCTGTGAGCCCTAACTGCCGTGCCATCAAGCTAGGATACTGGAAGTCACTCTCCAAAACAAACAGATTAAATGCTGAAGTCCATTCTAGAACCAGAAACCAGTCTTTAAAAAAAACATTGTTTTTTATGAAAGAACTTCACTTTCACTTCACTCTTCACTTTATTTTTCTTAGCTTGCTTTGTGCGTATAAAAGGAGGGGGAGGCAGAGAGGAGAGGGTAGGCGTGTGGTCACAGAAAGACTGACAATCAGAACCGAGGAGTGAGGTCAGCTGGCCGCAGTCACAGCAAGAGAGCTCCGCTCTGTAATCATGTGGCGACGGCAGGTGCCTCATCACCCAAAGTCTTTATCCAGCTATCTTTAACTCCCCCACTGGAATGCACTCGCTTCTGGAAGGCTTTCCCAGAGAAAGCAGTGTTGACTATTCACTGAAAAATCACTAAACTTGACAATACTCTCTCCAGATCAGTCACAAGCCCAATCAAGCTTCAGATAATTCCAATGATTAACCGAGCAATGCTAAAAAAAACAACACTCATTCGCAAGCCTAATTAACAGCCTCTTATCTGCACAACACAAAAACATGCAAAACTGCATATACCATAATTGTTTCATTATGGGTGTTCTGACACTGATAAAAGTCCTTTTCACGTACACCAGACTCTTACAGTAGCCTGCAGATACATTTTTTCTGCAGGACCAGCACTGCCCACCCACTGTCTGAAGAGAAAGTCTGCTGTCAAGCATGCAGGGCAAGCATCTACACTTAATAATACACCAGTATATTAATACATTACACCTTCCAAAGGATCCCAAAGCTCTGCATGTACAAGATGGGTCCCCACTTCATCCGCCACTGATGTGCAGCACCACTACACAGCACATCATCTCACAAACTGTCAGAAACGACCTCGCTGATTGAATTAGGGAGGGCATTCAGGCAAGCCAGAATGTGCTCAAAGGGGAATGTAGCCAGGACTCAGGGCTAACACCCCTACCTTTTTACTCTTGAATACATCATGGGATCTTTAATGACCAGGAAGTCACAACAATGGTTTAAAGTCTTATCTAAAGGACAACATCCTTCTACAGCAGAGTCTGTCACCATACATGGGTGCTGGTTTTGGAAATTCCAGTCCAAAGGGAAGAATATCATCAGCTGGTCCAACAATCCCTAATTAGAGCAGCACCTTGGCTTTCCTGCTGCTATCCCAGTACTGGCCAGCTCCAGCCTTGTTTAGCTTCTGACATCTGACAATATCAGGCTACAATGTGGTACCTACAGTATTGTAACATCTCTTGCGTGAACTGTTTCTCATGTTTCTATCGTCTGTTACTGCTTTACTCCAAGGAACTGAATAAGGGGAGCTCAATAGCACAGTGGTTATTATTGCTGTCTCGCAGTGCTGGGGCCCAAGGTTTACTTCCAGAGCTGCAGTACTTTCTGCGTGAAGTTTGTATGTTCACATGGGTTCCCTCCATCTGCTCCGGTTTGCATTGCACCCTCAGTCCAAAGACATACTGGTAGGGTAACTGGCACTTGGGAAAACCAGCCCTGGTGTGAGTGTGTGTGTCTGCCCTGAGACAGACTGGCCCCCCTGTCCAGGCTGTACCTTGCCTTGTGGCCACTGCTTGCCTGGACAGGCCCCGGCTCCACTGCGACCTTGAACGGGATGAAAATGGATGGATGGGTGGAACTGAATAACTTAACTGATTTGTCTGATTCTATTACTATAACTCTTCAGCTCCAGTTTACATTCCTCCATTTAGTCAAGAGTGCTTTTGATACTTTTACCTCTGGATGAATATGTGCTCCTTTTTCAGACATTTTTTCTAAATCTTACCAAGGACACATCTATGATCCTACATCATCATAAAATAAAACTCTTATGTTACACAGAAAGGTTACGTGCTCCCTTTGGGGAAATGCCAACATGTGGACATCTTGTGATGGAAAGTCAGGACTAGGAACAGGGAGCGTCACGAAACATTTCTCCAGATAGTTGCTAACCCCTGTGAAGCCCAGTGCAAAATCTGACAATGCCTCAGCAGAAAGAACAAAGAACAAATCCCAAGTTCTCGAATTCCAGGTATGCGATTGTCTAAATGAAACAATGAGCTTTCAGAAAAGGGAAATAAAACACACATCTAAACAGAGTATAAAGTTTAAACTTTTCCAGTTTTTCCCAAATCAGAACTTTCAGAGCACAGCACAAACACAACCACTCACGGATGACTTCATGATTTGGCTCCGTTTAATTGCTGCCTTTCTGCAAAACGTAAGAAGCTAACCAGCAATCCTGTAACCCTTTAACCCTCCCCACTCTTCCAAGGACAGAGATGTGATTTCAGTATTGTGCTGAGAGAGAGTGAGTGCGGGGTGTCAGAACTGAGCTGAGAAAGAGTAAATTACAGCACAAACCAAACTCTACCTCACTAACTGGGACACAATAATACAAACTAGAAAAAAACTAAAGTATTGACTAAGTATCTGTCCAGGCTCGGTGACCACAGTATGGCCATAGAAACAGGGCAATACAAGAAGACTTTGCTGCCCAGAGAGAACAGGCTGTGCTCCTACTGCCATCAAGAATAAGCAAAGGCAGATGCACTTCCTGCTGCAAGACATTATCAGGGATTAGTCAAACATTCGTCCTTAAAATAAATCCACTCTTAGAACTGTCACACCTGCCAGAATCAGAACAGCTTCCAATCCTACTGCATGAGGAGAGAGGAAACCAGTACATGATCTCCTGTCACAGCCAGAGCAACAGGGAGTCAGCCTGTCAGATAATAGTTATTGCTTTGGTAACCCTGTAATTCATCGTTTCATCGGTCACGCCAATAAAGCTTGTTGACTTTGAGCACAGGGATCAGTATGGAGACAGACAAGGCGTGGGTAGAGAATTTTGAGGAATAAAGTGTGGGGAGCAGTGCTCACTCTGTTGATGTGGCATCCTCAGGGTGAGTGCCCGTCTCGTCCAAGGCAGAGATGGGTACAATCTCCAGCTTCCGGGGGGGTGCCAGGCCCATCTTCCTGGGCGTGGAGTCAGATTGGAGGGTGTCATCCTCTGAAAGAAAGAACTAGAGAGGAACCCGCACATCAGTGAAGGACACTGCAAAGCCACACTACGGTGTGCGCAGGCCGAGAAGCAGACAGTGTCTGGGTGCATTTAAAGATGCCTGAGTTCAGAAGGGACACCAAGAGTAAGACTCACTGCACTCCACTTACTGTGGATGGTGGCAATTGACACCAATGCATGATCCTTATCACACTTTTGTTTTAAATACCAAATTGCATAGGCACCCGCAACCTGTTTTTGCTGCACATACTCAAAAGCACTTCTAAACTGCTTGCTATTTTAAGAATCAAATATTTTGCATTTGATGTCAGCACATACGTACTGACAGTGTACATTTAAGTGATGTTCCATTTTATTGAATTACAAATTACATACTGTATATAGATTGTGGACAGAACAGTGGTGCAGCAGTTAGCATTCCTGCCTAGTAGCTCTGGAGCCCTGGGCTCAACTCCTGGGGTGCTATCTGTGTGGAGTCTGTATGTTCTCCCTGTGATCACATGGATTTCCTCCCATAGTCCTAAAAACATTTTAGTAGATTAAATGGCTTCTTGTAAAATTGGCCCTGATGTGACTGTGTGTGTTTCTGTATGTTCCCTGCAATGGACTGGTGTCCCATCCAGTGTGTAACTTGCCTAACACCTAGTGTTTGCTGGAATAGCCTCCAGCTACCCACCCGTCATCCTCTACTTGATAAGCAGGTTAGAAAACGGATTGATGGATACTTGAATGGATTATTTTAAAAACTGAATATCTGACTAGCTGTAAGCAAATGTTGAATTCTCCAAACAAACACCTTTATAAGTGAAATATACTGAATGTCAGTATGAAGTGCAGATAAAATAAACTTAAATATGTTAATTAAATAAGTATTCACCCTCTTCAGTTTTGGAAATTTAAATCACTTTAAGTGCACACAAACTTTGTGAAGTCACACAATTAGCTGACCAGTATTTAATAAAAATTGTGGCTCTCATGATTTTAGAAAAATACATCTGTACCTGTTAGATTGCTGAATATCCTTTCAGCCCTTAAAAGTATTCTGTTTGAATTTTGATTAAAAATAATTCCTTTCTTTTGTAATTCTACGAAGCAGGGCATTATTGGAATCACAGGGTGAACACTTTTCTGAGACACTGTACTGCAGGATGCTGGACTGGAATGGCCAGGGCAAAGCAGGTGTGCGTCAGTGCACTGTACAATACTTTAGCTCCTTGACTCCGTCACTGTGGATCCTCTAGCAGACTCACAAGGCATTCCCGTACCAGACTCCCCTGCAGGCTGACTGGCAAGCTGAGTTCAGAGCTGTATTGTGTGGCTGCTGGACACATGTCTGGACAGTGGTAAACACCTGCGACTGCCGGACAAGGAGCTACAGGAGCCAGGCTGACTGAGCGTTAAGGGCAGAGCGTCTGTATGCACCTGAACTGCCTCCTCCAATGGCTGAGGCTCAGTATCCGTGTCAGGAGTGGGTTTCTCTCCATCCACGGGGCTGCTGGGCTCCTCGTCGTCGTCGTCGTCCTCCTCCTCCTCTCCCTCCTCGATAGTGGGAGCGCTGCCCCCTGCAGCCGGCCGCTTCCGGCTACCACCCTTCCTCCTCTTCCCACTCTTCTTCTTCCGCCCGTCGGAGGACAGGTGTGTGGACAGGGGGTGGTGGATGTGGTGAGAGGAATGGCGGTGGTCTGGAGTGCAGGACAAGAGAGACTTCAGATTTAACAAGATCAGCCCTCTCCTCACCCCTTGCAGGAATTATGGAATCAAGAACAAGCCTTCTGGAATGGGAGTTTACCACTAATCCTAGTTATACAAATGAACCAACTATTTTTGTAACTGATAAAATAAAGCATTTGTATTCAGCTGTATTACTTCACCTTTTACCAGTTTACCAGTTACAAAAATAGTAGGAAAAAAACTGGTAGGAATGTGGCCCACAAGGGTCATGCCAACTCAATGTCATATTCTATTACATATAATTTATATACTTTATAAAATGCCACACTTGTGATCCATGTCTGAGCACATGGTTGTATAGGGTCATATATCAACAAGAGCCGACCTGTCAGAGTGGCACCTGAAATAGATGCGTTGCTGCCACCTACAGTTCAAATGTGAAAAAGCACTTGCGGCGCACTCAGCCAGCGCAGACAGGTGCAGAAAGCCATCTTTCCAAAAGCTGGGAAATAGCAGTACTGAGGGAAAGCATCATGCTCGATACGCTCTTTTACTCATTCGAACTTCGTAAATCAGTCACTAAGTTCTGCAAAAGGTACATAGTCTTAGACGTTATTTGACACAACATCCCATTTTACAGAGTATTTTTGGGAACATTGAAAATCCACACTGTGGCCAATGTGCCCCTGCAGGCCTGTCAGAGAGCAGACTCACACTCAAAGTCCTCCTCGTTGTAGCTGCGGTGCAGGTCTTCGGGGGCGCGGGGGGCGAGGTGCAGGATCTCCTCAAATCGCTCCACTCCCAGGGCCTTGTTCAGGTCAGCCTCCTCCTCCTCCGGCCGGGGACTCCGCGGGGACGCCGCATCCGGCTCCGGCTGGGCAGGAAAGAGGAGGGGGACAGTGAGCAGGACCACTGACTGGCGCAGAGAAGGAGAGAGCCGAACCCCCAGCACGCAGGACACAAGGCTCTGCTCACAGCAGCACAGAGCCCTGCAGGACGGCAACCCCAGGCCAGGGAGGAGGGCACACAGGTCCCGTCTGCGCCAAGCCTGGGCCTTCATCAGCACGGCTTCTCTGAACCCCAAGACAGACTGCTCTCTCCAGGCTCCCCATGTGAAAATGAAGGGCGCCTAGATGATGCGACTGAGATGACGGAAGCCAGCCTTTTCTCTTCTTGGTTGGCATTGAGAAAGCAAAAACGCTCTTCTGGAGCTGCAAATGTAAAAGAAGCTCGAAGTAAAAGATGATGCTGTGCATGAACACAAGGGGGCAACCCTGACATTTGTAAATGCTGTGTTACTCTTGAAATAGGAGCCAGATGCTGCAATGAAAAGCTGTTCTCTACTTCAGAGTGAGATTATGTAGTTTCTAATCAATCTGTGGACTCTATAATAAGATTTTCATAATGTGTAGAATGATGAGTAATAGAGCCTCCTGTGTTACAGCTTCATCTTTGCAGAACTCACTGTCCCATTTCATTAGAGACAGCATTTGCAAAAAGATCTTCTTGCTGCACCTTCCAATAGACAAATTTGTTTTACTCTTGGTTTTAGTCATTTTAGTGCTTTTGTTTTATCTATGCTGAATGAAAGTACTATTACATAGCTCCTTGATGTTTTGAGAAAAAACACACGGATAAAATGTATTACCACCTTTGCAGTGTCTGCAATGGCAGCTCTGTAACAAAGTCACTTCTGTGTTTGTAACACTTATCACTGCATTGAAGAGGTCCACTATTTCAAGCCGACAAGGGCAGCTGTGAGCTGTGCACACCAGTCAAGATTTCTTAAATTGAGCTTATTTAGTCATTCATGTTTCTTCCTAAGAAGCTGTGATAAGGGTGAACAGCAGCAAGGAAAAGATGTTTAGATTCTTCATTTTCAGGACAATTGTTATGCTTCAATTCAGAGGGAAATTCCAGAAAAGATACCTGTTGTTTCACTTCTCTCAGAGAGAGCACAAGTCCCGTGTAAGAGGATTTTAATACCACTTTTAAAAGGAACTTTGTAAGGAGAAATCAGGGAAATAAAAAAAAAAATCAGAAATGAAGACTGGAAGCACCTGTTAGATATTGAAGAGAACCCTCTCCTGTTTATATGAAGGTGGGGCTGTGGGAATCATTCTAGTTGTATGATTATTTCAGCAGGTCTTGGATAGAAGCTTAGGGGAATTCAATTGGGGTTAAAAAAAATAAAAAATAAAGAACCAGGATGAAATGCTGTCAAAGTCATATAGTCTACTCAAGAGTAGTACTTGTTCTCTTTACAGATAATGAAGATGAGCACAAGTGATCTCAGTTACCCATACAGTCTACCTAACGCTCCAGATAGATTAAAAGACCAAAAGAATATCACTTCATTTTCTAAAGCCATTTCAAATAATTAAACTAATAAGTGGTGGGTAGAATGGTCAGGCCCTTGCACAGACAGAAAAGACTTCTAGAAAGTAATGAATTCCGCCTAGGCCAAGCTACAGTGAGTCCTCAGCACTGACACTTTCCCCCTTATTGTAGCAGCTGCTCAAGTGCAAGCCTGCCAACAAGTAGCACACTGTTGTCTGTAAGGATACTTCCTTTGCATTCTGGCATTTACACGAATTGGAATAAAACTAAATGTGTAATGCTTTCTCTTGATGCATTACTTGTACTTTCTTAGTGGTCCACAAAAGGAGAGGAGACATGATTCATTTCAGGAGTATAAGGATATAAGGCTAACCATATTACAGAATACCACTGCTGTACATTTTTTAATAGAAACATTTCTACAGCAAATCCATCTCTACAGCAAAGGGAGGAACTGAATGACCTAGATCCCAATGACAACCTGTTCACTGCCCACTAAATTCCGATGAGTTGAATCCAGCTCTTCTAGATTCTTTGTACAAGCCCTGACGTTGCACAAGGCATGCGGCTTGAGGTCATTTACACCAGGGCCTCTCATCCTGGTCCTGGAGGGGCGCACACCTGCTGGTTTTCATTGCAGCTTATAGCTTATCTTTATTCAAAGCCTTAATTAAACTAAGAAACTGCTCGACTGGAATATCTGCACGTATATTTTACAACTCAGGAGTTTGTGATATTGTTACTTATGAATTGCGAGAGTTAAAGGGCACCCTCCAACTTGCTTAAGAGCTGAAAACTCTCCAGTGAAGCATTTTGAGTCCTACACTAAACTCTGTCTACTGTATCCCAGCTCCCGAGATCTTGGGGAGATCAGCTGGGGATCCCTCCACCCCCAGGCAGGACTGTGGGTCCATACTGGCACAGACACTGCATCTGAAGGGCAGCAGGTAATGACAGCAACGTGTTTGCTTGCTGCCGTGGGCACAGTAACTGTAAACCCACTAAAAGCTAAATCCCACTGGGAGAAAATATATCACCAATCCAGATAGCTATGAAAGACTACGAAAAAGAAATTCAATATTAAAGTAACCTGTGGCCATTCTGCAGCAAGGGTGTCCAGCCCTGTCACTGGAGAGCTCATGGGTCACAATAATATTCTTTCTTTGTAGAATAGGTTGTCAAATTTTTATAAACTAAGACACTCCCTCATTAACTCAATTAAGAGAACTCCAGTCCTTGAGGGCTGAAGCGTCATCAGATTTAGATTCCGAATGATCTTTTCTTAACAAATAACCAGTGCACCTGATCACAGGTACAGTAAGTTGTTGCAGGTCTTTAGAAACTGGTGATTTTCAAGGTGACCTACAGTACAAAAGAAAGGTTACCCAGGCCCAAGCTGCTTGTGACCAGAACAAGCATCGCCAGAAGAAACACTGCAGCTGAAAGCAATCTGGTCAATATCTTTTCTTAAAAGATACCACTTTACATTATCTAAAGAGAGCTCTCTATTACCCTGCATACACCTGGTCTACATGGAAACAAATCAGCAGCTTAAGAGATTTACACAGCAATATGAAATTGTTGATTAAATATTGACCCCAGATGAAACTGCTGCCTTCCCATCTCGCAGCCTTCTGATATCGACAAACAGTTAATAGTGTCCTAATCCTCATGCAATCAAGAGCTCAAGAGCTCCTCTAACAAACATCCAAGACCTGATTTCAAAGGGAGGACAAAAGACAGAACCTTCATTTATTCAGAAATAGTTTTCTTTTTTTTGGCAATGAGACCTATATTTTTTTAATTCTTTCCTTTTCAGGTGTATTATCACTCCATAATGTTTTACTGCAAAAAGACCCATGGTCAGTTTCGGGTTTTCTTTGCAATTTTACACAGTTTCTATAGATTTTTAAAAAAAAATCTCAGTTTCCAAGCCACGCAGGAGCCCCAGGAATCAGATCTTAAAGTTGATGCACACCAATGCGTTAAAAATTCCTCTGATCTCTTATGCTGTACCTGCTGCAACTGGGCATGAGACAATGCTGGAAACTGACTGCCACCAACTTGATTCAATTTGAAGTCCCTTGCACAGTTCTCATACGAGAAATGGAAATGCCCCAAGTGAGGTCAAAGTCAAAACTACAAATCTTTGGTAAGAAACTGTTTGAGTACTTTTTCACATTAAGTGTAAGAGCCAGCAGTTCACAAGGATGAATTATTTCGATGCTGTAAAAGTCAGGGTTGCACTGTTAAAGCTTGACAGCCCAAAAGGCAGTACAGCTAAAATAGGGAGAGCTAACATTGTGTGGAGGGAGTTGTTCTTCACGATAAAAAGTTCTGTCAGCAGGTAAGACCCAAAACAGACTCCAGCTATAGTACCAGGGCTTCGCCAGAAGGAAACATCTGCAGATGGGAAGAGAAGAAGACGACAATGGCCTGGCACCAGTAGCGTCCCGAGAGAGTCCAGAGCTTCCTCCCCTGGATCCGAAACCCCGACTCAGGGGCTCATCAACCAGAAACCCAGTATACAGGATCCAAAGGAGTGGAGACAGAACATCTTGCTCTTCGGGCAGCTAGTGCTGCTGATCCTAGTAACCTCAGCTGTTTCCTGAATGATCCTCGTGAGCCAGTACCCACAGCAACAATTCAGTACAGTTAATTCCTGAACAGAGGATTTTTTGAAGGGCAATAACAAGACTCTTGAACCAGATCCTTGGAGCAACGCACTTCCTTTCCAACTTCTGATTTCAAGATTTAAATGGAGAGCAACTTACCTGGCTCATTGCAAATGGACAGCAGTCGAGTGGATTGAACAGTGCTGCCACCGTGGTTAGCACAGTGCCTGTGTGTCTCCCAGTGCCCTACCTGGGGCTTTTCAACACCAAACACACAGCTCTCCTTGACAGCAGACCTGCAGTGAGTCCCGTGATGCTTTAATCAGCTCACTATCTCTGGGCCCTGCGTGTTCATGGACCTCAGCACTGATTACAAACTCAGATAAACTCCATTTTTTTCTTGCGATCTCCAGGTCCCTCTTTTTGTAAACGTTAAGGACAAACGTATTTAACCTGACTAACAATAGATCCCATTCATCACAGCACTTTGACTTCCCCTTCTCAATATTGACTGAAGTGATTTTTCTCTCCTCACTCTCCCTGCCAGTGCCCCAAAGCCAGCACTCCCACTGAAACACAACATGTTCTCCCTGGCTATGGGACCAAACAAGGGAGAAAGAGTCTTAAACCTTGCTAGTGAGTCTATGTTTAAAAAGTCAGGAGTAACTGAATGTTTACAAAGTGTAATTAGATAAAGAAAAATTGCTGCTCTTCTCGGTCCAAGATAGCTTGGATAATGGGGAAAAAAAAGTGATCTTTTTTTTGCAGTCTTCACACCCAGAAATTCCAATCGCTTCTAAGGTATTAACCAATCCAGCTGGCTGTTGCTATAGTTAGGAATACGTCACAGAGGAGGGCAATCCATGGTCATCGTAGTGACCAATGAAGCCCAATACTTTACTTAATTCAGACAAAAATTGTCCTGGTTGTGATGCCCTTTTGTTTGTCCTTTACTGACCACCGTAGCTTCTCTGCAGACAAAATAATTACGGGTCTGGAGCAAAAGGAAATCTGAGTCTTTTCGATTTGAAAAACATTTTGAACTTGGCCCTTCTATCTCACACATCCCCATACCCCCCTCACACTCATCTAGCTCTTGCATAAATAGTCAATGAGCAGAGATCTGAAGAATATGTTAACGTGTGCTCATTAAGAAAACAATTTATCAAATTAAGTCATCCAGAGCTCAGCTGGAGAGAAAAACCAGAAGGCTCTGTAGCCTTCAGAGTCAGGACTGCAAACCTCTGATAAAGAGCAGATTTAAGCATTATGGCACAACGGGGTGGATTAATACGCTATTCCTAAAGCATTTACAAAGCACAGAAACTCAGCGAAACATCTCCAACACATCCTGCGGTGCTACAGGGCTTTGACCCAAGCAGTCTTCTAAAACAGGGCTTCCCAATCCTGGTGCTGAGGACCCACACACCGGATGGTTTTCATAGCAACTGAACTCTTTACTTAAGTGAATCCATAACTGACCCAACAAGCTCCTTGGCTGGAACACCTTTGCAAACCCTTTTTCCTACTTAAAGACTAGAGATCTTAAGTTACTTATGAAATGCAATATTTAAAAGGCAGGCACCAACATGTTTTGGAACTGGAAACAAATACACAATTCAAATGAAACCTGTTATTAAGTCTATTAGGGGTTTGATTAATTTGAGTACTAGGGAGCAACAGATGTATGCCCCCCCCCCACACACCAATTATTAATACCTCTAAAAACTCCCACACTGGACACTGTAAAGTAACCAACTGAACCTATACTGCATGTCTTTAAGGGGTGAGGAAGGTGGATGTAAAAACCCTTTAAATGAAACACAATGCATGAACCTTGGCTCCACACTCTGGACCTACAGTAGATAAAGAGTATCTGCAGGTGATCCTGACCTCTTCAAAGACCTTCAAGCCCGTGACAAACTGATCCAGGTTAAGAGTCCAGTGGGAATGAAAACCTGAAGATACACTGGACCTCCGGGATCAGGATCAAGATGGTGCTCAGTACTCTCCAGCCACAGACCTATGGGCACAGTAGTAGCCCAGTCCAACTGGGACTCAGTGATGTATTTCAAGAGCAAAACAACTGCAGTGACAGCAGATTGAGCTGCGGATCTCACCAGTTCTTTCTGGAAGTAAATAAGAATGTCACTCTCCACATCTTGGCTGGGTACGCTTGTGCCAGACTCCTACAACACTTTGCGTAAGGAAGTGCCACCTGGTCGAATGCACTTTCCCATGTTCCTGTTCACGTTACACTATCGATTCTGAAGAGAACCGTGGGGTCGACGAAGATTATTCAGTCTTGAATCGAGTCCCTTTGTAATAATTTTTGTTAAAGGTAAAGCAATCTCCTTCTTTCAGACAGTCAGTGAAAGTGAAGGCCATTCCCTTAAACACAAGAAGGCTTAAATCATACCCGTTTTATAAATAAAAAGTGAAATGCTGTTCATTCCAAAGTAAAAGTATAAACAGGAACTGCTTGAAATCTCAATCTCTGTAATGAAAGCAAGCATAGAAATCAGCAATGCAATGGATACTTTTTCCCCCAACCAAGGTTTCGAGAAAGAAAGCCTGAAAACAATCTTGTTCAAAACCTTTTGAAAACCATCTTGTCCAGGTCTTTGCTGTGGCAAACACCTGGCCTATAAATAGTATTGAGAGCGGAGGAAGTCTCCGGGGATGATGCAAAGTGCTGCGTGTGCCGTCTACCCCCAAGGTCAGAAAGTGAGGAGCGAGTGTTCGGTCTCCCAAGCCAAAGGAAACGGGGAGCGAGAGCACGTCCTCGCTGGCAGAGTGACCTGCTTTCTCTCCTCACCCCAGAGGGTCACGCTCTTCCGGGAGACAAGCCAACACACACTAGCAGAAGATGATGGGTTCGGCCTACACCCGCAAGAGAAACCCACCGACTCACACAGGCACACAGAGCAGGACAGTGCAGGCCTACAGAGAAAGTACCACCTCATACAACACACAGAAAGGGACAAATAAAACACTGAAAGCTCCGCTTCAGGACTGCAACGTTGCTAACAATGTCTGCAGTGTCTCTTATCTTTTCACCACAGGTCTCCTTCATCACTTTTCAACTGTACTTCACCCTCTACCCAGTGAAAAATTCAGGCAGGGGTTTCTAGAGGAAAAATCTCTCTAATCAGTCTGTCTCCATACCATATCTCTATTTGCCACAAAAATATTGGTGGCCAAAGTCATACAGTACATCAGGCAAAAGCAGTGGCAAGAAATACGAATGCAAAGAACAAATAAACAAGGGTACAGATGGTCCCCGAGTTCTGAACACTGCAGAAAGCTACATAACTAAGATTTTGATCGTATAGCAATGCAGTGTACTACATACTACACACAGTATACACTATTCAGATGCTTATTCGTGGTCTTCTGAGTGAGAGTACTGTGCATTTGTTCTGATTCAGGGACCGCATAACAACCTTAATCATGGCCAACATAAAAAAACCCACATTTTTCACCTACTGTACAACAGTGCCATTATTTCAATCAAAATACCAAAAAGAACTGGCACCATCTACTACTTTTACTGTGAATGTACAATATTTCAGCTACATTTCAGGTTCCTAGGTCATTTGGTGACTAGCCTGGAAACCTCACCCATCATTTGTAACATCAGTTGTAGAAGAAAAGTATTCCTGAGTTCTGAACGGTGACTTTTGAAAGTTCTTGTGTGTAAGTTCAGGAGATTTAATATCACATTTTAAACTAATATTACGAATAGCTAAATCAGCTAATGTAGATCACAGCCCCTTCTAGGCTGTGATTACAGAAAAAAAAATTCCTCAAAGCAACAAGGATTGAAATAATTTCACTAATTACTTATTCTTCCCACAAGGTCCCTCTTGCCAAAACTTGAGTGTCCAGAACAGATGAATAAGTTGCAAACACACCAATCCAGGCAGTACGGAGGTGTGTCCTTCAGGATCGTGGAATAAAATTGATGGGAAAGAATGCGACTGAAACTCCTAACATCCTCACATTACTGTCACTAGTAAGTAAAAACTACTGTAGAGACTGTGCGTGCTGTGCTGTGCGTGATCAGACTGAAGTCATCATCATTAACCCTCGACATTATGGAAACGCTTGACAATGAAAAACATGAACAGGCCTGTGCAAGGAACTGTGTATGTAGGTATGTGCACATCAGGGAACAGAATTCCCATGTACAGAGAATAAAGGACCAAGTTAAAAAATGAGACGGGGAAAGGAAATATTTCTGGGGGCTCCTCCTTTCAGGTTACTGCCTCTAGCAGACGCAGTATGGCTGTGTATAGGTACAGTAAATGTTTTGTTCCATCAGAAATCAGTGCATGTTCTTGTTCCTCAGCCTTGGTGTAAAGAAACCCATTTTGACAAATATCAGAATGTGTACCACGCACCTAAGTACTCTGAACTTCTGAACACTGCCAAACGCTCAACACAAATCACAGAAGCAGAATAGTTAAGACATTCCATCCTTATGGATTCTCCTTCGAAATTACATTGCAGGGTCTGCATCAGCTTTTAAAATCCAGCTCAAACCCTGAGCAGGAATTCGCCCTCTTGAACAGTGTTGCGCTGAGGCTCATCTCACCACTGTGTGATACTGTGTTTTAGCTTTTTCACATGAAAGGTTTAGCAATAAAAAAACTACTTGACATTTCAAACAGTAGCTTAAGTTAACACTTTAAACATTTCTAAATAAACATTATGGTTCTTTGTATTTATATACAGGTAACTGCCAAAACAAAGGAAACACTTGAGTAAATAAAGGATTCAAAGTGCTTCTGCAGAGGTGTGACTCCTGAGTTAATTAAGCAATTAACATCCCATCATGCTTAGGATCATAGATAAAAATGCTGGGCAAGCCCACTTCCCCAGTATTTTGGCTACCAAAAGAAGAGAGAAGGTTATGATTGGGACATGTTCGGCAGAAGCTTCAGTAACGACGACTGCTCAACTTGCTAATGTCTCACGAGGAACAGTGGCTAAGGCGTTGTTAGAATTGTAGTTTGAGGGAAAGACATCGCATCAGAGTTCGTGAGCAGACTGCAGGGCTGGAACAGTGGTGCGTTAATACACATAGCCTCTCATTTCTTCACAGTGAGTCATGCAGCAAAAAAAATGAATATGAAACCAGGAACTACGGGAGAATCTTGTTAAATTTCAGCAGCATTCTCTGAGTCAATATTTACCATTAAGTTTTTTATAGCACTCTTTATGGCTTTATTACACTACAGAAACTGAAATGTAATATCTTCTCATCTCCAGCCCTCCTTCCCTCCTGCTCCCTCTCTTCCACCTCAGCACTGGGGCTGGCACAGCGTCTGGGAGGTGTGCCAAGCTGGGGAGGGTTGAAAGTCGTCTGCTGACGGGTTGTAAAGCACCAGAATGTTTAGTTAAGTAAAGACAACAAGAGCATAAGAGCCCAGAGGTGACCCACTATAAATTAATCAAGGAAGGCGGTTTCGTAGTCTTCAACCTTAAGGGGCAAACAAGAATGAACTACAACTATGGATACCAGAAATGCTCCACAATAAACTGTTAAGGGTCTTCTCTACCTGCCTTTAAAGCTGTCATTTCCATAGTTAATCCACTTTTGCCATTTAATCACAGAAATGAAGGCTCCCAGCTATACATTCCTAAAAACCAAACAGCTACTTTTTCTTCACTGTCAGCAGGGTGTAGTCACCACACTGCCCTTGTTCATAGAGTAAATTATGATATCAGAAGACAGGTTTATTGTTCAAGTATGTGTACTGTTCAACTAAGCAAACAGGATAGAATTAATTACAGGTTTTCATTCAAAAGGGTGATATTCAAATTGCAATCAGATGCTACAGTGCACTAAAGCGGTCAGCCAGCTCAATGTTTGTATTTTTCAGAAGATCTTTGTTACCTAATTTTGCAATTTCTGCAAAAGAGACTTCAGAAAGCACGGAGTCCTCATTCATCCAGCCAAGCTGCATGGGCAGATTTTACAGGTACAGGACGACCTCCACAGTGCAATCCTCCTCCCTTCAGGCCTGGATCACACTGAACAGGCAACTCAACTGTTAACATGTGGCTTCGGCAGGGGCTGGACTGTGTCCCCAAGCCCCTCAAGCTGCACTTATTACTCTAGCACACAGAGGTGGCAGCTGATGAGGAATGCAGGGACTCAAGAGTCCAGCTAGCTTAAGGCTTGGATCAGGACACTGCTATCAGTTGCTAAAACTTTAACAGGATGTATATTCATCGATATATGAATTCACATATCTCTGTTCTTCACAATAGCTACAGATCAGTGTGAATTACTGTGTGAAGCAGTTTTATTGCATCCCCTATTCCCTGTAGCCAGTATATGAGCTCTGGCCACAGTTCAACTGCAGCATTCACACAAAAGTCTCTTGAAAATAAGGGCTCTTTTCCTCTTTTCATGTAAACAGCCCAAGGACAGATATGTTAAGAAGCTTCCTAATTCTTGCTATGAAAACACCCCCCACCCATAAATAAGTACGTAACGTAAGTCCAGAATTTGGAGGGCAGTTTCCTTGCTGTAGGTAAACAGTCAAGATGGTCCAAAGCCAGAAGCATTCGGTCTTCTCACCCTTCACTGTAAATACACAGAGCTTGACGGAGCTAGTCCTCATAATACTACAGCGCATGCCTGAACACTGTCAGCCAGATCCCATGATGAAAGGGGGAGTGAGGGGTATGGGACCTGGAAGTGCAATCAATTCTCTGAGAAATGAAAGTAAACAATAACCTTGTCTGCTGTTCCCTTGGTGAATTACCTGCACACAACGGATAGTGCATAATTTAATAAGGCCAAGTACAAGAAAAATCTCAATTCATTTACTGCAGTTCGTAACAGTGTTTAAAAGCCCACATCCTAATAGAGGTCAGCTATAACTTGCTGGAGTCCCCCCCTGGCAAATAAAATGATAGGATGTATAGTTAAAAGCACAGAAGTTGAAGAGATGTTCAAATTATGCAATGTACTGGTAAGAATTCATTTAGAATATTGTGCAGATTCCCAGTCAATGCATTACAAAAAACATTGCTTCACTAAATCAATTCAGAGAATAGATGACCAGATTCACATCCACAGATGTACATCACTGCCATGCTAAGAGAACCAAATAGTATTTCGACTTGAGCAGAAAAGAATGTGAGGGGACCCAAGTTAAATATTTAGAGAAACAAGAAAAGTCAACTCAAAGGACTTATTCAAATTCAACGGTGAAACAGTGAAATACAAACCAGAAGACACAGGAGGAAACTGTGGAAAGTGTATTTAATCAGAGAACAGGAGCCACTTTTTTACACACATTGGTGCAATTGATATCCTGGCTTCTTTCAAGAAATGGCTGGACGAAATGCTCAATCAATCCTCTACTAGCAAACTTCCTCTCATTTGTCTAATTATTTTCATAACATTATCATTGCTGAAGGCAGTGGGACTAGTCAGCTCTTTTGACTCCCACTGACACGGACCTCCCTGTGACTTCCCAGGTGCCTGCAGGCTTGCGGCACTTTCAGAGTCACTGTCATGCTCTTGGACAGATGATAAGTACAAGTTAACCTGTTCCTCAGGTCTCTGTTTAATTGACACTTTAAATAGTCAAATGCTATTTAAATACAAAAATGTGACTACAGTACCTTCAAGCATGTGTTTCTCTAGGTCAGGGTCATAGTGTCTACCTTCCTAAAAAACTTGCATAGGGATAAAAATGCAGAAGTATCATACAAGAACTTCAGCAGAACTTCAAAGTGCCACTTTGCCTTGTTTGATAATAGGAAGAGGAGACCTCTGTATAATACTTGCACACAGCATCTTCCCGACTACCTGTCACCTTCATAAGTCTATCCTAGTATCTTATGATCTACCGCCCTCCTTACCCTCCACACCTCCATTTTCCTGCCATCTGCTCAGCTTTTCACTGCAGTCTGGAAACTGCCAGGATAGCCACTCTCTATTAAGCATAAAAGCTACTTTTAGTAACCCCAAAACTCAATCTCAAGTACAGATCCAGCATTCATCTCTTTTGCACTCTGTCTGCATAACTTCCAAGCTGCTGCTGAAACTATCACTTTTCTTCCAGCTAATCTGAACGTTTTATATTGGAGTGGGTTAACAGTTTGTTGAGCTTTTCATGCTGTGAGACAGACAAGTTCTGGGCTGCTCTCACTGAATCCACATCCTGGCTATAGTCACTCACCTTGACGTCTAACAGGAAGTCCATCGAGCCCCGGTCAGCCGCTCAGCGCCGTAAACAGAGGCAGGACACTGCTGCTGCAGTTAGTTTGCTTTCTTTAAAAGGAAATTACTTGGATTTTTTTTCCAGTCCTATCAAACTTGGGAAACAAAGCACCATATCTTTGCCCTGTCCTCTGTCACATGACCACATCACTCCATGCAACAGGAAGAGGATATTGTCCTCTTTCACAACGGCTGCCCCCATACAAATCTCATTACTGATTGCCAGCAAGCAAAACTCCCTCACACACCCTAATGCTCCAGCACACTTGCTCAGGGGTAATTATTAACTCCAGGGTGCACCCAGTGAATAAGGTAGGGAGACTAATGACTGCTCCAGGGCAGCCATAAATAAAGTTATCATTATTTTTAATCTTTATTGTATTTTATTTGCCTGCATTACCTGCCTGTATCATGACATAATGCTAGCTATTATATAATAAAACAATGCAAAATGGGCAAACCACAGAAAAGAGCCCAAAAATGTATCTCTACAGTAGATCTCAATTTAATGTCTCTTTAATGAGGTGCAATTCTGGAGACCTTACACACATACAGCATAACTGCGTACAAACAGAAGATGTGAACATACCATTCAGTTCATCAAAACACGTCTGTGACAGACCCTACCCTTAACCAGGGCGATCCCAAGGACACTAAAACCCTCAATGTCCAGCAGGGTTCATCTCAGGCCTATTCAGGACAGTCAGTACTTGGAAACCCCAATCACTACTTGCAACCCGCGCAACCTTCAATCACCAAACACAAGGTACACGAGAAAATGAAATTCTCAACCCTAGTTTTCCAATAATGAAGTCGAGCGCTGTATAGCGGTCTCTAGAGGCAGATAGGCTATAACTGCAGCCCCTTCTGAAACTGCCTACCACAACATCATACTGCTGAACACAAAATTGTGCTTTCACACCTGATGTGTTGCTTTCCCAGTGTCATGATGAAAATGTGGATGGTGACAGTGCCTGACCACTAAGGTGCTACTTGAAGTGGTACAAGGCAGTGTTATCAAACCTTCGGATTCTGATTTTGAGGCATTTGATTATAATCCCTCAGATGGCAGCGTGGATCCTCCACCAAGCACAGACACCAAATGTCTGAATCTGCAGTTGTGTCTCGGGTCAAAGTATTAGTTCTGTTACTTAACCCCCCCGTGCGTGGCACTGTGTGGTATGCAGAAAATCCTCATGCCTCACTCACTCCATCATATCCAGAAAATGACCAAATTACAAGAATTAGTTTGCAGATTCTGGCTCCAGGTTAAACACATTTTAACAGACAAAAAGTTAAATATCTGTCAACAGAGAAGAAACAGTGACTAAAGACACAGCCTCCAGTGGGGACACTTCTAGTAACAGAAGGGAAACATAGGCCCACAGCATTGTCCAATAAAGACCTTCTTCTGACCTTCAAACTGCCCTTGGTCCAGAGGGAGGAGGCGCAGTCCAAGTCTGAACTATTCTTTTCAAAATGGTTTGATTAACAGGGCCTCTGCAGAGCCAGAGTTAAAGGCAGGGGTATCTGGCACAGTACAGGCAGGCTGGCTGCCCAGCTTGGCAGGAGATCTATGGCCATTGTTTCACAGCACATTGGTAAGTCTGGTTCCTAAGCTGCTACTACACAACAACAAAAAAAGAAGCCCACAAAACCAGGTTAAGTCAAAGCTGGTTTTAATAAATCTGCTGAGGAATGTGGGGACCCACAAATGTACCACCATGTGCAACTTGCTACTGTTCTTACTATAGCTTTCAGCCCGTCAGCAGGGCATTAATTCCTCAGGGGTGTTCTCTAACTCTTAGTCAGGAAGTCTTTGCTAATCCTCGAAAGAACTTAAGTAAAAGTTTCAGCACAAAAGACCTCCGTTCCTGCTGATCTCCCAACAGCATTCCCATTTTCAGAACGTGCCAGTCCGTCAATCGCATTGACTGTTCTTGCCAAATGCATTTAAAGCACCTGTGCATTATGTCAGTGTTTTAAAAATAAATACTTAAGAGATAGACATCTTGAACACGGCGTAATGAATTCTGAGACACATCTATTTACACTATTGAGTCGTAATAAATACCTGAAGTTAAATATCCAAATTGAGTTCTAAGCTTAACTTTTTTCAAGCTCAAGCTTGCATTAGTATTAACAGGTGGGTAGCTGCGTCAGCATGCGTAGGCTGCAAAGGAACAAGTAATAGGTTTATTCCATGCTGAAAAAAAGAAGAAAGAACACACCTGAAGAAGGCTCCACGGCCGAAACGTTGTGTTCTCTTTCTTCTTTTTTTCAGCATGGAATAAACCTATTACTCCTTAGTATTAACAGGAATAGGATACTGTATGACGATAAGCGTTATATTGAGATTGATGCATTGTCACATTGACAACACTTCAATCAGTAAATATGGTGCTGTATACAAACCAATCGTCAAGATAGACAGGAGCTCTCCTTGCACCCGTTTTCAGTATCCAGACACTCCCTGTTGCTTGTGCTGTGTCTATTAATTTTAAGACCACAAAACACAGATGAATCTTCCAGCAGTATTTCAATACATCATATCAAAATGCAGTCCCTGTAACTTTCCAACCTTGACTGTGCATCCAGTCCTGCTCACAGACAGCACTGCTTATCACAGGTCCATCTGAATGCAGAGGCCCTCACCACTAGCAGCACACGGAAGGCAAAACCACAGGCATTATCATAATTCCTTTACATTATCATTAACCACAGAGCATTTTTCACTGGTTCACTGCATGGCTGACATGCAGAAATATGGATGGCTGCAGGCAATAAAAGCAAGCTGTAGTAGTGGGAAAGGTGGTGTGCGGGGTGAGGATTTCCCTTGATATTACACTTATACTGTCGATGCTCACTAATCTCGAACTGGGGAAATTCAGCAGTCACTATCTGCTGGGCTATTTACTGCTTTCCATGAAGAGCATTTGGATCCCAAGCTTATTCAGTACTTCACTTAACTATTGCTTATAATTATAAGGTGAACTAGATCCATTGATAAATCTAAACTTTCAAAACCCTCAGCCTCAAGAGAAGAAATGAAAAGCAAGCATATGAGCACGTGGAGAAATGCCCAATAATCGGGTGATTGAATAATCTTCCAACTACTTATCCCATTTCTTGTTAACCACCTAGCTGCCTGACCTTGGCAGATCTGAACTCCTCTCTCTACTGGGGGAGAAGAAGACCAGGTTGCTGCTGTAAGTACTGTTTTTGGACAAGTAGATGACACTCTTCCTTCTAGACCAAACTTACGTGCCAGTACAGCAGCCAAGGGACATTGCACTAGCAAAGGTGCCGTCCTTCAGATGAGACATACTGTAATTAAGGGCCCATGGCACTCTTAGTAAGAGTAGGGGTATCAACTCTGGTGTCCTGGCACAAAAAAAAAAACGATCAAACAATTATTGAAATCCCTTAACATCCATGTACTTCCATTTTTAATATTCATAACTGCATAGAATTCACAAAGTTATCAGGAGAATGACAAAAGTTTTTTTCTAATAAGCTGACTAATAAGTGCAACAGTGGGTGTACTGTAAGACCACTAGCACAGGCTAGTAGGCTTAATGGGCACGGCGGGAAGCAATGTGTTTCCCCAAGAGAGCATCTGGAACCTTGTGCTTCTGTCCCATTTCTCTCACACAGCCTGGAGAATGATTCACCTTTCAACAGGTCTCTGAGACCTAGAAGCCACACATAATCCCAACTCATCCCCCTGATGTTCAATGGGGCTCAGGTCTGGCAGATTCAGCGCACAGAGCATCCAGAGAATGTCCCATTCTCTGCAGTCAGTACACAAGCACCATGAGGCTCCGCTATTCTGCTGGAATGATGCAACGACAGGACGTGTCTACAGAAAGAGTGGCAGCTGAGGTCCCTGACCTCGATCAATGACTACAAGTGGAGTTCTGTATCCACTACAAACTCCTGTCCCGACAGCCAATTGGTCTGGATATGCACATTCCAACAAAATAGGAATATTGTCCTACACTCACCAGCATTCACAATTTTGATTCATCACTTAAAAGAACAGTAACAGTTCAAGCCTCCAGCATACCGATGGCACACTGGTGTTTTTCTCCTGATGAGAGTGTATACCAGATCCTTTCTGTATGCTATTTGTTCTAGACTTTCACCACTCTTGACATTCAGCCAGGGCTAGCCCTGGGTTTAGATAAACTACGCAACTGTCACGGGCCCTGAGGCCACCAGGGGGTCCCTTCAGCGTGCAATTCAACTTTTTTTAATCAGCACATTCAAATGTGATCCTAATATTCCCTCGATTGGCAATTTCTATGTCTGCTATGCTAATATAGGTTGCTAAAGTTAGTTATAAATTATAATATTATTAGTTGTGAAAGTAAGTGTAGTAGTTTATTAAATGTAATGACCATAATATGACAACATCAGTGTTGTTTCAGCTCCTGCTACACCGAATGCTGTTGATTTAATTTCAGAAGGTAGTATGATCAATTTTATTAATCTGGTTGGATTAAACTAGTACATCTAACATTTAATGAAACGTTACAAGTAACCTTTTACTTGTGTTGCAAACGATGTATATATTGTAATGGTTAAAAATTATAATCATGTAGTTGCAACTAGTAAATGCACTATGACCTCCAAAAGGACGTACCCACTGGGCATGGAGAAAAGGATGCGCAGAACGGAGCAGGATAAGCGATCTCAAAACAGAGGTATGCCAAACGAAGCATTTCTATTTGCACATTTGGTTTTGAGCCCGTAACTGGCAAACTGGCACGTACCTGTAGGCCACTTGAAGTGTTTTACTAGAAGTTAACAGTTTTACTAGAATGTTATCTTTGTTAAACGTATGCTTCCTGTTCTTGTCTGTATGTTATTTATTATGTGTTCTTCAAATCTGGTTAATAAAAGTTTTTTTTGTTACAGTATCAAATTAATTTAATTTTTCTGGTAAAATAAGTTTTGGGTGCAAATTGTGATCTTGATGGTCCCCTTTTCAAGATCTTGCCTTGGGCCCACTAAAATCTAGGGCCAGCCCATCATTCAACTTCAGATGATCATTCAAAATAATTTCAAAACTTTTAATGTCCAAAATGTTTATACAGTACTCTTTTTAAAAATGCACATCTCTTGGAGCTCTCTCTTTATATGGAATTTCCAAGTACAGCAACACCTTGAAGAGCTTGTTTTTTCACAGTCCTGCAATACCACATATCCAAATAAGTCACTCGCTGGTTGTCATCGCATCGATATCAGAAAGCCCCAGCAAAGTCAAACTCAATAGCTTTATCAAGAATTGACCTTCTCGGAAAGCAAGCAGCAACATTTCACAGTGTTTCCAAAAGATAACTGGCTTTAATCACGTAAAACCCCTGCTTTATCTGTCCCTCTCCTAATACAAGAGTCTTAAAAAAATCCTTCAAAATCGAACATACTACTATACAAATATGAACAGCCATCATTGGCATTTGTTTTTTCAACACTTTTGAAAGTATTCGCTAGGAATGAGAGTGAGAGGCAACAGCAACATTAAGTGGGCACAAACCTGCCCTCTTTAGAAAAATAATGAATTCCTACTCTCAAAATATAATTAGTTATACTGGAACAAATGCCTGTGTGAAATACAGTTAAATGGTTATCATGCTTAGTTAAAATATTACAACACAGTCAGCACACTCATATTTAATTTGAGTATATTTCCTTTTGAGCTATGGCAAACTCTGCTGTTTTTTAATAATTTCCTTGCTAGGCACTGTGATTACCAAGAGTAGGTCAAGTGAGCTCTTATAACCTGCGCAAACATCAACTGACCATTCTGCATTTACAGAGCTTTAACTCAATCAAATCTAAAATGAAACCATTTGTTTACTCTGATGAGATTTAATTTAGGCTGTCTTTTCAGCTCTGAGATAATTTCTTCAGGTGCCTTCTAGAGCAGGAATGTCTGCTTTGCAACACAGCTCTGAAGGGGAAGATGGAAACTTCTGAAAGATATCCTAAAGCTGGCCAGAGGCTAGATTCACAGTGTGATCAAGTCCAGAATCTCAATGTTTCTGGGACAAAAAACACTGAGACAACAGGATCTGCATTGCCCCTAGCTTACAGAAAGAAATGCCACCTTTTCCTAAAGTCTCAGCCACAGAAGACAATATAGCCTAGTCTTGGTACTGTAAATCAACAGATGAATCAAAAAGGCGTTAAAGGAAATTCTGAATTGCAATAACTGGAGATACAGTATGGTGGTGCAGACGCCACGAAGAAAGAGAAACACAATGAGCAACACCAGTCCTAGATGCAGGGAGAGAGCCATTGGCATGTAGGCTTAGCCTTGGTCTGACACTGACAGGAAAGAGAGCACACAGGTGAAGCCCTGATCCACCCTCCACAGCAGCTACAGACCCCAGCCAACGCCAAATTCAGAATGAACAGCACCCTGTGTCCAGACCACTTCGCGTAACCTGCGGCGCAGAATGTGGCGGGAGACCACTGGCGTAAAGCAATGAGCTTCCTGTGACCGTGCCAACTGCAAGAGCTTGGCGTCGCCTCAGGGTACCTGAGCAGAGAAGACACGGCTAGACTAGCCTCTGAGACTGTGCCCTAGCTGGGCGAGGAACAACTGAGGCTCACAAAATTAGAAAGACAGATACAGACCTACTGGTAATAAGCTGTGCATGAATAAGTCATGAGGAAAAGGGGACACTAACTCCTTGGATAATTGTGTGTAACTCTACACTAAAAGAACTGTTTAAACAACAGGTCCAGTCCAACAGTTCAGCACGTTTTCCTGGGCTTAATTGGGAAATAAAACTGGCCACTATCATATTAGGAGAAATCCTAATTAAATATTAGGAGAAATTATTCTGATGTACAATTTAGATTTGTTTTTTTAGAATGAAACTTCTTTGAGGTTATACAATTATTCTTAATTTTGGTTGTCAATTGGTACACTGAGGCACATAGCTAGTAGCACATTTGATATTCTGCAAAATTAAAGACAAAAACAAATTACATGAATCAGAAAATCTTCCTGAATTCAAAAGACACTGAGCAGACTAAAAAGTCACTTTCTATAGAGTAGAAACCTTTATTCAATAAACAATTGAAAATAAGATCAATAGGAAGGCCTATTGAAGGGAGCAGAAACAAAGCCTGTCTTATATCTACATAATATAGGAGCAGACCACAAAAAGGATGCTGATAACATTATAAAATATACATAGCTAAGCGAAACCCAAACCTCCCGCCTTTAATTGTCAACAAGTAAAAAAACACAGCACACAGCCCCACAGAGGGGTCTGTAAAAGAGGAATATAGGAAGTGCGCCCAGTCTTTGCACATTCACTCCCAGCTCTGTTGCACAACAGCTGCAGTCATGTGCTCCAAGGCATACTATTTCAATTTTACCCAGTTTTGTTATTTGATCAGTATCTAAAAGCACACGGACAAGAAGAGTATTTAAAAAGAATTCCTTTCCTCATAGGGGAGATGAAACGGTTCCTGTACTTTCAAGCAGCTGTTAGTGATGGGATGATAGGTATTGAGATATGAAAAAAATTGAAATCAAACAGTTTATTAGTACTTACTATTGTCATAGTCTTCATCATATTTCTTAATTTAGGACATAAAAACTCTGATAAATCTTTAAACACAGTGGTGAAGAGCCACCAAAGAGTGACAAAGCAAATCCCCTACCTGCTGTGATCAAGTGTGTAAATATCTTAAGCACAAGCACAAATACAGAAGGATATAATTCAGCAAAACCTGATTTATTATTCATATACGAGCATGATGACTGTTGATCCCTTCAAGAACAATATGAACAAAAAATGAAACTACAGTAACTCTGTATTTACTATACTCTGGGTTAACTTTCACTCAACCATACACATTCCCCTAAGAAACAAAGGAGACTGTAAAGATAACTCGAAGAAACTAAGATAACAGAATACTGTACAACAGTAATACGATTATTGAACGTGAGCAGCACAAATAACTAGAGGAGGGCTATCCAGTGCTGTTCCTGGAGGGTCCTGTCCAGCAGGTTTCATAGACCTCGTGAAATTGTCAGCACTGTAAGAACTGGAACAAAAAGTGAAGTACACAGTTTAACTAACTCTAGGCTTAAATAAAGTAGTTAAAAGTAAACTTTGGGTGTAAAACTGCAAACACCACAGTCCTCCTTAGTCAAGACTGGATATCCACACCAATCCAAACCATCGTGCAAGAATGTTTCAGTATCTTATAGAGAAGCAACGCTGTTATTTTAGCGGAGACAGACGCGTGATTTCTCTGCTGAAGAGGAATGTCTCACAATTGATTAATTTTTACTCTATGAATTAATTAGATGGACTTCAACAAAAAAGAAGCAGTTATAATAGCCATCAGGGTATTTTAAAATCCCACAACATAACATCGCAAACAGACATGTAGTGTTAGGACTCAACAGTGCTGATGAAAAATACTGAGCATAAACTTCCATTTTCTTTCAAACAATGTTGCATTATACTCACAATGCACATTTGCTATTAACTGCAACCATTGCAGATGCTGAGGTTTAAGTGAATTTGAACCACATTGTTTTCCACATACTGCTAGAAGGAAAACTTAGCTTGAATGATGCAATGCAGATACAGTTAACACGACAATCATTTTTCAGTTACGTAATCCTTCCTACTTACCATGACTAAATAACACAAAGTCCACTTCTGTTTTACAAGAGACGCAACTTTATGGTCAAAACGGAAGGGACACTTTATATGTGTTTTGGTCTTTAGTAAGGTATTAAGGAACCTTCCATTCTAAATCAAATAGTAGGTCTGTCTCTCAAATACATTGTATTTAGTGGAAGAGTCTAGCCAATCTAGAAATATATATTTATATTTACATACTGTATATAATGTAGTTCTCGGTCTAATCTTCTCTAAGCTCCAAGAGCAAGCCACTAATAGGGCAGCTTTCTGCCTTTCCTTTCTTTTGATGCGCGTTATGTATATATTAACTGTTAACAATAAAAACAGTTAAGAAAATTTTGTTTAGAAAAATATTTGCCTACCGCAATAAGCATGAAAAAATGAATTACTGCAGTAAAAGCAGTCTTTCAGATGGCATTTGTCATCACAAAATATGACCCCAATCGAGCAAAAGATCCCTCATTTACAGTGCTGCCAGGCCCAGCACCAGACCTCTCTGGAGGAAAACACATTTATATGGAATACAATACACTTTTCCATGTTTCATGTGAAAATAGAATCTTTGTCTTCTGTGTTTTACCTACACTTTTGTACGGAACGGTGAAATAAATGTAACTAAATTTAACTAAGAGCAATAGGAACTATAATTATGGTCTGATCAGCATGGTGCAAGTGGTCAGGCACATAATCTATCAGCAGGTGGCCTATCTGATCTTTCCTCTCCTCTTTAAAACACCTTAACGCTCGCAGACGCAGACACGGATCCACACTGCACGGCACAAATGGGTACCTCCCTCACATCACCATGTGCTCAGAAAGGTCGCAAAAGAGATAAAACCCTAAAGAACTATCTTCAGATAAATTAAATAGTTGATAACCAGAGAACAGAGTAATTTACTTCTCTGTCACTGCTAGATTCCACATTTTTTCCATCTTTGAAGCCATTGTTGTGCCAACTCTGTGATGGAAACTAAGTGTTTATTGCAGCAGTTAGTCAGTTTCACA
Organism: Lepisosteus platostomus; assembly: GCF_059453375.1. Classification (NCBI taxonomy): domain Eukaryota; kingdom Metazoa; phylum Chordata; class Actinopteri; order Semionotiformes; family Lepisosteidae; genus Lepisosteus; species Lepisosteus platostomus. The sequence goes on from NC_142618.1 coordinate 37,439,737, forward strand.
GTCGTTCCCTTTAGAGCTAGGACAGGTGTAGCACTACTCTGATCTGAGATGAAGCAGATGGAAGGACATGAGCAGGTGTACTCACAGTGTGAATCACAGAGGCCACGATGTCGTGGATCTCGGTAGAAACCTGGGCGTCGCTCATGGCTGTGCTTCTGCTTCAGCTCTGTGTCGGCGAATGGAATCTCACCAGTCAAACTTTAACCCTTTTCTTTCTCACTCAGACTAAGCGGGGAGCTTTTGGGCAGCATAACCTGTGTCAAAAGAGCGAGAAAATAAAGTGAGAGTGCTATCCTCTTAAGTGACCACCCTGATGGCCATCAAGTATCGTGCAGAACAACACTACTATCTTGTGAAATCACATCATACTGAACAGTTGGTGTTCCGGTGAAAAAGATCATAAAAATGGTAACACTGAGAATTTGTTACAGACAGGAGTAATAACTTTCTATTAATGCACAGAATATATGTGCCACAATGCAAAGTCCTTGAGCTAATGCTGCAGGCAAGTGAAGGACTCAGAATATGACATCAGAATACCTTCATTTTGTGGCTGATGGCCACCCAGCAAAAAACAGTCAGCCTAAAAGCTTTTAGTTTTGTGCTCACATAAACCAAGGTCTTAAAGGTCCCGTTGTAGATGTTAATGTAGACATTAAAAGCTAAATGGAAGAGCAAATAATTTGACAGCCCTGTCTTTCCTAATGTGATAGAAGTGCTAGATGGGTAATCTATTATGTACTGTAGGGTTCACAGGTGTGAACAACACCTACAGTTTTTACTGCAGGGGGGAAAGATTCTTCAGCAATAACTGCAGTGACACTGCAGTGATTTTTCAAAACCTGGAAGGTCATTAACAGCTGGTTCATGATAAAGAAACCTGCATATATGATAAGACATGCTGATAACGGGCTGGCACAGGGGGGAGAGTACTTATTCCACATACTGTAGCAATGGAAAGAACCCTTTAGATTATGAGTTCCAGACAAGTCAGCATGACAAGTAGCAACTCGGGACCAAAATGACAGAAGACATTCTTCATATGCAAAATCTTGATCGGATTTAACACCAAAGGACACAAAGCAAACTTTTATTTAAAATGGAGAACAGGAGGCATTTTTTATAAAACAGGATATTGGAGTCTGGAACAAGGTTGAGATGACAATCTTGCTCCTTTGGTTGCTAGTGTCTAAGGAAATATTACAGGTAAGCTACAAACTAGAACAGACCATTTGAGGAAACCAGGGTGCTACTCAGCCCTAAAAATGCACTACTTCCTGGAAAAGCATCTGTCCAGGGTGAGAGACAGCAAGCAGAGACAGACCCTAAGGAAGTACAGGGTAGGTGGTTACAGTCTGGCCATAAGGAACTAAGTGACAGGTAGACCTGGCTGCTCAGAAAAGCTGGAGAGAATGACCTGTATTTTCTTCTATACTGTGACAGATACCTACATTGAGGAAGATGTCTCCGAAAATCACTGTTGTTCTCATGCTACAGAGATAAAGGTTGAAAGAGAAGAGACAGTGCACTCAGGAGGCTGTATATAGACACCCATCACCAGCCAAGGGTCAGAAAGTGGTGCTGTCAGACCCACTGAAACAGTCTAGACATCCTTTCCAGTTCTGAAAATGGGAGACAAGCGGGGAATATACAGATATGAAATCAAAGCATAAAATCAGCAACAGCTACTGTATACAAATGTCAGGTGGTTTGTTCAGACCAATTTCAATGTTCAGAAGATTTCCACCTCCCTTGCAAAACCATTAACCACATTACAGTCCTGACTACTTTGGCATACTAAGAATTCACAAATTGTCTCCTGGGGCTTTTAGCATTATGCAGAGATTGTGATAAATGTTTTAAAGATATGGAGAGTGAAATGAAAAGCACTGAACCCTGCAGCCCCATGAGTAACAGAAGAGAGAGCCTAACGGAACCCAGTGGGAGGGAATGAATGAGCTAAGTGTAGAAGTTAAGAGTTATCAGTCAAGAATGACTATGAAGCAAACTTCTCAAGTACTAAAATTATCACAGGTTAATGTTCTGTTTTACTGTGAGCATTGTAATCTCTCAGTTTTGAGACTACATGCCAAACAAATTCTGAGACCTCATTATATAATGAACCACTGCAAATGAACCTGATCTGAAGACTAGCACTTCAACCACAAAAGAGCTGCTGACTGTTACGCTAATATTTACTTACATACCAGGAGGAAACATGAATGAGCTCAGTGGATACAGAAAAGGTGCTGGGCTGTAATGCAGAAGGTTAGGGGCGCAGTTTTGAAGTGTGAGGCTTTGCTGTGTTTGGCAGAGTGTGGGGCTGCAGTGTGTTTAGTACTGTAGGTCAGGGATAAGAATGCAAGGTTGCACTGTGTTCTCAGGTTATGAGTTAGATTGCTGGGCCATGAAGCGCTCAGTAGGTATGAACAGAAGAAAGATAACAAAACAAGAAGCTATTCTGCTTCTCTATCCGATTTGGCCAGCAGCCATATCACCCTGCATCTCACAAATGGCAACCCACAGAAGCTAGGCAGGCATGAGCCAGGTCAGTACCTGGATTAGAGACCTCTTGGGAAAACCAAGGTTGCTGCTGGAAGTGGCGTTGGTGGGGCCAATAGGGCGCTCACCCTGCAGTCTGTGTAGGTCCTAATGCCCCACTATACTGACAGGAACACGATACTGTAAAAAGGCGCCGTCCTTTGGAAGAGATGTAAAACCGAGGTTCTGATTCTCTGTGGTCATTTAAAATCATAGGGCGTTTCGCGAAAAGAGTAGGGGTGTCACCCAGCATCCTGGCCAAATTTTCCATTGACTTTTACCAATCATGGCCTCTTAATAATCCCCATCTATGAATTGGCTTTGTTACTCTGCTCTCCTCCCCACTGATAGCTGATGGGCAGTGAGCGTTCTGGCGCACTATAGCTGCCATCGCATCATCCAGGTGGGGCTGCACGTTGGTGGTGGTGGAGGGGAGTCCCATTACCTGTAAAGCACTTTGAGAGGAGGGCCCAGAAAATACCTATAAGTATAAGGAATAATTATTTGATAGTTAGCAGTTAATTTATCAGAGAATCTCATCCAGCTTCTTCTTGGCAGCTAGGTAGGGTATGGTCCTCCACGCTACCATATCCCTTTGTATAAAGAAGTGCTGTCGGTTCTCAGAAGTGTGAAGGTTTCAGGCCTAAAATCTTATTTTTCTAATTCACCAGCAGTGGGATGAGTTTAAATATGAAGGCCTACATACAAAGTTAGATCTGAGACTCCCCTGCACAGGCAAATGAGTGTGTGGAAAGTTATGTTTGTGAGGGAGAAGGAGATCATTATCTACATAGATGAATTCAGCTAAAACAAATCCCCTGTAGTGACACATGGAGGAAACGGTCTCTCCCCACATTAAACAGCTGCACACAAAGCAGAGAAAGCCTACAATGGCTGTGAAGTTTTAACCTCTCCTCAGACTACAGTACAGAAGGCTTCCCACACTTTATAACATACCACATGAAATCTTGTGAGGATAATCTGTCCATAAAAACCTCTCTCTGGATTAAACACTTTTAAATAAAAAATAAACTGTTTTTCTTGAAAATCTAAAAGTATCCCCATCTTATGTTACTGTAATATGTCAAACTGAAGGAAGCCCATGAGAAGGAATATGAATATTATGCTAATGGAATAAATGCCAACCATCAGAGAAAATATTAGTCATCTATATTCATGTAAAAGGGGCTTATGATCAGTTAAAGTCCTAGTCATAAGCACCAAAACCCACCACCTCTACTAAAAGTAAACTACAGTATAGACATTTGATGGGTATCGCTCTTCTGTGGTGTTGATTGCCCATTCATGCTAGAAGGTGATATTTTCAAGTGAATTAATCTGAAGACAAATATGAATAATTTTCTGCAACTGAGAATTCTATGCATTCTATGTAAACACACTGTGTTTTAAATTACCTAAATTCAAATTTTAACTGCCAGTTGCTATGACAAATGTGCACTGGACAAACTACTAAACACCACTTCTGGAAACATCTGTACTCTGTCCTATGTTCTTATTATTGATAAATATTGAAAAATATGATGAAGTGCATTTTAAACCGAAGATAGGAGGCAGTTCTTTACCCAAAGGGTTGTGGGGGTATGGAGTAAGCGACAACAGATAAAGAGCAAACCTTCAAACGAGCTAGATGGGCCAAACGGCCTCCTCTCATGTGTCCTTCTCAGAAGGTACCAAGACTCGCATCTGCATCTGTGGCTCTTCAGATCATGCGACTGCCTGGGAGGAATCTCCTTTGCACAAAAAAACAGGAAACTGACACTGCTCTTCCCTAGCTGTGGCTGCAGGCTCTGAAAAACATGCATCCCGACACTGCACCCGCTGCCAGCTGGCAGTGCTCCTCTGCAGTACAAAGCTCGTCGGCACAAGCCTGCCACATGGCCCGGCAGCCCAACTCCCTACTGCTGGAACCTACTGTCAGACGCATGTGAAACACACCTAACATGCCGACTGGGAATATGAAGACAGACATGACACAGCAGGTGTTTTTTCAAAAACAATTGTTGGGTATTTCAGATGGATCAGTTATGCGCTGGAGCCAAAAAGCACTGAAATTGTGCGGTGCGTTTCTTCTCACGCCAAGCTTTGCATTGAAGGCAAGTCGCAACACTTCCTATAACGAACACATCGGTACATGTATAAGCAACAGGCCCAGAGCAGCTCAGGCAGGTCAGTCCTGTGTGGAGAACAGAGCGGATCACCGCTTAACTGTGCTCTTCCCCACGGCTGGGTGGAGGAATTTAAATGTTACATTTCCGAATCCTTCAATTCCTATATGGAAAAGGGAACTGAGTTCATCTTATAAGCAGCAATAATCTTTTAAATTTACATTTCTTATATCCTATATAAATGGTCTGCTTATTTAGTTTACTGATAAGATCTGATTACATAATCCCGTACAAGAGTTACTATTATCTGACACCAAGTCTGGGTTCAAGGTGACCATGATGCCACAGCTCATAAAAATCAGGGATTGAGATGAGTTCACTTAATTGGCCATATACAATTTCTTGCATTAGGAATTTGTCTTTTCGCATTCCCCAGTTTGCTCTCCATGAGAGACAGACACACACACAGGGAAAGGAGCTTGGTGTCAGAGTGCAGGGTCAGCCATTGTACAGATCCCCTGGAGCAGTAGGGGGTTAAGGGCCTTGCTCAGGGGCCCAACAGAGTAGGATTCCTCTGCCGGCCACAGAATTTGAACCGACAACCTTCCAGCCACAGGCTCAGATCCTTAGCCACAGTGCCACCGCTCCACCCACTTATTTACAGTTTCTACTAAAGATGGTATTATTTTGTGAGAATATCACAGGGATGGAAGGAATTGTAACCGAGTATTACAATGTTATTTTACACAAATATAATCAGATTCTGTATGCAGTGTGCAAAAAATTATTGTGTGTTGTGTCTTTTTTCTAAACGGGGTGTGCGGGTCTTGTTTTATATTGGTGCTCTAGCAAGCCTATCGAATGAGAAACTTTGTAATCTCTGCATCAATTCTACGTTGCTTTCCTATAACAATTTCACAATGTTCTTTAAGTGAGACTATTCACTGCATGTCTGTTTTTATAATCAACTTATTTCTTAGAACAATAAGCTTTTCTTAAATTTCTAACCCCATATATACTCCAGAAATTTGCAATTTAAGTCCTCTATTTTAAATAAGAGGACACTGAGCCCAATATTCTTCTTTTAATTGCTAAAACAGGAACTCGGGAGATTGAGAACCTGGACTACCATTTATCTGCGAAATAGCTGAGCACGTTTACATGGTGTAAAATCAAGAAAATCAGCAATGGAGCCTGATGGTGTCGTAATACCTCACAAGGGAATTTTCAACTTCCTTCACAGCAAAGTTGATCTAACACAGACTGGCCAGCGGCTAGCGTGGGCTGAACTCCGCCATGAACCAGACTCAGACCAGGATTGAAGGGGAACAAGCAGCCAATATAAAACAAGCCTTTACAGCACATCCTGCCATCCTTAGCTTCTGGGTAAAAAAATAAAAGTAGTTGATCACAGTACTGTATTACTCTCTCAAAGAAAAGGCAATAGTGTACAGGAGCCTCATTTTTAGGCATTGTAAGAGACCATTACGAATAGAAGTGTTCATTACTGAGTGCAAATATATTTGCCGTTTTCTTTTTCATATCTTACATTTCAGAAATCTCCTAGTCCCTGTCCAGCAGGCTGTATATGTTATGTAGCCTTTAAATAATCAGTTTTAAGTGATGATTTTAAGGCCTGAAACCATTTAACAATGATCATTTAAACTATAAAGGTGGTGTGTTCACTTAAGGAACTGAATTTAAAGATAATTTGGAAGAAAATCAGAATAACCTTTGGTCATTAAAAACCAGTGTTCCCTCCATTGAAACATTACTTGCTAAACAATTGCTTAAACAACTGTTTCTAATACTAAATAACAGGTGACTTAGGTGACCTAGAAGGATTGCTGCAATGGGACTCCGGATAACTTTTATTAGTATAAATATTTTGATTTTGAATGGATGTCTTTCAGTTTGGTTAATCAACAGTTCCAGTTGCTATGACAGCATTCTAAACACACCTCAATTTCAAAACCATGCAGTCTTGTTTTCACTGGAGTATGAGGAGTTAGACACAGCTTGCTACCAGATCAACATGGGAGCACAGTAAATTAAGATCAAACTAATAAGCCAAAGCACAGATACCTCACCTGTCTCTCTTCTTCAATTAGCTGTGAAGGATGGTGAAAATCCCCTTGTGAGGTATTGAGACACTATCAGGCTCCAATGGCAATTTTCTTGATTTTACAACATTGCACAGGCCCTTCAGCATGCTCTCTGTTTTTATCTGGCTCAGCTATCTGTAGGAGTAGATGATCCAGTCTCTGCTCTACCACCTTATGAAGGCAGTCAGCCGGCGCTCTTAGATACAAGGTGACACCTACAGTAGTTTCACCTAAGGGACAAACCCAAAGATGGAAGGACTCCCTCCAATGATTTTTCCCAGCCCATATCCCAAGGGCACTGGAGTGGGTTTTGGAATGCCATCCAGGGTACCCAGACAGAGGTGGGTACAGTGTCTTTGTGACCAGCCTCAGGCGTCTCACACCAGCCCCCCTGAGGGACACAGGGCACGAGATGCAAAAGTTCATTGTAGGACTGGATAGAACACTACTACAGTCCTCATCAGATCACCCTGCACCTCCATGGTACATAGGCTACAGGGTGACAGAAAGCACAGGCTCTGAGAAAGCAGTGAAGAAAAGGCGATTCTTTTTTTACCTCGCTGCTTCCTGATGCGACTTCTCCAAGGTGACTGCACAGTGAGTCAGCAGTGACTGTGCTGGAACTTTAACTTCATCTGAAGCTCATACTACTGAACACAGCCTGCTTTCCCATATCACAGAGCATCTATTACCGACTGCAGGCTTTAATACAGACACTGCAGAGAACAGCCTGCTCAGGCTGTACAACAAACACCCATCCTGCAAATACTCCTTCCCTAGAGCCTTACAATGGAACACACAATCATTATTAAACACAACAATAGCAGCAATCGTTCTACCCTCCAGAGAACTCCCAACACATACAGCTGCAAAAATGCACAGGCTTAGAATGGACATTTTTGATGACACATTTAAGAATGGTCTGATGTCAACATTTTGTAAAAGAACACAGGGAAGTGTAGCTCCTGAGCTCCAGGCCCCTCAGTTGTGACCATCACAAGCTGCATGTACGGTATAGGATCTCCCTGGCTCTTTTTAGTTGCTCTGTGATACTGTCTGGAACAAACTACTGTAGGTATAAAGAGCTCCCAATGTTTTAATGCTGAGTTAGTGCAGATTGCATGGTAGACAACTCTTTAAAACATCAAACATTACTGAAATAATTCCCATGTAAAATCAATCAAGCAACCTGCCCTTTTCATTTACTGTACCTTCACAATGGTATGCCTCTTGGGATAGAACCAGCCTCTGTCCACCTCTTTCACGCCTGCGTCTCGTCTCACACCCATAGGACAGGGGTTCTCAGATATTGGCTGAGCCCTATATCCATTGTTTATTCGCTTTATTTGCTTCTTAAGAACTACTCCAATTATTACTCAAGAGGGGCATTCAGCCTTTACAAAACTCCTTGCAAAGAGTTCTGACATGGAGCAGGACATGTAAAAATAACTGGTCGATGCATCCATTACTGACTGAGAAATAATCCCAAGAGAACTTTATGCTGTTGAGTGCTGTGTCCAAAGCACTAACAAAAAGCTTTAAGTAAACCTTTTTGAATAGAAAAGGCATTCAGACAAAGAAAACAGATTTTACACAGACTGTATGAAAAACCTCTTTATATAAATCAAGTAGGCATTCCTAGTAAAACTCATCTGTAACAACTATAATTAATATGATCCCAAGACAATGTTTACATGGTGTATTCATGGTCTTTTTTTAACAGCTGTTCTGGAAGAAATTTTAAAAATGCTAAACTGTTAGCTCACAAGGCAAGAAATTGACCAAATGTTTTTTGAGTGTACAAGGGAGTTCATGGACGCTGCATTTTTAAACAAGTAACTGTCCAGGCAATCACATTCAAGCTTACTTCTCAAAATATGATAAACTAAGTGAATTTTGTGCAAAAAAATTACACAGAAAACATACGGGTGACTCAATCATCACTTAAGGCAAACATAGGTAATTAGTCATGCAAATTACAGACACTACTGTATTTGCAAGCTAACCAGTACTACAAAAAAACTGACCGTGAACTGCAAAATAAACTTGTTTTAAACTTTAGAATATTTTTTGAGCACCAATCATGATGATAAACCATCTGTGCAGTGGCTGTAGAAATCTGTACGGTGGCTGTAAAAATAACGGGCTCTAAACCCTTGACTGTACTGTCCAAATGCCAAATCATCCTTTGTTTTAGATACCTTTAACACAGGAGTAATCATACTTTACTTCCCACCAAAACTGCAGGTCTTCCAAGGCTATCAAGACTCCCAGGGTGGAAAATTATATTAACAGACTACCACATAGGAACATACAACCAGGTGGTCACATAAAACGTGTACAGAAGCCTTAAAACTACGCAGAGTCATGGTTTTCACTTCTCAAACAGAGGAACACACACAAACAAATCTTAATTTCTATTACTATTAAACTAAAAATGCTAGAAAAGTCAAATATTTTGACAGATGAAACTTTCCCAACCCTGTCATTTTACTTCTAGGAATTACTACCCCATGGAGATGTTTTGTCAGTTCCTACACTGATTTGTAATATGTACCTTGTCATGGAAAGACTGAAAGAGCAGCCCTTGTCTCTCTCAGCCGCACACAAAGGGAGCACTATCTGGGCCGAGAAACGACTATCTCATTTTTCAGACATCAGAGCTGTATGTCGCCTTGTGTGCACAGCAAATCCCCCAAAGGTCAAAGCTTTGAAAGTAGCTGGTGGGTGTGTGTCAGTCTGTGTGCATGTGTGAGCAGCAAACTTGGGAGCATGCTTCAGTCTGGAAGAGAGCATTTTAGTAAAACAGGATAGCAAAGAATAAATGTCCCTGGAAAGGGTAATTAAGTGAAGAAAGATAATGGGAATTTTTACTGAAAAGCTCTGCCTCCCACCAACCCATACATACAATAAACTGTTTAACAGTGACAGCCAATCACCTGCAATACAGAACAGTTCAGTTACCCGGAAAGGTACTACATTCTAGGGTATGATGAATACACTACATCTTTTCTTCACAATGCTGCCAAATGCAACAAGCAAAGCCAGCAAACATGAAAGAAAACACAAACTTAAAATTAAACCCAAATTAACACTTAAAATAAGGCTTTCTTCACAGCCTGCTGCTGTCTCAACAGAACAGCAGTTGATTCAGGAAGGTGACCCAAGCAGAAGGCAGTAGACAAATATCACAACTTCACAACAAAAGACGGACAGAGAGAAAGAGAGAGGGAAAACAGCTTACCTTTGACTGTTTACTGCAGAAGAGCTACAGCTGACATCGTAGAGCAAAGCCAAAAACCACTGTGAGAGAGAAAGACAAGGAGAAACAGAAAGATTGAGAGAGAGAGAGAAAGAGAGAAAGGACTGGTTAGACAAGAGTGCTGTACTGGCTCTGCACACGCACACACTTGCACTCGGAGCCTTGAAGAACTGATAATTCAAGCCTTCCTCTTCTGGATTATATTTCTTCCTCTAACAAGCAGCCATGTGACCAAAGAGATGACTCAACATTAAAGGACTGAGGTGCAGAATTCAGGCTGACACACACACAGGCAGCTTGTCGAAGACACGCACATTCCTACAGAAAGGAACAAGGGTGGCGGGCGACCCAGTAGCAAATACAGACTCGAGAAGATGCAGTTACAGAAATCTTTTACCCCTCGAAACACATGCAACTCGTATTTAAAGCAACCTCAGCAAGTCCTGAATTTCTGGAAAGACACTGGAATAGTCAGGGAAAGTAAAAAAGTCACCTATTAAGTTCTCTGGATTCCTGGAACACCGTAACGTTTAACACACACAAATCAGGTAATGCCAGAAGAACTAACACTTCAGCAAGTGATCCAGGCATACAGCACTCAAATAACCCAATAAAAGAAGAAAAAAATCACCTCAGTGACTCATGTAGGGAGGCTCTCAAAATACCATGCTCAATGACAATATAGACATGTAGCAAAGAAACAGCACTCACCCACACCTGTGGTGAGGTGGGACACATTTGCCTTGCTAACACAATATCTGGATATACATCGAGTTTCATTCATTCTCCGGCCCTGTTCCTGCTCTAGTGATTTGACTGCTCTCTCCCCCTCAGGAAGCACTTCCAGGACACAAGACGACCTGCTACGTAACACCAGACACACTGGGGACTTAACATTGAAGTCCTATCCAATCACTTTAAAAAAAAAGAGGTGATTTTGCAGGCAGCTCCACCATGTCCAATACAGAATTACAACAACATCTCCTGCCTAAGGCAGTATCACAAGACCACTTCATCCTGAGCCATAACTCTACTGCATTTCAAACCGCACTACCAGGATGCACCTTCACTCTGGCTCCTGCTGCATGAAGAACAAAAAGGGTAATTGTGGGTCTGGTCACATGCCCAGGACCTAACATCAAGGGCTCTGCTGTCACTCTGTGATCTCGCTTGGGCCCTCATCACAGCCAGCACTGCACATAGCCACCACCATCAAAGCAGCTTCCAGCCCTATTACAGCACAGACCCCCCACATTAGAAGAGCTGCACTGTATCTAGAAGTAGCCCTGCTTCAGTAATTCACCATGTATCAATGAAACGGCTTACAGTATCAGGAGTCTGGCCACTGTGGCTATTCCAATGTAAGAAACAGTAAATACAACAAATGTACAGCTTCTCCAGACAAAAAGACAGACTTAGAAACAACAAATATCACAGCTGCCTATCAGTCAGAAAACAAAACACAGCAACTCATCAGCCACCAATGCTCTGATAAGATGCGGTGCTAGAGTACCACCATCTGCACAGCCAGGCCTGGCCGCTGGGCGATGCAGTGAAGGGCTAAGGCCACTAGCAACCAGGCCCTTTCTTTAATAGTGTCAGAGGTAAAAAAATAACAAAAGCAAACTGCTGGAAAACAAATCCTTAAGAATTCATCTGGACACCTAACCCCAATGATGGCAGCTGGAACATGGATGAAACCATTGAGCAGGTGCTGGGTCAATTCCAGTCTCTGTTTGTATTCTCACTGGTCTTTGAGCTGGGCTGGTCAAGGACGTGCTGGAAGATTACAGGAGTTATAACGTAATGGAGTTATAAAGGCGCCTGCATTCCCAATAATTAGGAAGAGACTGCTGATTATAAAGAGTGTCAGAGCCTGCACAGCAGTCAACAGCTATACAAAAAGCACTCCAGACATGATAAATACAACCCACAGCAATTTTTCCTTGCTCTTCGAGGAATCTGACTAACAGGCAGCAGAAGTAACGGCATGGAAAAGTTGTTTATAATTTTGTAACAAATTCTTACATTACGTTGCACCATGCGGTTTTTTGCTGCGGACAGACAGCAAAGTGGAATCCGCAAAATTACCGTACTGCGCAGAGGCAAACACTCAAGAGAAAGGCACAAGGTGGAACTTAACCCAGTTTCCAGCCAGACGACAAAGCGCAGGAGGCGCGCCTTGACGTCATGGCCTGTGAAAGACGGCCGTGTCATTTATTTGGTTGAAACCGCAAGTCAGACAACATGATATCTCAAAGAGTTCAGAAGGTTTTTGGCTTTGTTCTGCACATCCCTCCTCAAAAATATCTTTCTGGGAGAAACTGTCAACAGTCCCTCCGCGCACAGGCCATGGAATCCTACAGCCGAATCACCCTCCCCTCAGGGAAGTTTACCACAGTAGATCTGCGGGCTTTCCGCAGTCTTCCCATGATCCTACAGTAAGTACAGCGGGTACTTACTTCATTGTGACATTCCCTGGTGTGTCTACTTTCCCTAGTCCCGTTCTGCTCGTTACACAGTTTCAGTGGCTCTACAGCTGGAGTCGTGCAGTAACTCAAAGAAACAAGCTGAAAGGGGAGTAAGTGCTTCTCGAGGGGCTCGTTGCTGCTGGCCTCTCCACCGTACAACAACGTGCTCCCCCAGCTGCCTGCCATGGACATTTCTCCTCTCCTAATAAGTTACAGACACCATTGGGACAGACATTTACACTCAGGAGAGTCAGCAGAAGGCGCACATAAAAAAGTAGTTTTTTAAGGCAGTTAATCAAGCCTGGGTAACACATTTCTGCCAGTTCAACCATCCTTTTTCTAGCCGATTCTTCCAATTCAGGGTCACAGGGGAGCCGGAGAGGCGCAAGGCAGGATACACCCTGGACAGGATGCCACTCCAGGACAGACAGATAAACAGACACACACATACACACCTAAGGCTAATTGTCCTAGAGGCCAATTAACCGACCAGTTTGTCTTTGGCCTGTGGGATGAAACCAGAGCACCAGGTGTAAGCCCAAGCAAACACAGGGAAAACATACAAACTCCACACAGAGTGACATCCAAGTCCAGAACCGCTAACCTCTGAGCCATCACGCTCTGACAATTTTCCTTGGAATTTTGTATGTATGTAAATGTGGTCTTTTGACCAGTATCCTTCCACTGTACACGAGTTAGAGGTTGCAAGTGTACATGTTGATATGCAACCTGCGCTCAAAACAGAGCATCAAAGTATAAATTATAAATTATATACTCAATTATATAAATTATGACACTCAAGTCCCTTTTTATTTTTAAATGCTAACTTCGCATTAATCAAGAAAGGCGAGATTGCATGCTGTAGGTTTACTTGTTTTATTTACTACATATTTAAAATTACTTTTTACTTTTCAGATTTAATTGTTTTTTAGGTAGATGGGAAATCAGAGTTATAAGCAGGTTTTTTCTTCTTCCATTTTGTCGACTATCACGTAAAGCTTCAGTGCTGAAAGCTGTGACCACGGCTGATACACCTGAAGGGACTAACAAGCGAAGTTCCAGCAGGCTTGCAGCACCAGGACACCGAGAAACTGGCCAGGCTCACATGACAGACCCACGCAGAGTGAGTGTGAAGCTGTGGGAGAGGAGTGAGGGTGAGTGTGCTGGGAGCTCCACACTGACTCACTCCTCTGCCATAGCAACTTCGACAGGGAGATATTTTAAGGGTCAGGACATTATTTTAACACCCCTTCGCCTATTAACAGGATCATGGGACTTCATGACCATGTAGTAATGACCTCAGAACTCATAACTGCATCAGTAGTTTAATGTCCCATCTCAAGGATGGCCCTTTACAGATGTCTCTCCCATCACTATACTGGTACATACGTTTGGAAACATTGGGTCAGGAAGAGCGCCACCTACTGGTCCATCAACATTACTTACAGCAGTAACCTGATTTTCCTTCACGGTTTAGCAGAAACATGGTTTTCCTACCCCAGTCCTGAAAAAAATATGGGGAGAAGAGGATACTCTCCAGCAGGAAACAGTCACAGAGCTTCTGCAACCTGCTTTTGTCCTATAGAACCATTTGTTTCCACCATGTCTTTTCATCGTTCACCTCCGTACTATGCTCAGAAGAGCTGACAGCCAAGTCACAAAACTGAACCGCAGGAAAGAAACACTGTCACTGTCTTTTTTTCCACACCACCTCAGTCTTCACCTTCCCATCTGGAAGTGTATAAAAACCTTTTCAAAAAGATTTCAGTTTGTTCCAACTGATTCACATTCCCAATTTTTCAGTTTTCCCACAATGTGGTCCTCAAGGGTCCATAGTTCCACATTTGGCTAAAACCACGCCAAAACAATCTTGCTGAAAAACATTAATAAAGCATTTGACACAGGAAAATACAGTCCACAAGCAGAAATAAAATCCTACCATCCCAACACAGCCAGCCTTTAATATACTCGGACTATTTCATTATCCTGACCTCAGAACACTGCATGCTCCACATGCAGCATGACACTAATGCAAAAGAGTAGCAGGCCAGGAGTCTCTATTACTGGGTCTTCTGTTTTTTTATTCATCCGAGTTCTAAGGTGCTAACAGTAAGCAAACTGTTCTGAACTTCATAAAGAGCAAAATTATCTTTAGAGCCCTATAGAAGATAGTTACAGTATAAAAACAAAAAAACTGGACTTTTCAACCACACAGGTTGCCATATTACAAAAGCACTCCACATTGACACTGTGGGACAAGGAATACCGAGAAAAGGCACAGATCAACACTACCATGTACTGCAATTCTACCTTAAACTTAGTCCAGCAGCAGTGTTAGGAAAACAGAAGTGGTATAGGACTCTATACAACGTGCTAGAAAGCTGTCCCTCAACCTCCGCCATGCACAGACAGCAGAAAGCTTGTAGACTAGCAACTAAGAATCACGCTAGGCGTGACAGTTCAGATCCGCAGAATTAAACACATTTTATCTGTGGATTAAAATGCCCAGTCTCCCAACACAACAAACAGAATTGAGCACAGTACTGTAGTAAAAACATCCGGACTTCAGTCCTCTTCACTCTTCATAAACATGGTTTCATTTTTTATTTAAAGCTACATAATTTTAATTTCTCTGTAACGTGATTCTTTTTCTTGACTGTCTACAGACATTTATACACACTTGAATTCCACAATGCTCTGCGAGTTGTGGCAAAGTGCTTTGTAATCGGCAATTAAAGAAGTAATTCTAATGACCTGTTACTGTATGTCTGAAGACAGTCAAGCAGACAAACAAAAAAACAGAACTATCCAACTGTCTGCCTGTAAATGAACAATCCCCGTCTGTGAACAGGCAGCTGTTTTGTATTTTTCCCTTTTAATTGTTTTATTTTAATTGCATGTTTACGTGCCTCAGTAAAAGCAGTTAAAAATCCCTGGTTTAAAAATATGCAGCTAAAGTCAATGGCACACAAGCATAACAGCCACATTTTCCCAAAATCCTATGCTGGAGGGATTTTGTTTATCAAAATGGAATCAGTGATTCTTTAGAAGGGCTCAGACTTGCAGGAGGGGGGTTGGGGGGGAGTCATATGTTGTATTAATCCAGCAGCACAGTTTTCCAGACCTTTTTCATGAGCTTTTAAAAATCCTCTCCGCTTTAAATAACTGTACCTTATGTACCTTAATAAAAATCATGCACTGACTTTCTAAGCCCATTAGACCTTACACCCTTTCCTAATGCACTGACATGCTCCCTGGTGGTCTCCAGTCCAGGACAGGTAAGACTTCACTGAGCTCCTGAGAGATCAGGTCCCAAGCTCATGGATCACTGCTATACAGAACAGCAAATACCACAGATTCAGCTAATATTGCTCCTAAATAACTTCTGCACCATTTTTAATAAAGAGGATTAAACAATCCCCCTTGCAGCGTACCTCTGAGAAAACAGACCAGTAAGATGTTTTGTGTGAGGTTTTATTCTAGTGATTAAACGCTTCCTCATGTATGTACAGAATGCAGCAGCACATATTGAAACAGAAGCCCAATGCACAGCATTTCAATCCATTTCTTGCTTTAGAACCTACAGTTACCTGCAGGAATCACCCTAATGGAGCTGAAAAAATAACAGTTTCATTATAAATATACTTGAAGTAAAAAATGTTAATTATGCAGCACCTGGGTGTTCAGATACAACCAAGAACCTGTGATGTGTGAACTCAGAAATAGGCTAAAACGCTACAGGACACAAGTCTTGTTGTGGAGTCCAGTATTCATACTGAGAGTGCCCCCTCTCATGAATAAAAAACGTGAAGGTTTCACTACTACAGGCTATTTTAAATATTCTCCTACTCGTGTGACACAGAATTTTAAACCGCTTGTACTGTAAATTATGAAATACTCTCGTACAGCCTGCCTCGACTACCACAAGGCCACTTGAAATCACAGAAATACACAGAGGAAACAAGTGCTCCTACACCTCAGGTACAACAGTCAAGAGCTTTACTCTGCTGCGAAAGTCTATTTTCAGTCCACAATCTTCGCATGATGAGATTCACCGAGGTGGAAGAGTCGGCACCTGGTAAATCACTCTCCAGCAGGGGTATCCAGGCCTCGAAAGCCAGCGTGTCTGTGGGTTTTCATTCAGCTCCGCTCTCAACAAGCCAAACCAGCTGCTTACTGGTTTACCTGGACCAACTTGACAGCTGCTGCTGCTGCTTTACCTTGAAAACGTGCATACACACTGGCCCTCCAGGACCAGGACTGGATATGCCTGCTCTCCAGTCTGCCCAAGCCCACTGCAAAGTGTTCCTGTTGTGCAGTGCAGCTCTGGGATATCACTGGTGTGAGTGCGGACACAGTGAGTTACTAAATTCCGAATCTTGATCCAGAGGGTGCATCTGTCTCCCATAGGGGAGTGGGAGTCAAGAACACTGTGAAGGTGCTTCTCCCAAGACTGCACTAGACTTTCTCACACCCATCCTGCACACATCACTCTAAGACATCTTCAAAACCCACAGACTGCACAATACCAGCTGTGGTCGATGACACAAATTCTCCAGAGCACAAACATGTACTTTTTTTAAATTAGAAACAGGTAGCGGTTCTTGTACAGGTACAAAAAATTGTACAGATAAAAAGAAAGCCAGAAGGTGCGCTAAATACTGATGTTCCAGCTCTTCCCATGTGAATTGAAAAAAATAATTCCTGAGAGAATTTGACCCACTGAGGACTTCGCTGTTACAAACTGGGGTGTTTTCAAGCCTTCTTTTTTGCCTCTCTTAACCTTTATTTAAAACTATGACCACAAATTTCCCTCTTCTAAACACTCATCCCTTCAAGTTCCACTCCTTACTGAACTAGTTTCTAATACTCGTCACTTATGTTAAGTGCAGTAATGTCCATCTGCAATAGAGATCCAATAGAGTCCAGCTAGGAGAACCAAGCCCTTGCTTGAGCAGAACCGTGCAGCAGCAGAGCAAGAGCCCTCATGAGCTGCTGGAGTCCTGCCGAGGTGAGGCAGAAAGCAGGGTTTATTCCTCACCTCACTCTTCCACTGCCAGGGAAGCATCTCTTCCACAGTGGAGGACACAGGAGAGAGAGAGAAACTTGCCTTGATGCAGCTAAATTGCAGTAAGCGATCAGAAACTTCTTTGAATCATCTTCTAAATGCTTTTCATACTTAAAAGCATCAGACTTTCAAAAGGTCATTTTGCTGCAAAAGCTCAATTTCCAATACATTTCTAGGTTAGCTTTGGCTTTTCACAAACTAAGTTTTTGGCATGAAATTAAAACTAACAGGCTAGCACATTATGTAAATTATAAAACATGTAAATTAATCAATAGTCAAGTGTCTGAAACCTACAAAATGAGCTTCATTTTCAGTCATTACTGAAGTCTCCAACATGTTTCACCTTGAGAACTGCTTCCATAGGGTAAAGAAACTTTAGAAACCTTAGGAATGGCAGGGTGATATTCAACAGAATCATCATACATTACATGTTCCAAAAGAAGCATGATCCACACAAGACTGGCAAGATTTCCTTTTTCTAAACCATGAACATAAAAATAAGCACCGCACTTCTCTGCAGTTCGAGAATACACGTTTGGTTATCTTGAGGACTCACCTTTTTGCAATCATTTTCACGTTTTTCTGTGTGGGAGAGAGAAAATTTTTAAAAATCAAACTGGGTATCCCAGTCCACCCTGGCAGCTGAATTCAAGAAAAAAAAGTTTTAAAAACAAACAACTTTCCCAGCCAAACCAGCACTGGGCGTCTGCGATAAGGATGGGTCTTGAGTTTCTGGTACTGATGTGCTGCTGCTTGGCTTCAGGAAAGAATCCCCAACAGGACGCCGACTTCACCGCGCCCCACTGTCTGGCAGCGATCCGATATCCCAGCAGCGAGATCTGACAAGCACGCGTTTCAGGAAATCCTAGAGTGAGCGAGGAGCTACTGAGGGCAAGTGCATGAGCCAGGAGTGTGCCAGGGGAGTACCTATATAGAGAAGGGAAGGAGGCGGGCGGAATTAGTCAGATCGGCTCTTAATCCGCAGCCTCGGGATAACGCGAGCTGGGATGCAGGGGGGCGGAACGGCACTGAAGTAGCATTCCAGGGAGGCAGCTGACCTGCCTGCACTCACTTTCTCACAACGCAACCTGGCTGATTGCCTCTCAGCCCAATGGGTTAACCTCTCACGCATGGTGTGATCAGGGTTCAAGCGGGGAGGGGGGGGTGGTTGCGTGTTTATGTGCAGCAGCAGTGCTGGGAACCATCAGCGCCTTCCCACTCACACGCTCCATTAAACCCCCCTATATCCCAATAACACATATGTGCACATCATCCAGGTTAATAACAGTGTGCTCCTGCGCTCTTTGTTGGTCTTCTTGTTTAATCCTTTCTCCCCTGCCACCCTCGATCATGGGACACTGCTTCTGCTTGGTTCTTTCTTGGCATTGGTTGTACTTGTGACACAGGGCATTAAAATGGTTCTCCAGAGCTGACCTCTTTTACCAAACAGTACACCAGCAGAAGCAGCAGCCCAACGGGGTTGAATCGAATTGTATGTAAGGTTTTTTGTGAAGTTTTTGTGAGCTTTCAAGTAATGCATTGTATTTATCTCCTTTTCTCAATATCCTCATTATTATGGTTAATACAATGTGTGGTAAGTTTACAGTATTTTCCACTGAGAGCTACTCCATTCCAGGGGAAACCAGGACAAGGATATTTCTCCCTAACAGGGGGATGTGTAAAGCTGTGACTGTGTGTAGTTACTACATGACACGTGAGAATTACCTCCACGATTCTCCCCCAGAGCAGCGAGTAAGTGTCTGGGACAGTGAGACAAGTTCAAATCCCAGCTCAAACCCTCATCACAACACCTATTCAGTCACTGTCCTCATTAAATCCAGGTGAAATTATAGCCCTGCTGCAAAGGAAAGATAACCATTAACTTCTATCCGTAAATTCGATAAAATCCCAAAGCCCTGTGAAAACTTGCTGGTCTCTGTCTCTGCATAGTTGGTACCAGATAGTTACAGAGATCACAACCATGTCAGTTACATTTCGCTGTACCTCCGTCTCGTCCCGCCAGGCCATTGGCATGTTCTTCTTCTGGATGTTTACTCTTCTGTTTTACTTTGTCATTTCACTAGCACAATGGAGTTGCTCAGTCACAATTTTTATCAACTATAAACCTACCTTTTCTTTCAGGCTCTCATAATCTTTGTACTTTTCTCTAAACAGCACCACCCTCTGTAATGGCTCACTATTTTGCACAAACCGCAGACACGTTTAAGTTGAATAAATTGTGAAGCCTTAACATCAAGACCCGCTCATCACATCCTACCATTCTGTAAAAGCTGACTGTCTTCACACACACCGTTCAGTAAAATAGTGGAGCTCTGCTGTTAGCAGGCTAGCCCTTTTATCATTCGTTATTCTAAATCAGTCACCTCCAACCCAGGTCCTGAAGAACACTAACCCTTCAGCCGTGCTCCAACAAATGCTAAAGATCATGACTAATAAAGCCAGTGATTATCATTGACAGCTTGGTAAAAAATAAACTAAATTAAGACCCTGTTGCTCTCCAGCTTCAGGGCTGTACACCTTTGATCCAGGAGAAGTGTTAAAGGACAAGCCTATTCCTAAAGCCTTTCTCAATGAGAGTGGTACATGTCCACAAACCTGAGGCATCTGCAAGCCTTAGTTAGACTTGCACCAAGATTCCTCAGACTCAAATATTACATATGAGTACATCTTAAGTTCTAGAGTGGTGGTACTTGAGATGGGGAACCTTGCCAAACGTGTTCCAGCGCCTGAGGGACCCTCAAATCCCCAGTGTGCCCAGTGGGACCGCTGGGCTGGGGTTCTGCACCACTGGCAGGGACAGCTGGGAACAACACCATGACCTGAGCCTCTGCATGTCCTACCATTGTTTTTCAGTTTCACGCTTTAATAATTGTTCCATCTTTAATTGGAGTGTAATGAAAGGGTAAGACTGATCTTAACCATTCCTTTTGCCTAAAAGCAGGTTGTGGAGGACTCCATGCGCAAATTGACTGGACTTCACAGTGTAAAGTTTGGAGCTACATGACCCACTTGGTGGAACTGTTAATCAGACAAAACAGTTCCTTAAAAATGACAAGCAATGGAAATGTTTTCAGACCCTGTGTCAAAGTAAAACAATGTCTTTGCGCAGCAGATGAGCACATGGACGTTTAGCACTGGTGTTTTGGTTACACACGTCAAATGATGAGGAGCGCGTGATGAAAGAACGACAGAAGGAACAGGGACCTGTTTCTGCAGAAGAAAAGGGTCTCTTCCACTGCAGCAATCAACACGGGACAACTGAATCCCGGCAGCATCATGTTTATTGTCGTTTACTGTAATAAATACTGTTCAATAGCACAGGTTACCCTGAAACATACTGTAGTAGGAGCTTCACTGGAGTGACATACAGGACAAGCACACTTGTGTACAAGTACACAAACACACTACTCGGCCACATCCTGGCAAAGAGCTAACCCTCTGCTCACAATGTTTGTAAACATGCTGAAGAACAAGAAAATGCCTTCAATTGAGCCACACATTTCTTACTACAGCATCATCAAAATGAACAGCATGTCCACATCAGTGAAAAGACAAGGTAGGTATTCCGATTGGGAGACTATAGAGCTCATGAAGAATAAATTCCAGAAAACTGAAGTACCTCAGTTTCTCTAATTTAAGATGAAATTATAAAACAAGCAGAACATTCATAATTGAACCACAGCTCACAACATGACAATTTAATTACAGCACTGAGCATACTGATACAAAGGGACAAGATCCAAGTATCCAAAATCAAAGTTTAAGCAGTGGTTTAAAGCATTTAAGCAAAGTTAAAGAATGAAGAGTGAAATGTGAACCAGAGGACACCAGAGGAAACTACGGTCAAATCCATTTTAAATCAAGAGCAGTAGGCACCTTTTTACCCAAAGGGTTGTGGGAATATGGAACAAACTACCCAGCCATGCTGTTGAAGCTAATACCCTGGCTTCTTTCAAGAAACAGCTGGATGAGATTATTGGATCAATTAACTACAAGCATGACAAATGGACTAAAATGCCTCCTCTTAAGCATAACCTCTCACCTTCTTATGTACATCAAGCCATGAGCTGTACATGAAGAGTCACACTGCTGTGCAGTCAATGTAATGATTTTCTGGCTTTGATTTTATTTTTCTAGTTAGAATTGTATCATTTTTAGTAGAATAAGGAAAGTACACAACATGTTTCTTTACGATGGAAAAACACCCCACCTGATAAAAAAACAAATAATTTAAGAAGAAAACTAAAGAGTTTAGGTCACCTTATCCCATGTCCCTGAGTTCACCTGAACTCTCCTCTTGCCAGGATACTCTGCTTTGTTCATTATTTGCACTGCCCATGCTGTGGAGTTCTCTACTGTAGTATTGGGACAGCAGAGTGTGATCAATCAGGCCCACGGAAAGAAAAGAATATGACCATACCTTTGAGATTACATCACAGTAATGAGTTGAATATGTAAGCTTTTTCATGGACAAACACCCAACAAAAACTGCCAAGAATGACCAATATTCAAGTTGGCCCATTAGCTGTTTTCTGTTGGGCTATATTTGGAAAATACCTAAAATGTCATTTTTACAACAAACATGCAATGCTATAAGCAAGTGTGAAAAAAGATTGTGAAACTTTTTCAAACCATATTTCGCAGGCTGTTGACCAGCAACACCTTAAACTACAAGTCCATTCCAGGAAAGCTCACTAACCAAGCAGGCCATACTTATAACAAAAGCAACTTGGAGAGCATTTCCTCCTGCAACCATGTCTTACTTCTGCTTATCAGCTCTGAAAACAGCACTGGGTTAAAGTGATCCAGGGGTCACAGGGTTTTATATTCTACTCGCACCTACAAGCAGACTATACGGCCAAAACAGCTCCTATAGAGCTCACTTATGATATCCAACTGAACCAAACTGATCATGGCTGACTAGCTGCCTCTTGTACTGCACCTTATGTTACATATCGCTTTTGAGTGTTGAGTCAGTGCCACAGTAAGAATGATAAGAGCCCTGGTTTAAAAGGGAGTCCTGCTGTCATGAGTGCGTGTCCAAGTTTGCTGCCCTGCAAAGCCTGCACTCTTCAAGCCACCCAAAATCACTGGGGCAAACAGTGACTCATCTGAGGATGCACAGTAAACCTGACATTGACACCAAGTCACTCCAACACAATCACATGTTCTGCAAACCACACCAAATCTCACTCCCACACTCTCAGAGGGGCTGGGCTGCCAGTGCACTTCAGAAGGAGGCACACAGAACGGACATCCCCCGCAACCCCAGACCCAGAGAGAACGTTGATCAATGCAAGATGTAAATCTAGAGAAAAACCTCTCAACACTGTCTGCCCCAAAACAAAAACACACACCCTTTTAAAAGGGAACTGCAGTCCCAATTCTTAAGACCGGTTTATAAATCTCAGTAACAAAATAAATTCTTTCACTTTGTGAAAAGTACTGTAAGTCGCCACATTGACTCAAACTCCTGGTCTCACCATGGGCAGGAGCGAGAGTTCCCATGAATTGCGACGTGAAGCAGCCCTTTCTGCTCAGAATCAAGAGCAACATTTCTGTTGGATTAAAAGGGATGCATCCACAATGTAATGGGGCTACTTCACCTAACCAGAAGTTTTATTGTCTCGTTCTGAATCACAGAATATGGTGCTGAACTTATCTGGAAATTTCATCTATTTTGTGATGTAAATTGGATGTTTTACAAGTTACTGTGCACAGTTTACTTTTGTGATTTGAAATGCACTCAATGCTGATTCTTTCTGACCCAGAAATATAAAGAGTGTTGCAGCTCCCCATTAAGTATAGTACTTAATGCCTGGCTGAGAAGATTAGACATAAGAAACTAAACAAGTGGAAAATCTGGAAGCAACATCACCCTCTCAATATCTTGGACACGACAAGACTGGACAAACATCTGACAGATTAAATTCATTGTAGACAGGCAGAGTGTTTAGGTAGCAGAAAGTTAAACTATACTGTACAAGATGAAAAACTCAGTATCAAAAAGCTTCTGATGAAGAAATGAGAGCTCATGCAAAGGTATTTTCATTTTCTTGACAATGAGTAAACAAAAGAAAAGGCAACATTAGGATATATAGTTTAAAGTTTAGAATTTAAATCCAGAGATAGAGTTTAAATTGTACAATGCACAGGGTATGTCAATTTAATTACAGAAAATATTACTAAAATATTACTAATAACTAGAGAAGAGAAACCCGACATATTTCTTGGTTTGAACATACGAATGTATAGAAAATGAAACTGGGATTGTCAGAGGTATTATCACTGAGATAAGACCATAACTTAACCATCAAAAGAACTTTGATTAGAGCCTAAGATATTGTCTTAATATTTATTAAAGTGTAGACAAAAACAATAAAAAGCCCAAATCTTGAGCAATTTTCAGGGCAACTGCAATGTTCACGATCCTGAACTTTTCACTGCTCTAGATCAATAATGTAGCATTTAATTGACATCAAGGAAGCGCTACAACAGCTTTCCCTTAAAACAAGGTGTATTCCTCACTGAGCCACTCAGCATCAAAGTTTCAGAATCCAGACTCATGACAACACTTAAAAAGCACCTTGATTTTCCTTCATTAATTATCTACCAGTAACCAATCAAGCAAGACCAATAAATGACTTAACTCTCATTTGTAAACTTCCTTAAATGACAAGCAGGTTCAAAGTTTGTAAAGTGCTTTGAGTGGAGTGTTCAGAAAAGAGCTATATAAGTGTAAGCAATTATTATTATTATTATTATTATTATTATTATTATTATTGGCCAATTTTAACCACATCCAAACCAAACAAGGTTTGCAGTTGTCCTGCTTACCAGGAACTATTTTATAAAGTAGCCATTTAAAATTAAAATAAGGAGCTGGAAATGAAATTAAATAGGATGAACTAAGTAAAAAAAATTTTAAACAACTGATTTGAAAATGTATGGAATTAAAAATTAGCTACAGGGATAAAATCCAGTTTTCCAAAGAAAATCGCTACTGGAATTCAACAATACTGCAATGTATCAAAACAAACTAAACACAGAAAATGTTTTTGTTATAAAATATTCACAACCACTAAACAAAAACTGATCCAATCAACTGTTTACTAATTTCCAATAAATTATGCATTAACTCTAGGAAGAAGAACTATTATGTCCTTTACTCGTGCAATGCTCGCACACACAGGGTTTCCACACTACCTCCACACTTCCACAAGATACCTGGAGATATCTTCCAACACTTCAACGTGCTGCTGACCAACAGGATAGAATATGCTGGTGAAAAGACACAGACCAAAGGACACATTCCTCAGGCTAGAGCTTTTCAATCTTTCTCCTTCTGCTTTACTAACTGATGTCTGTAGCTGATCTGTCTCCTGCTGCAGAATTCTGTTCTGCACCCAGGCCTTGGTTTTCGAAGTACCCTAAAAGAGCATTATTGCCAATATCAGCTTTGTCTATTGACAACAGAATTTAATGAAATCTCATCAGCAAGCTAGTAAAAAAGTATTCTCTTACTTCTGACTAAACAGTTCATAGGTAATCAATTAATGAACAGACAGTTAGGAATGACTATCCCACAGTGAGTTATCAGTGCGACTATCTCACAGACACTCCCACAGTAAGTTAATTTTTTTCCTTCTGCTTATGTCCAATTTGTTATATTTCAGCACACACCTGAAATCCAGTATTGAGAACCAGGGCCGGATTTTGGTGTTTGTAGGCCCTAGGCACTTTCACTCCGAAATGTGCAGAAAGAGGAGTAGACGTTGTGCTGGGCGATAATTCGATAACGATAATTATCGCGATATAATTTTCCTCGATATAATTTTAACAAAAGTTCGATAAATGTTCGATATATATGTTTATGCTTTGCGCATAATATGCGCATGCGCACAAAATACTGCGCGAGTGTGCGTGTGTGTTGCAGACCGGGCAGCTAACATGGTGTTGTTTACCCACACGGTGGTGGCTGACAGGATTGTAGTTAGAGTGGAGAAATGAGCGACACTGAAGCAAATGTAGTGCTGCCAACGACCAGCTCAAAGGACGATGACATTGTCGACAGAAAAGGTCATTCAACTTCGGTAATTTGGACATATTTGGGCTTTTTACAACCAGACATAAAACAGAGCACTTTAAACTTTGCAGTCTGTCTGAGCCATCTTCTATGTGTGTTTTATCACACTGCAGTATTTAATTTTTCTATTAAGATATTTATTTTGTAAATTTTACTCATATATATTTTGACATAAAGACTTGAATACTCTCTACCTCAGATTTGTTCAATGTTTCTGCTGTTTGGCAAGTGTTTGTTGTGTTCTTAAAATAAAGAGTTGTTTAATTTACCAATTAACTGCCTGGTTTCTTCAACTTTCACTCAGGAGAAAAAATCTGCCTTTAAACTTGAAAGAAATAATGATTTGACATTTATCATGATAATTATCGATATCGACTGATATGACAATTTTTATCGTGATAATGTTTTTGGCCATATCGCCCAGCTCTACTGCCAACCAACTAAATTATACTCATAATTAACGTTGTTAGGAACATTTCTCACTTGCTTATAGCGACTAGTGAAAAGGAAGGGCTGCTTTTATGTCACCAATTCTCACGAGAGACCAGTGGTTTATCATATGCCTATGACAACGTGGCAACCATACTTTCAAGAAGTTTGCGATCTTACACTTAATTTGAAATTTGTGAATATTTTGCTACACCGACAATTGATTTAGTTACTGAAATTGAATAACCAGTCTGAGAAATTGCCACTGCAATTCCCCTTTAACTAGAAATACACCGAGCCTTGAAATACAAAAAATAAGCAATGAGTCTAATACTGCACTGCTAGCATCAGCCTTTAAGGAATAAGAAACAACAGTAACACTCAAGACATGAGATCTTAAATTACGTTTTATAAATGGATAGCAAACACTCAATTCTCAGTAAAACATACAGTAATCCGTTTAAAACATAGCTCACTGTATTTCAGGAATGCCCACGGCTTTGATCATTCTGAGGGAAGAACAGGATTCTCTTCCACTGAGTAACAGGAAGAGGTGTGAAAAGAGAATATCCGCATTTGGTAGATGCGTACAGTTTTAAAATGCTCTAGAATTAAACAATGACAATAACATTTATTAAAGTATAAATTACTAGGCCTTCCCATTCTAATGTGCAATTTACAATGTTGATAGCCAACATTTGCTGGAAGCAATTTTCACAAAGCAAAACTTAATCATTTTAGTATATACTGTACAGTACTGTAGTTAAAGTTAGTTTAGCATCGTGTCAGTGTAGTTCACATCAGTTGCACTTTCCTGTTATTTAATGGTTTAAATGATGCATATCCAGCTACTCCTTCTTAGGAATTCTCTTGTTTTTATTTCTTCTTAAATTACTGGTCATGAATACTAACCCACAAACAACAGCTTCCAAAAAAAGTCTTCCCAGTTTATTTGCCTGGAAGTACTCATGCGTAATAAAAAAACAAAATGCGTCAGATAAAATGGAAACAAAAGCAAACCAAACTGCGACCACAAGACACAAAGGGAAGTGCAAAAATGGATTAGTGTTATACCGGATAAATATCGCGATCCCTGTAATGGAGCCCTCAGCTATGAGTGACAATAACTAGCTTCCCTCACACACTTCCTGGCAAATCAGACCAGAAATGCCTTTTTGCAAGTTGGTTTTACTGGAAGAGTCCAGTCGCCAAATAACAAAAGGGAACATAATAGCATACCAGTAGCTTACTGATCCAAGAAGATCACCCGGTCATTTTGTGAGGAATCGGTTTCAACATGGATGATTCATTAGTCTCAGACACCCATAACACTAATCAACAACAATCCTGAGGACATTATGCACTTCACTTACTGTATACAAGCAAAAAGTACGAGGGACATTCTTTGTGAAATCAAACTGGATTTGGCATGACCCTCTGAAATTATCCCGAAATATGGAACATACAGTATATTTGCCCTGATTAACTCTATTTGGCATAACACTTCAATGTCTTTGACCAAACTCTAGTGTGACTCTTTGGCTTCTCCACTCTACCAGCTAGAAGCCAGATTCTGCATCCCCTGTGGCTAAGACAATTTGCAGTGTCCCCTCTTGAAAAGATAAAAAATACTTTGCAAATGTACTGAAAGTGTTATTTAGCCTGCCATGCCCTTCGAACACACAGTAATAAAGACCTTTTCCTCTGATCTGCTTATCTACCATGTATCTCCTACAAACTCAGAGACTGACCATTTCCAACAGCATAACTGCAGTCCTGGGGGGTCAGAAAACGTCATGTTTTCCTTCTACCCAAGACCTTAATTTATTAACTGAAGTCATTATTTGCTTAACTGGATAACTTGAAGCCTTTCCTTGTTCTTAAGAAGCTGGAGATTTAGAGAG
Organism: Lepisosteus platostomus; assembly: GCF_059453375.1. Lineage (NCBI taxonomy): Eukaryota > Metazoa > Chordata > Actinopteri > Semionotiformes > Lepisosteidae > Lepisosteus > Lepisosteus platostomus. Next base: position 37,467,750 of record NC_142618.1, read on the forward strand.
ACCTGTTTGAATGCAGGTCCTCTGACTCTCAATCTCTCTTAACCTTCCTCTGTCCCCTTAGGTCTATATTAAAGGTGAATTTCACTATTCTCCCTGACATATTTGCCTGAAAGAGCATTCAACAAGACAAGCATTAAGCAGGGTCTATGAGTGAAATGAAATACAATCACAACGCTGGCAAACTGGAAAAGATTAATATCATATTTACTTACTCAATACATTACTGTTTGAAATGCATCAGTTACTTGTACTATTCTCCATGTCATTGCCTGTGGTCCTCACTGCATCTCTCCAATGTCCCCAACAGGTGTGTTACATAGGTAAAATAATGGGTTTGAGTTATTCCCTTGAAATGCCCCTTTATTAGAGCATACTATACAGCATACTACATGAATCCTGCACCTTTCCGTAGAACTAACAGAAAGAATTTTGCATCCAGGTATCCTTCATAAATTCAGCTGACCCAGACAATTAAGAGAATTTGTATTTTAGAATCATTTTTTAAACAATTGCCTTTTCTTACATACCTAATCCTCAAAATTACATTTGGGTATTATTGAACATCATTATACTACTTATGTTTAAGAATACACAGTTCACTTGTATCTCCCATTTCACTAGTTCTGCTCATGCTGTTTAGTTTTTGAGAACGGTTTGAATATGTTAAGTAATGCTACATGCTACGGTACTGCATCTGTTTTCCTACTCTGTGCTTTGTCTCTGCAGTGGCAAACAGTGACAACCAACCAAGGACCCGGAGCATCCACATCAGAGGCAGCAAGTCCATGACAGAGAGAGGTCCTGTTTGCCCTAAGACATGATGATTAGGAAAACACAGGGAGCACCCTCTGCACAAATACAACAACCACACTTCCCGTTTCAGGAGGAATGCATGGTCATCTGAGGGCATCAGCAACAGAAATATTCCCCCTTTGCACTTTCTGTTCCAGTTTAGCGTGCCAGGAAAAAGCTACATGCCTTATCCAGACACAGCTCCTCCGTGCTCCGGTACATCTTCCCTCCTGGAGTGGACAAGCACAGAACCACCACCATCAGAGCACGCTCACGTAGTCAGCCAAGGCCTTAATCAATGAACGTCATCCCCTCATATTCATAGGGTTCCTGAGCCTTGATTAATACTTCCATGTTCTGCTTCATGCAATACTACAGACTGGAGTCCTGCACTCAAGAAAGGCACATCGGGCACAGCCTGTGCTCTACTAATGGGAAGCTCTTCATATACACAAATATCCCAGCATGTCCACCTTTTACAGCCTGCTGGCTGTTGGATGTACTGTATTCTTCACACGCTGCGTCAAGGCAATCCCTACTGCGCTCTGCTCACTGAGCTGGTCAGTGTTAATCCAGGATCTGCTGCACCCAGCATGATGCTCGCGTCTATTTTTTATGGGGTTTTTCTTTTTCCATACAGTTACATGCCACCGTTTATTCCACCAGGGACAATCTAGGAAACAGGAAGACGAACAGCATGAGAATTGTCAGGAAGTGCGACGCGAGGGCAGTCATCTGGAGACTGTTCCTCACGAACACCCTCACGGGAAGATGTGCCGGCTCAACACAGCCCCGCTGGCTGTTACTGCATAATCACCAACATGCAGCACAGAAGGACTGATACAGTCCAAACTGCATTTGGAGCAGATCCAAAAACTGAGCTGGCAAAGCAGCCATTTCAAACTTCAGACAAAACCTAACTAAACATATACAGTAACGTACGGGAATGGAACAAATGCCACAACCAGATCAGCAGTGTGAACGGGAATTTGTCATCAAATGATTTCAATTTAGTTAAGTCAATTCACTGGTGATCATTATTACATTTACTATACTTTTAAAGTTATATCAATAAAAAAACTCTTATGTCACCTTTTCTTTGTAATATGCACTGTAGTAATTTGTAAATGTACAATCAGTAAAGCAAATGGTGTGTGTTAAATGGCAAATAAAACTGAAACGGATCACACTAATTATGTTGCCTGAGCCTTTTTAGGAGTCATTCCACCACAAGGACAAGAAATATTAGCATTGCCAATTTTGGCCCATCCAGACAATTTGGTAGTTAGTTCTTAATTGATCAGATAATCTTATCCAGTGTTTAGGCCACACAACATAAGCACACAGCCTTCTTCACAGGCCCACAACCCATGACCATGCTGCGGTTTCACCCCCTTGACCACAGAGCTGACCCACCCTCGGGTGAGCTCCTTTACCATCTGACCCACTCAGGAGGGTCCAGCAGTATGGCTGGATCTTCAGCTTTCCACCCTGCAAGTGATCCTTGGTCCCTCTTATACCCCCACAGGCTGCATGACCTGTAAAGACCTCAGGAAAGTGTTTTTTCAATGCCAATAAATATGCTGTTCAGCATCTCTGCAGGTCACACAAAGGTCACTTCTGTCAGGGCAGTCCCTGCTTTACACCAGGCAGCCTGCCAGTACTCTCACAGCACACAGAGGCACGGGACAGGATGTTGTTTGGGCCGACCATAACGGAACATTAATCAGTCATCACCTCACACAACCTTAAAACAAAAAATTGTGCAAAATCAAGAGTTAATTCATACTCAAAAAGTAATCATTTGCTTATAGGTATTTTTCCAGGTTTAGACCCTCTGATTTATTTTCATTTCGCCCAACAGATTCTGTAATGACGAACTGGTTGTCACGTCTCTACCCGCAGCTACAAATCCTACAGGGGAGGACAAGAAAGTACAGCAGACTCCTCCAACCCACCCATCTTCATTCAGCGTTTAAACAAGCAATGACCGAAAGAAGTGCACTTCTCATCACGTTGCACAGCAGGGGTCACTGTGCAGCTCAGAGCTAAGACAGCCCTGACCTACCCCCCCATCAGCTCAGCTGGCGACACGGGTTTGAGTCTCGGTCGAGACAGAGCTCCACCTGTGCTCAGGTAAGCCATGTGGAAGACCCTGTATCCTTTTAATGTGATCTGCACTGTTGAGGGTACAAATATATGGAACATCAGTGTGTTTTACTCCCCTTTCGCTCCTTAAACACAAAAGACATGGAATGTAAATAAAGTGCAAGAAATTCTTAAAAACCCATTTTTGTCACATAGTACAAGGTCTTAAACAGAGTCAGGCAGAGACCAATGGAGCTCCCCTGAACTATAAAGCATTAAACAATCTACAGGTTTATCGATGCTAAAATTCTCAAACTCACTACTACTACTAATTATTATTATTATTATCACTTATAATAATAATTATAAGCATTTATATAGCACTTTTCTGGACACTCCACTCAAAGCGCTTTAAAGGTAATGGGGACTCCCCTCCACCACCACTAATGTGCAGCATCCACCTGGATGATGTGATGGCAGCCATAGTGCGCCAGAACACTCACCACACATCAGTGGGGAGGAGAGCAGAGGGATGAAGCCAATTCATAGATGGGGATTATTAGGAGGCCATAATTAATAACGGCCAATGGGAAATTTGGGAGACCTAGATCCTTCAGGGTTTGTGGGCGTCTTCAATGGTTAAAATTAATTTTCTCCAATTGCTTAATTATGTACAGTACTTTTAAACTCTGATGAGAAGAGCAGTAGATCCTCCACACACACAGCCATGCTTTCATGAGGAGGCTCTCCCCAGGGACAACCAATGGCCCGGGGCAGGACTGGGAAAACCAAGTCACCCTGAGGACCACAAACCCAGCCCTGAGTCCCTCATCACATGAGAGCTCACAGCGGGTAAACAGCTATTAGAGCAGCCTGGGAACAGCAGATGGGCAGATGAAAACAACCCACCAGACAAACAAACAAATGCTACTCCAAAACAAGCCCACACACACGGAGCCACTGGGGGGCGGTGAAGGGGGCCGCAGCACCTGCTGTTTTCTAGACGACAGTGGGAAAGTCACATCACCGGGTTCCTGGGACCTCGCTACCTGAATTAGCAGATGTGTTTGAGAGACCAAAAGGATATATTTAAAATTACCTAAAAAACACAAAACAAAGCCACTATCAGCTTTGCTTGTTCCTTTTCCCCATAACCCTATGAATCCCACGGTAAAGTAATCTGACCTCCATTAATACGAAAGGAATGGTTCGACTACTAAGTCAAAACAAACAAGGCAGTTACTGAAGTAAAGAAAAACCTTCAGCTAACTGTTTTTTGCTACTCATACTCTTATTCTTTAATTGCCAAAGAGCCAGGGATACCAGCATAATTGTCTTTTGGGACTTAAAATATTTAGAGGTCTCAAGGTGCCTGTGAAAGTTTAGAAGTCACTTCAAATAAAGTTTTGAGAGATCTAAATAATTAACCAGGAGAGTTAGTCCCCATCTCCTGTGAATATCAGCAGCCTTATCAGCTACAGAAACCAGAAATGTGCAGTTGGACTTGGTGTAGCGGCATTACCAAGCAGCTGTGCCCAGCAGACAAGCTAGTTATAGGTAAAGTGTCTAATTAGTCCTTCTGGATTCTGAATACCTGTATTGGGTCAACTTGTAGTCTTCTGTTCAAGACCATGAAGGTTCACTATTTCAGTCTGTCAGTGTGAGGCATTTCCTTAATCCCTGGAAAACTTGGCTGCTCATCTCTAGACAGACTCCTATAACTACCACTGCTAACAACCCAGTAGTTGAAGGACAGTCAGGTAAGCACGCAGTCAGGCTGGCTTATCTGCAGAACAGACTGCCTCTTGCTCTACAAAGCCGGTGCTGTACATGGCACTTCAAAATCTGATCCCTCTCTTCTACCTGCAGGCAACGGATTTACAGAGAGTGAAAAATGCTGTTTTGTTAAATAAAAAGGGTGTTTGTGAAACTTACCACTTAAAGTGTTATAGTAAAATTGAGCAAATACAAAGTCATTTTGCCAACACAAGAGACACATGCCAAGTGCTATCACACGCTGTGATTTCAAACACTGACGTTGTTGTAAAAACAAACCTACAAGGACTTGGCAGGTTAGGGCTGTTTTTGCTGCTCTGGAGATCAGCTGTACTGTAGAGGCAGGAATGCATTTCAGCTTCCTAGTTTGTATTTCTAGTGTTTTGTTCATATTGCATTATTCTTAGACCCTACAGTCTGCCAGCAGCTCCTATACATCACTCTGCAACTCACAACTGGCAGCCCACTGAAACTAAGCAGGTGTGAGCCTGGTCAATACCTGGATTGGAGACCCCCTGGGAAAGCTAAAGTTGCTGCTGGAAGAGGTTACTGGGACCAGTAGGGGGCACTCACCCTGCAGTCTGTGTGGGTCCTAATGTCCCAGTATAGCTATGGGGGTATGATACTGTACTTAAGGCACTGTCCTTCATACGAGACGTAAAACCGAGGTCCTGACTCTCCCTAGTCATTAAAAATCCCAGGGCATTTCTCAAAAATAGTAGGGGTGTTAACCCGGAGTCCCGGCCAAATTTCCCCTGGCCTTTACCAATCACGGCCTCCTAATAATCCCCTACGAATTGGCCTCATCACTCCTCCCCACTAATAGCTGATGTGTAGTGAGCATACTGGTGGACTGTGGCTGCTGTCGGTGGGGCTGCACATTGGTGGTGGTGGAGGGGAGTCCCCATTACCTGTAAAGTGCATTAAGTGGAGTGTCCAGAAAAGCGCTAAATAAGTGTATGGAATTATTAGAGTATACACCAAATGTAGACAAAAACTATGACCATGAGAGCAGACGTTTTTAATGCAGCATTTATCAAATCCAGTTATGCAGCAAAGAAGCAGTATAATTTCCTCCTATATGGCTAAAACAATGATGGTGGAAATGTAATGTTTGAATCTGTGTATGAAATATGAAGTATAACTTGTGCAGGTAGGAAAAAAAACATAAAATTACATGTACAATTAAATTTGTAACCAAATAATTTAGATTTTTTATTACCACATTATCATTATTTTTTATCACAAGAGAACCAGGATCCTTGCTGATTATAGGGGATAGATGCACATCAAGTACAGATTCCGCATTATCACGCACTGCACATGTACAATTTTCTCAAAGATTAAAGAGAACTTCTCCGGAGAAAAGCCTCCTGTCCAACAAGCAAAGTGAAAAGTAAAGCATTTGAATAACAAAAGCTCAAAAGTTTGAACTGAAGCTACCTAAGGAAATTAATTGGAAAAGAATAATGTTTCAAGAGTCAGTTGTAACACCACTCCTGCACTGCACCTGCAGGGAGTGGATGGTACAGAATTTCATAAGCCCTGCCCCAGCAGTTTTAGGAAAAATCGTTTTTAACTCTTAATATTAATTGAGCTGAAATCTCTGTAAAATGGGAAAGAATATGTATTTACGCAACCAAAGACCTCCCAGAATTTAAAAAGCAGCTCCTGAACTTCTATGTACACTGTAATTGGGGTAATTAAACTCCACACTAAGTGTTCCCTCAACTGTTATTAGGATAGCTGTTTGTATCAAAAATCAGCTCCCATTGTCTCTGCTGTGCAGGGAGGCCACTCCAGGTGAGAAGCCACAGAGTGCATTTTTCTCACGGCTACCAGCTGTGAACACTGTACAGGAACACCACTCAGCAGAGTGAGTGGTCAGCCCCAAACACGTGAAAGCAGGCACATCACAGTTCTGGGCTTGACAAAGTACTGCTAGTGAAGAATCCTAGTCAAACACTGAAATGTTTTTCTAAGGGTACACCTACCTCCCTAATCCTAACTCAACCTAACCACAGATGTCTATATTGACCTCTGTTGAATTCTATGTCTGAACTGACGCTGGAGTTGAAGTTGCTTTAGTCCAGGTGTTTCCAGTCCTGGTTCAGTTGGGTTGGTGCGTTTGCAGGTTTTCTAGGTCTCCTTAGTGCAGCAACACCTAAAGAACTGGGAGAAGCTGTTAAATTGGTCAAATTAAGCCAGAAACCAGCTGGTTTATCTCAGTAAGAACTGCCTGCCCTGCTTTAGCTCATAAACAGCTCTTCTGATAGCTGTTGAAGGGTTCTTACTGGGCACACCCAGTCAGTAACCTGTCCAGTGATCCTATTACAATGCTATGATTGATATCCTATAGAACATATTGATAATTCTATGACTTGTGCAAAGACAGTCTTTGAGATGTAAGAAGATGTGTCCTCTTGAAGGATTGCTTTTCGGTCTTATAAGCCTTACAGTTTTTGTTCTACTCATGTGGAAGTACATGCTGTACTTCACCTAGTGGACTGCACTTGTACAGATGTTGCACAGCAACCTTGTTGGTGGACAGAAGTGCCAGTGATGAATCCCACTGCAAACGCTGTTTGATTTTTAAGCATTGGTATAGCAGTGCTTTAATATTTAAATATATATTACTAGTGGTAAGAGTGTTGCATAATACTGAGAAAAGGTACAGTATGAAAATGTAATAAAAGTAACTATATTTGTTAAGATGTTCTTCAAACACTGCTACTTCGAGCAATCTAACAGCTCTTTAAAAAGCAACTGCTGTTATAATATTGTTTTTCTTAGTGTTTTCACAAGAGTATTTCCAACACAGTCTCTCAAGACTCTGAAGAAGATTGTACTCCAGTCACCACCTCCCACTCAAGGACTGTCCAGGTACGGAAGAGCAAAGAAAGTCTTCAACTAGTCTAAATTAGTTAATTAATTAAGGCTTCTGACCCTCCAGGACTGTAGTTGTGCCCCCTGTCCTACAGGATCCTGAACTGATTATTTAATAAAACCCTGATCAGGAATTGGATAGTGCAGGATACTAGGATTATGTAGGACTCTGACATTTATTTTCCCTAGTGTATAGGAAACGCTTCCTACAGTACATATTCTTCCAGGTGTTATATAGGATTTCTGAGGTGTTAAAGAATCTAATACATCAGGGATACTTCACCTCAAGCCAGCTTCTTCACTGTGTTTCATTAACCTGCTCCCTGTCAATTAAATCAAAGCACTGAACTGGAGCAGATTGCAGGGTCTACTGGTGCAGCATCCCTGCAACACAGGAGTAATCTACAGGGCCTTGCAAGGAACTGAGGCGCAAAGGTGTGGAGCAGTGGTTACGGAGGGCCATGGCAGCTGCTGTACGTAACCCTGTTTACACGAGTACCAAAATTTGTACAGACAACCACTCATTGCAAGATGTTTGGAACAAGCGTAGGTGTAATAAATAAGAATCTACAGGATCTTCACAGGATTCTACTTTCCATTTGGTAAAAGCATACAAGGTTTCTGTATGTTCTTATGTTCTGGATGTATACAGTAGTACCTTTCCCAGCATCTCCTCAAACAAAATTGGCACAGTTCCTTTAGTGAAAGCATGTGTGCATGGTTTCACTTTTGTATTTGCAGTTTGCACCCCTCTCTAATTTGAAGGCTTATTACACACATCTTGCTTTCTTAGAATCGTAAACCACAGGAGTTTGGCTATTAAACTCAATTATCAATTTAACACACTCACCTAAGCAAGCCCAAGCTCACAGACCCCCACTTAATAATAATAATAATAATAATAATGTTGCTTTATTAGCCCTATACAATTTCTTGCATTAGGAAATCGTTTAACATGCCCACCTGTACCTTCAGCAACTTACAACCTCCACTTTACAATTCCTGCATGATCTGGACTGGGGACAAAGAAAACGCAACACCGTGAACCACGCAAACAATGTGAACCTCAGCGATCAGCCAACTGTGGAAGAAAAGGACAAGACGACCTACTAAAGATATGAGCAATTGGATAGGACAGAAAACAAATGACTGGCTTTAAAGGGGTTAAAGCTGTGGAAACTGTGCCTTGCTGAATGCCTGAATCTGGAAACGGTTCTGTCTTGCTGCCGCAAGACAGTGACTAAGAATCACACTGGAAACTGACTGAGCACCGAGACAAACAGCTTTTCCACAGACTACAGCACATCAACTAGTACCACAGATAGCCTGGAATCAACCAAACAACGCATTCAATCTTTAAATCCATACCAGTGCACAAATAATGGACAGAGAATATGACATATGGTGTAAGACAGGAAAGTTACTTGCATCCATTTCAATGTTATCTGCTGCGATTCCTTAAAGCGCGATCTAAAGATTGTTTCAATCGAAAGGCACCTGGAGAGGCTTGTGATCAGACACAGTACAGCTGCAACCTTCATGCGCCGTGGAGTGCCGCAGCTCAACTGCAAGAGTCACGCTATGCGATGTGCAGAATATAATATAGAAACACTCCAGCGAAATCCTCCTCCTGCCTCCGAGCTCTAGGAGAACCACCACGCTCCTCTGTCTGGGAAGCAGAAGAGGAGGAGCTCTCCGACAGCAGCGGTCCTGCCAGCCCAGATTACAGCGGATGTGGCTCCCTGGTGAAGCGTTGGCCTGCAAGCAGGGGCAGCCGCAGCAGCTGGGTGACCCAGCCCCACTGGTGCGACATCTCAGCCTGTTTGTTTCAATTTGGTGGCTCAGATACACCTAACCTAATTTAAAGCCTGTCTGCCAGCAGACTACTAATATTTCATCAAGTTTCACATGTTCAATAGAGGTCTGTACCCTTTTTAAAAAGTTAAGAAGCTCGTAATTAAATGAACAGGCTTAGAAATCTGGAAAGGCTGTACCAATGTCACTGCTATGTCTTTATACAAGTAAGGGGATATCTGAAACTATCTGGGCTTTAATCAAGGCTTTCTTTCGGTCATTAATGGGAGAAAACCTGAAGAATGAATAAAAGAAAAATCTTTCTGCTGCCCACCTTGAATTGGGGAATTAGCTCCAAATTCAACTTTTTCTAAAGCAGACTTTCAAAATTCGTAATAGGACAGAGTAAATAATTTCCATATGTATTTTTTTCAGAACTCTACAGATTTAGCAGGCCTCACCATGCAGAGCAACTTATTAACTCTACCAGTCAGGTGCTAATCCACCTGTAAGCTGCACCACAGGACTAGATCCACCAACCTCAGCATGTCTCTCTGTAAGCCATCAGCTAAGAAATAATTGTGAGTTCTGCAATTGTAAGAGCTAAGCAAATAATCAACAACAGCAAATCAGGAGAAACAAAAAGCCCTTGAGGCTTGAATTTCATCTTGACATTTCAATATAAGCCATAAATAGAAAAAAGAGCTTTGACAAAGCAGAACAGCTGTTGAATCCTTAAAGAAAAATAAATAAATACATAAGGTTTCTTTATAAAGCTTTCTACTCCCACATATTACTTGTGCCATGTTTCGTAAATTGATGATAATGAATTATCAGGAAAAATAAACTGGCTGGTAAAATCTAAATAATCTAGTGAATGAACTAGGCCTTTTTTCCCCCCCAACAAAGGATGATTTCTGTCAAGATAAGAAGGCTTCTCTGATGAAAAAGCTCAGAACTAGCCTCCAACACCGTACCTCTGCAATAAGGGATACCATAATCCAAGAATACTGGGACTGTCAGATCTCTCCTTGATGCTTCTCAGCACTCAGCCTGAGTTCCAGTTGTGTGCACAAGCTCTGCAGTATATACAAATCCAATTAAATAGGCATAGACGTTTCAGACTGCTCGACATTTTATTAAAATACAATTATCAGGGCTTCTCATTTAATTTCACAGAACTTTTGCAAAACCAGGATAAGCAACTTCCAGCAGTGGTAGAGGAAGTAGTATCTGGAGCATTCCGAGACATGGTTGCAAAAAATTACATTTGTGTAACACATACAGACATTCGCCAGCAGCCATATAACCCTACAATTCACAACTGACAACCCAATGAAGCTCAGCAGGTGTGAGCCTGGCCAGTACCTGGATGGGAGACATACTGGGAAAGCTATGATTGCTGCTGGAAGAGGTGTTAGTGGGGCCAGCAGGGGGCGATCACCCTGCAGTCTGTGTGGGTCCTAATGTCCCAGTATAGTGACTGGGACACTATACTATAAAAAGGCACTGTCCTTTGGATGAGATGTAAAACCGAGGTCCTGACACTCCGTGGTCATTAAAAATCCCAAGGGGTTTCTCAAAAAGAGTTGGGGTGTAACCCTGGTGTCCTGTCCAAATTTCCCATTGGCCTATACCAGTCATGGCCTCCTAATAATCCCCATCTATGAATTGGCTTCATCACTCTGTTCTTCTCCCTCTGAGTGTACTGGCACAGTGTGGCTGTGCTGGCGCAGCATCCAGGTGGGGCTCCACATTGGTGGTGGTGGAGGGGAGTCCCCATTACCTGTAACGTGCTTTGAGTGGGCTGTCCAGAAAAGTGCTAAATAAGTTTAAGGAATTCCTGTGCGTCTGACTGTCAACTGTGGAGGTGCTTTCCTGCACTCAGCGCTTGAAGAACTCCCCGGCAGCAGGAGCAGAGTAGCCCTGCCTGGCACTGTGTATGAGCCTGGTCCCTGCTGCTGCCTTGCGCTCAGCACTAGCTTGCAGATATTATTTCTAATCCTTCTCCCACTGGTGCAGCACTGTGAGGTACAGTTCACAATGAAGCACCTCTTAATCACTGGCAGTCTAATCCTCCCTAATTAAAGTAACCAGCAAAGTAGCCAAGATAAAGATAACGACTTCTTCCAGAGACAACAGAAGCTAAAAACTCATGACGCAGTTTAGATCAGCAGGTCTCGAAGGACCATTTTTACATCCAACAATTCTCAGTAAGAGAACAAAGACTTGAAATGTTTGCTCCACATTCTCCCCGAATACCACCATTATCTCCCAGTCTGCTTCCAGTCCTGAAATCACTGCTTCACGGCTTGACATCTGCTTTAACACTTGAAACTGGAGAGCAGCTCAACTGAATGCAGAGAATGTTTTACAGATACAAGATCACACAAAAAGCCTTTTCTCCCATTTTAGGAATTTAAAAAAAAACGTTATCCAAAATAATGTGACAGACAGAACCAACAGGCCACTGCCAGCTATATTTTAATTGGTGGCAGAAGAATGCATTAGGATATAATTCAAATCATTTTAAGCTATTAAAGTGCTTATACCTTTTGTACCTGGGAACAGCTTCAAGATCAACAATGATGCTATGGCCTGAGGACACGAGCTGAAAACCATATCTGGGGGCACTGAGGAGGGAAGCCGGGAGACCTTTCTTTACACAGTTGTGGGAGTGAGGACCAGCCTCCCCAGCCACACTGTTAAAGCCAGCTCCTTCAAAAAATGACTTAATGGGATTCCAGGACCATTAAGCTGTTAATCAGTTACTACCAAAAAGGTGGGCTGAATGTTCCTAAAGCATCATGCGGATCTCTCTCCCATTTCCATAAGGAGCTAAAAACAGCAAGAAGGAAGGAACAGTCTAATCCTTTTTATGTATCAAGCGTGCCAATGTGCTGCTGCCCATGTCTAAGAGCCCCATTTAAACCCTGTGGATTGGCACCACTGCGCAGCGTGTAGACAGCAGGTCCCCCACCAGAGGGCACAGTGGAATGATGCTTTCAAACAGAAAGGAAAGAGGATGCAGTTGCAGCTATACTGCTCCCAACAAGGCAAAGCACAACATGACTACTGATGGCTCAACCTAATAAATAAAAATAAAGTAAATAAAGCCTGGCTCATGTCTGATCCTCTTTGGTATGCAACCTACCTGCAGGGGTTTGAGGAAATCTAATGAATTGGCAGGACTGCCTTACACATTGCATTTTTCCATCAGATTGAACAGTAACTCAGGTAATTAAAACACTATTTTAGTACAGCCAAGTATGTGATAAATAAAAAGGGAATATGTGCACCTTGCCCAGACAGAAAAGCTACCCGACTGAGGCAGGAGAAAAGAGAACCAAAGCCAGCATTTAAAGAGAAGGAATTCAATAAGCAAAAGCATGGCCGCCTAAAGTGTTTTATGCAGAGGGCTTACCAGCCTCATTACAGGCTCTGTATATTTCCGAAAGGTGGATTTTCCAAAGCATGATAATCAGAATTCCATCTGAAATAACAAAAGAAAGAAGAATTCAGTGAAACGGTTTGGAATCCGAGGAGAAGGAAACCAAGTGCACATTGACGCACTGAGCTTTCTGCTGTTTCTGTACCTGAAGGTTTGGACTTGCGGAGTTTCCAGAGGAAACAGGCAGAAGGAGCTCAAGGCCAGCTTGGGCCCAGAGCACAGCACGCCTGTGCTGTTACACTTCTCAACATCCTTTCACAAGCCCAGCTCAAAATGCGCCTTAAGATGAAGTACTCAACAAAAAGAAAAGTTTAACAAAACAAACCCTATTTCCCCAAAGTGCATACCACAGAATGGAATGAAAGGTCAATTTCGAACCATGTTCACTTGATTCTCAAGGGAAGGGAAGGGGGGGCAGATTGGGTCTCTTTGGCCTGGTCAGCAGTTTGTCACGCAAGATAAACCGGCACATGCAGCCTGAACATAACACGATTCACACAGCAGCACTCAAGAGTCACGCTACACTCTCCACAGGCAAATCTCTATGGCTTTGATCCTTTAACAAATACAATTAAAATACAAATATCTGTTCGGCCCCAATTAACACACAACTGGAGTGGTAAAAATGTGTTAAATATTGGTAATTTTAGTAACATGAATGTGTACAGTAAAAGGAGGGAAGGGTTTTTCATAATAAAAATTCTCCAATAGAAAGTGTTTAAATTTGTGAAAGTTGAGAACAAACAGCATTTTATGGCAATTACTGTACGTCCAGAATATATTACATGTGCAACATCTGGGATTTAGAACAGGAGTGGCATAGAAAAATCACTAAATAAATTACATAAGAAGATGATTTTTACACAGCAGGCCACTTTAACAGGAACACAAGAGCTCTAGAAAGTCTGACAGTATTTTTACACAAAAATATCTACACACTGAAACCATAGGATCTCAACCACAAATACAAAGCTGATAATAAAAAAAAAAGTTTTCTTCATTGGCCTGGGCAATGTTAAAGCAAATGAGGGCCAGACGTTAGAAGGTGGATTACAGGATACTGAGGTTTAAGAAAACAAATACATTTTTAAAACACATCCCGTTCGGCCCAGTCCTTGGCTAGGCAGCAATGGATTTTAAAATGGTAAAAAAAAAACACCAGGCTGCAATTATTAAAGACTGGAGCAGGACACCAGTGCCTTGGGATTTACAGCTGAACACTAGCATTCCTTGTTGTGCCCAGGGACCACTAACCCCATGTTGACAGCACTGAAAACGATCTGCATCTGTATAGGTTCCTTTCCTTAGGACACTACTGGACTGCAAATAAGCCATTTGAAAATTCCTTGCAGTTAGAAAATCATTTTTGGTGAACAGTAAAGTCAGAAGGTCTTTAGATCTAGCTTTAAAGGATAATTCAGTCTTAAGAGTCAAATGTTGTGTCCATGCACAAAACTGCAGCGCATTAAAGAGCTTTTTCTTTTTACACATTTTACATTACTCTACAACAAACAGATCACAATAAGCCCTTCTAATTTAAGCTTCTTTTGAGCGCTGAACAAGTACAGGTACCAGTGCATGTGCGCAAGCCTCTTCTCCTCTCCTGCACAGCACCCATGGGTGTCACAAGGGACGTGCAACCCCTTAACAAGAGGACCAGAGTCTGCAGCAGCAAATTTCAGAAGCTTTCTTTTCCCTTCCTAGCAATTAGCAAAACTGGCAATTACAGTCCAGTGACAAGGGCTGACAAATGATGGAGCAAGAAAACAAACATGTCATTTTGGAAACCACACAGAACGGAGAGCACACACCCCCTCTACTGGAGCAAAAGGAACCTGCTGCCGCCTGCACCAGCTACTCCAGAGCCCAGTGTGCCTTTCAGGGCTGTCCCCAGAAACCCAAGCCAGGCCTTTGTGAAACAGGCCACTTTCTCATTCCACAAGGACATCTAAAAAGGAGCAGTTTGTATGCTTTGTATTTTCTTGTTGTTTTTGGATTCTGACTTACTGCACATCCTGTTATGTGTAGGCACTGCCCAATCCCCCAGTTTGTTTCAGGGCTGTTGGCATGCAAACCGAACTGAAGAATTCCACACAACCGCTTTTGGGAAGCTAGTGGAGAAGCAGTATGCAAGGGAAATTAATAAGTGCCGCAAAATGCTCTGAAGCCCACACCACGGTAATGCATTTCATTGCATTCAGAATCAATTAGGTTTTTCTTCACCTTTTTTGGGAAACTATTAAAAAATGCTAATTACAGCCTAACAACAGCATCACCAAGCATCAATTAAACAAACTGAGAAACATTTAAGTGTTAATTCTCCGTAACCCCAACACACATCTACTCGGGCAAGGACCAGAAGATGGAATGAAGCTGGAAAGGCAAAGTGGCATTATAGCAGCATATCCTTAAGCCAGGGCAGAGGCCAAGAGACCAAGTGTCGCTGCTCTAAGTGGTAAAGATGCCAGGGATCATGCAGTTGATAAGCAGCCCTTCCCCCCCCCCCCCCCGTGCAGGGTGTGGTTGACTGTTGGCCCATCTCTACCAGTACAGTTTTCATTCTGCTCCAAAATAATTGTCTCTGGTTGGCAGAATTACAGGGCCGCTTTCTAGAATGTATATAAAACTATAATAACAGACTAAAACCGTTTTTTTTGTAGTAAGTACACAGGTTTTTTTGTGCTGGCTGGCGTCTGTTTGTTTTTAAAGGGTTTGTTATTTTCCTGTGGGGAGCTAATTGCCGCCCTGGGAAGTGCGGTGGAGTTTCTCCACGTGGAAGCACATTTCCCCAATCGGTCCCGTTCCCACTTGTCACCGCCAGCAACCTGGAGCCTCCCATTGCTGCCCCCTTCACTTGGACGAACTCCAGAACCCCAAGAACTGTATTCCAAGGGGCACAAAGTTGGGTCCAAGTCACGCTCAAGCAAAAAGTGAAAACGCAAAAGCATTTTGTGCATATTGCTTAAAATCCCATTTAATTTTGTTTGCATTACACAAATCATTGAGCAGTACTTTCAATCACAGTACTGCACATACTTCCAAACGGTTTTGACAGATCTGTTCATCAGGCAGCCTAAGGATGTAACTAACACTCCAGCCGTGAGAGGGGAAAGACAACATCAGAACGTAGAGTAGTAGAACACTGCCAGAGCCTCAGGATTGTCACATATTTATTTCTCTCCTGTGTGGTAAAGGAGATCCACTGCTTCTGTGACAAGAGCGCTCAGTGCAGGCCTTCAGAGGAAGCCACTTGCTTTCAAGGGAATCCTAAAAGCATCACAAACAGGATCCTTGGCAGAGGATTACCCAGCTGCTGGAGGCTGACTGCGCTGCGATCTCTGTCAAAGCCACAACATCGGCCCCGTTTCTGTGCCCAGAGCTCAGCATATTCCTGGCGCCAATTCCAGGGTTAGAGCGATATCCTCCCTCCACCCTTCCTGCCACTGGCATCTAACGGTTTTCTGTGGCTGGGGGCAGGGGGGCTGATCTTCCAGTAAAGTACAAAGCAGTAAGACTCCCTGGTTGAGAGACGGCCTGAGCAGAGAGAAGACATTAATCTCCTTCACACTGACCAGTAGTAAGAGAAGTAAATGTAGGCTTATTGTTGAAAACATGTAAATTGGCCTCATTAAATACCAATTTAAAATTATTCCCAAGATGCACATCCCTGTTCTCAAGGTCTCCAGGCTGGTACAACAGACAACTCTTAACTCACCGTTCAAGCAAAGGGAAGATCCAGGGTTGTGAACCCTGAGCATTTTATACAAGCAGCCACATCAAGGTCATAAAAATTGACCAATTTCCTATTAGTGAAATATAGGACGATCCATAATCATCCATTTTCTAACCTCTTATTCAACTCAGGGTCACAGAGGAGCCGGAGCCTATCCCAGCAAGCGATGTGTGCAAAGCAGGATACACCTGGATGGGATGGCTGTACTTTACAGGGCAGACACTAACAGAGACATGAGGCGCACACACACACACCTGGGCCAATTCTCCCAGAAGCTCAATAACCTAGCAGTATGTTCCTGGACTGTGGGTGTGAGGAAGAAACCAGAGCACCCGGAGGAAAACGGAGAGAACAGGACCAATTACACACAGAAATAGCACACCAGGTCCAGAATTGAACCCAGGACACCAGCAGTGTGAGGGAGCAATGATGACCACTGATGTCTGCAAACAGCCTACTTTTGAGAGTTTACAACAAATGAACTGCCTGCTGTTATGCTGTTTCAGTGAACATAACAACCCTGTGGAGGGGTGTTGCTCGTACAGTTATCATGGTTCCACCCCATTAAACTGGACAGAAGAAAATGCGATAAGACATGAGAAACACATAAAAACTGGTTAATTTGATTTTTCTTCCCTGAAATGCTACCAATATGGCAAAGTTCCAAACTCATCTAAGCTGTGGAGGTATTTTTCCATTAAATACTCCTATGATATAACATCACTTTATTAACCCTATACAATTTACCCCAGCTTGCTCTCCATGAGACACATACGGGGAGAGAAGCTTGGGGTCAGAGCGCAGGGTCAGCCATTGTACAGTGCCCCTGGAGTAGGCCCAACGGAGTAGGATTCCTCTGCCGCGGTGGGATTTGAACCGACAACCTTCCAGTCACAGGCGCAGATCCTTAGCCACAGAGCCACCGCTCCGCCTTTATTTCATAAACAAACATGTTTTACTAACAAAATCAATGCAGTGGAATGCATCAGTGAAAAAAGCACCAATTTTCAGGATTGAAAATTCTTTGTATGAAGAACTGCCTGTTTGTCTGAAAAGAGCTACCCAGCCATGTCAGCAAAGCAGATCCTGTAGCAAATTTCAAGAAGCAGTTGCACAAGATTCTAAGACCAATAAACTCATAACAACCAAATCAGAAAGATACACAAAACAGGTAACTCATCTTCAACCTGACAGAAGCATTTCTGTGAAAAACACATATTCCAAAAATAAGAACTCCTCCAACAGGAGCTGAAAGGATTACAAGCTCTGATTCTAGAGAACTCCTGACCTTATGATTTTAAAAACTAGGTCAATGAAGCACCTCTGTTGCCCAAACAGACCCTCATACAGAGCACATCTTCTGCTCTACAGTCCAGACATTGCAGTTGTGGCTCAAAGGAGTATCCAACTTTGATAAACTACAATAAAAATTACCCTTGAAAGAGAAGACTACTAAGGGAATTTTAGTCGAGAAATCAAATTCCTGAAAGGTGATAACAAAATCAAACTACAAGAATTCTGCAGAACCAGAGCAACACCTACAAGAGAATAAAGGGGAAAACAAGGAGGAAGAAAGAGTTGTGGGAGCATGGAACAAACTACAAAGTTACACTGACGAGTCAATGCAAACACGTCATTCCAGAAACAACTGGATGAAAAGCTCAGAGAAATTGATCATAAAATCATAATTAGGCAGATGAGCCAAATGACCTAATCTCATTTACCACTTTCACACTCTTAATTTCCACAAATTGAGCACCACCGTGTAACTCAGCCTCATGTCCTGTGTCCTGCCAATTGCCTGTGACCTTGCAGTGCTGTCCGAGAGAGCGCCAGGTGCAGGGGTCAGAACAGTGAACTAGTGACAGAAAAGGCTTGAGAACTCCAAATAAAGGTTTCATTAGTACAGGATTAATCACACAGTGGTGAAATCATCTAGAAGCTCCATTCACCTCCATCAGTCCACATCAGCAACAGGCTGTGACTCATCTCCTACAGTAGAGCTGCTCTGGTCAACCAGCACACTTGACAACATCCTGCCTTGTCATGTACTGACAGATGTGTATAAATATGGGAAATTCTCTGAAGGAACAAATATTGTAGACAAGTACAATTTACTCTACATACAGATGCACGAATGAACAAAATTAAGTGGATACAGTAGGTAGTTTCTGGACACAAAGCATTCACACCTGTAATAATGTAAGAAAATGAGAAAGGATGAGACATGAGCTGAAAGGAGGCCTTTGTTTGGTAGTTTAAGAGCAAAGTGAAACTGAAAACCAAACCACCCGAGCGATATGTACAATGTAGTGCATGTTACTATTACCAGAGCAGATCATTTTGCACTTCTCAATGTTACATTTCATTCTGCCTTGCGCCTTCCCACTGGAGTCCCCTTGCCGCAGTGAAGGGGGAATAATCTGACAGTCTTAGCAGGCATCAGGGTCACCTGGCAGCACCAGTTCAAAAAGCTGCAGGTCTGGGCACAGGTGCAGGAATGCAGATGCATGAGCTACAAGTCTCTTCTATCTCATCTTCTGGTGGCTGCAGCCCTACAAACTACACATAAGCTTCCAGCAGGACATGTTGCGCAGGGAGCCCTTGCTGATCTGTGGGCCTGGGGACTGCTCCCTCCAGGACAGAGGAAGGCAGGAGCTTTCAAGACCTGTCACACAGCCATCAGAAGGGAAAACCAGGACTTGGTTCTACAGTCAACTGCAGATGCAGGCGACAGGCGAGAGTTTACACTAAGTCACAGCGCAGATCAGTTACACAACTGTAAACTCGCACACTTACACACTGCTTCCACCACTGGATCAGTAACCATTATAGCCACCCCCCCCACCCCCATTAGCTACAGTATTTACCATTGAATAAATATTCCTACCAGCTCTACAGAACCAGCTGTTGATGTGCTGCTGGAATAGCAGCTTGCACAGGCGAGAAAACCCAACCCAACTTTGGCAATACAAAACAATCTGTAGGTCTGTTAAACAGAAATGAAATGAACGCAGAAAAAGATGATCACAGGAGAATTGGACAATCTAAATGCTGGCACTAATGATAAAAAAATCAATTTTCTAAATTTAGAAAATATGTTAAATAAGAAATGTCTTGTTGAGGCAAGTAACAAGACTCAAACACATTCCTGATGGTGCAGACAGGTGTTGCCTGCTCTGTATGAGCCTCCAGGATGATGTCAGCCTCGGTCTCATTCCTCCCAGACATCAGCGCCCTCATCAAGACTGGATTTTTACTTTAAGAAAAAAGTTCCTTATTTATTATTTGCAATCCATACACTTTTAAGAACTAATCTGTGATATCAAGTAGCGTCTGAATTGGAATTCCCCTTGACATTTTATGCACATATTTGTATGAATATTTATAATCACGTTCACTGACACCATTATAATGTCCAGCACTGAATGTAGTTACTGATCTGAGTTCACCGACTGTAATTAAGTGACATTTAATTAAAACATGAAAACAGCCTACAGTTGAATGTTCTTTATGATCATATACAGCAGCAGCACCAGCCCAGGCTGAGATGTACAAAAGTAAAAACTAAGAATGGTTTTGGGTGAAGCGAGCTGAATTTTCTAAATTCAATAAGTTTCAGCACTGTCGTAAAATGTAATTTCATGAAGAATCCAATGCAGCACTTCTCAAAGTCACAAGCAATACACAATGAAGATCCCCATCCTGACTGACAGATACTAATAGCCTTCGGCCACAGTTGACAGCGGTCCCTCCTAAAAACACTGCTCAACAAAGGCTGTCCCAGATCGGCTCCCGGTCCCCCACTAAATTCATCACATCAAACCTGCTGCTGAGCAGAAACGCCAAACAGCTTCACTCATCCTTCAGAATAGATGTAAAACCTATGTCCTAACTCTCTGTAGTCATTAAAAACCTCGGGGCGTTTCTCAAAAGGAGTCCTCCTAATAATCCCCATGTATGAACTGGCTTCATCACTCTGTCCTCCTCCCCACTGATAGCTGGTGTGTAGTGAGTGTACTGGTGCACTATGGCTACAAATCTATGTGAGGCTACAAATTGGTGGTGGTGGAGGGGAGTCCCCATTACCTGTAAAGCGCTTTGAGTGGAGTGTCTAGAAAAACACTATAAATTTAAGGAATTATTATTATTTTATTATTACACCTCTCTTCCAGCACTGAGTTACCCCGAAAAGAACTGCCAAGGAGATACACTGGACCTCCATAGTTAAAAGAACCATATTCTTCGATTTCACAACATTTCACAAACAGATACAGCACTTATCTTTCCCCAAGTAAGCATACACCACTCAATATTTCAAGGAATTCATTTTGTGTGCAATTAGGTTGAAAAAACAGAACACTTGCTATACCTCCCGTTCCTCTTTGGTTTCTCTGCTTGTCCTGAGAATTGTGGGAGGATTTAGACCACATACCTAAAAACCATTAGAAACCAGAAAACTGACTGTATATGTCAATAACTAAAAAGCCAGTGTTTGGGTGACATTTAAATTGCTATACCCTCTCAGTAGGGATGCCCTACAACTTTCATCCTCGTCACATTAGCACTGAAGACCAGAAGACTAAAGGACACAGTGCCAGCAAGAACACTGGCCAGAAGTAGGAAAGGCAATGTCCTGTTATATTACTTTTTTTACACATGGTATGTTATGAATTTTTATCATTTTCTATTAGTCTCTGCTTGCTACAGCTCAGGCTGCTCCTCTGGAAAGCCTAGGGACCAACTGAGACATCTCCTCAGAAGGATCTGTAGAACAGCCATTTAACTGCAAACAATCAAACAGACAGTAGCTCGCCAGCCTCAAGCTGTTCACGGTTATGATAAGAAATCTTAAGTTCTTATCTTTCACAGTAAAGATAAGAGATTCATGGCCTGGCCTAGTTAATTTCCTAACAAGGATCCATAAACCCCAGCTGCAATCTCACTACACTGGCACTACTGGAGCAGATAAAGGCCATATCAAGTCCAGTGATAAGCAATAGAGAAGCAACTGCAACAGCATCTGCATAAGACGTTTCACCTGGGATCACTTCTCAGGCCACCAGTGCCTCATAAAACACTGGCCAGCACACAGAGTCTGTGTGGGCATCTGTGAACACCACTGGTGAAGACACCAATAAACCCACAGTGGTTTACCTCTGTCCTGCACCGGATTAGATTAAATCTGGGTTTCCACAGTCGTGCTCCTGGTCTAGCATGACTGCCTCTTTCCTGGGTCTCTTCCTTAATGCAACAGCACTGGGGAACTGGAGAAAAGCTGCTGAACCGGTCCAGTTGGGCCAGTAACAGGACTCTGTCATTAGCCCAGATGGACTATAAACCTGCAGGCAGACCAGTTCACTACTGGGACTGGGGATCCCTGCTCCACTCAGGTGCAGGCACACCAGTTCACTCCTGGTCCTAGGAGACCTCTGTATCTGCTTGTGTTTGTTCCAATAGAGCCCTCAATCATCAGTGATATCTGGTGTCTGTAACTCATCTGCTTGCCTGTTTAGGATTTTTTTCTTACAGTCAGGCAAAAAAAAAATTTCAATTTTATAATTTAAAAAATCTAAACAAAATAAATAACATTGGCTCTCATTCCTGGTTATGGGCGACACCTTTTCCTCCTGAGTTTTGCTCCTGATATGTTAAGCAATTTTCTTTTTGAGGCCTTGTTTAAAACTTGCTTTCAGCTCTCATAAAGCTGAATGAGGTTAGTACCTGGTATGAACCCAGAGGTAATTTGAATATTTCAGGACTACTCTCATTCAGGTCTGCCTACTGAAATATAACCAACTGGACTTCATCCAAAGGAAAAACACTGACTTACTGTGGGAGAGTCCGGTACAGTCTCTTTCCCAACTGTCTGTTCATCAACTGATCAGCTATTATGAGCTGCTTAGTCAGAAATGAGAGGGCAAATTCTTAATTATCAAGCCGATAAGAGATTGCATAAAGTTTTATGTGCTGAAGTTGTTAGAAATAATACTGTAACAAGAGCATTGCTGAAGCCAAGGACTGAGTGCAGAAAAAAATCTACACCAGTAAGCAGATCAGTTACAGGCACCAATTATCACTGGTGCTCAGGGCCCAGAAGGAACAAAACCCAGCAGACAGAGGTCTAGCAGGACCAGGGCTGAAAATTAGTGATCTATACAGCCACTTCGTTGATCAGGAGCAGGTCATCGTTTCGTTCCGCTATGAGCTAAACCAGCTGTAAACACAGCCCCCTAGTGTGTGCTCCGAAAGTGTCGCATCAACACATCGTCAGTGTCCGATTGGCTGGAACTGATCAAACTTGAGGAAATGTTAATTGTGCAAGGTGAACTAATGCACAATAAATCTATTTTCTAACCAACTGTACAAAAAATAGGCAGGAGCAAACCTAAATTTCTAGGTGGCAATTCCCTACCGAATTACGTCAAATGAAAGAAACCATAACGCTGTGATCTGGAGTCAGAAAGTATTAATTTTGATCACAGTCCGCCCCCAGCCACACTTCGGGTGCCCACAGCTCTGCAGGAATTCCACAATGTCAGCCATGCTTAAGACACAAACACGGGCTGCTGCTCGAACACCGCCCGAATCTCGCCTGCGATGTGACCGAAGGCTGCACGACAAAAGCCTTTCAACAGAGAGAGGCAGATGGCCAAATCCAAAAACACGAATGTGGGAGCCATGGTGTCTAAAAGCAAATTCAGGAAAACGCTCGTCCGCAGATCTTCATCGCGAACAGGTGTCCTGAAAACAAAACCGCATATTTAACCGAAAAATCATTAATCCGCTGTCCCCGGCTGACGTCACTTACTGTTTCACAGAAAGCTAAAAATCCCGCTATGCTGCTGTCACCACACCAAATCATGCGCCTTACGACACTTCCGAGAAAAAACTGGTGATCACCTTGCAACCACAAGAAAATAAAGGCGGTCCAAAATATCGGTCAGCGCAATTCCAAATGAATTTAAAAAGCACCCCGAAATTTAAACTGACGTGGCTGAATGTGCTGTGACCTACCGTAGTACCCAATTACTAATTCAAACATATAATGTAGCTACATATTACTTCTATATTGTAGATGGAGAGCGTGTAATCGCAGTCTTTGTATGTGGTCTTGGATGAGGACGCCAGCCAAAACAACCTGGTACCGTAGCTCTAGCCACCACAGGTGAGGCCTGGAGATAGCGGTGTATGCTTGTGAGTACTGTGTGCCAGCAACAAGTTTATGAGCTTCGAGCATTACCAAGGCGAAAAATTTCATCATAACACTCAGACACGTAGAAGAAACAGAAGAAACGAATTTGACCCCCACCTGCAGGCGCAGCCAAGAGAAAGCAGATCAAGGCTACAGATCTACAGAGCTTTGTCTACTCGCCATTCATTCGGAAAGTCTGACTGGACAGTGGAAAAATTAAGTGTTGCAGAGATTTTAATCGCAAAAATGCCAATAATTATTTCCTTTTTCCTGTCTCAAGCGGCACTCCAGAAAAACCCAAGCAACGGAAACAAACCTTGGGCTTTAGTCAGCTAGTGTATAACTACTTTCACTACTAAAATAAATATACAAAAAGTTCTTAATGCCCCGACTTGAATACAAAAGTAGTTACATTTCGCAGACGCAACAGGATTTCTAGATATTATAATGGTCCTAACGTTTGACATGGCTTGTAAATAGTTAACCCTAAAAATGAAAGTCAACATCAAAATCACCCAGTGAATTCATATGATATACTGTACATACTGTATATAAAAACCAAGCGCAGTCACGCGTAAGTAACTGAAGGCGAGGTCAAGCCCAGCGCCAGTTTTTCAAGCTGTCTTTCTACACCGGCATCTCTCTCCAGCTTCTTCATTCTGTAACCAAGTTTAACACCACTGACTAGGTGCCCACTTTGCCACTAAACAAAACTGCCAACAACACAAAGGGAAATTGAACAGATTATATTATTCAAGAGCAGTTTCCTTCTCTCCATTTAACCCAATTTCAACTTCTTGTTAGATTTCCACATCACAGCGGAATGCCGCAAAACTATCAGCCTTTCCAGACAACCACGTCATCAACTCAACCTAAGCTAAAATATTGTTAATTGGGATATTTATATTTCCATTCATCCTACCCTGATAGCTCGTCGTTTAAAAAATATTCTTACCTCAAGTTTAAAATGCTCGCCTTCGCTCTCTTTGAGCGAAATTCACACAAGCCATCACCAAAAAAAACGTGGAATACGTGCGCGCCCTAGACCACGTGTTGCGCTATGAAGGCAAAGCGCCCTCACTCCCGGGCGCGCCCCCGCTCCTGGAGGAGATTTAGCTGCGTTACCGAGAAGGTTCACAGATTGTTCTTATTGTGAGAACAAATTACCAAAGGTTGTAAAACCCGGATAAATTCAGCCACAATTGTAGCCGGTTAACTCTATACCAATCTAAAGAATTTAGTAAATGTAATAAAGTTAGTAAATCAGGTGAATTCCTCCTTTCTGTGTTCTTCAGAGAGGCTTATTTCGGGGTCAAATTAATGACGCTGAAGAACTCAATAATAGCTACTTTGTATTACAGCTGTTTTATTTACTCACTCCACGCCCTTTTTAGAGAATGACATAATTCGGTTACCTGTAAAGTAAGTTTATGAAGTCCTCAATTTTTGTGATCATCTTGGGAAAAACTATGGTTGGTGCTGGAAGAGGTGTTAGTGGGGCCAGTAGGAGGCGCTCACCCTGCAGTCTGTGTGGGTCCTAATGTCCCAGTATAGTGATGGGGGCACTATACTGTAAAAAGGCACCATCCTTTGAATGACATGTAAAACTGAGGTCTTGACTCTCTGTGGTCATTAAAAATCTCAGGGCATTTCTTGAAAAGAGTAGGGGTGTTACCCCAGTGTCCTGGCCAAATTTATCAACTGGCCTCCTAATAATCCCCATCTATGAATTGGCTTCATAACTCTGCTCTCCTCCCCACTGATAGCTGATGTGTGGTGAACGTTCTGGCGCACTATGGCTGCTGTCGCATTATCCAGCTGGAAGCTGCACATTGGTGGTGGTGGAGGGGAGTCCCCATTACCTTTAAAGTGCTTTGAGTGGAGTATCCAGAAAAGCTCTATATAAGTGTAAGCAATTATTATCATTATCTTTAAATTCAGTTTTTATTGTGAAACAGCAATGTTGAACTATTTAATATGACTGATCTATAGGAATGAAGTTCTGAGGCTCTATAGGATCTGAGACTGTGATGTAAGAGGTGCTCTTTATGTTTAATAATTATTCCGATCAGTCCTGAATTACTGCTACACTGCCAGTAATTCTTAACAATGGCTGTACCTTTGACACATTTGTATCTAACACTTCAATGTCATTGCATGGGTTTTACATTTTTCATTAACTGTGAAAATGTACTGAAGAATATGAGCTGAATTTTCAACTTGTGTTTCACTAATTTTGCTGGAAATAGAGATGTTAAGTTCAGCTATATACAAAATGAATATAAATAACCTCTTTCGTTTTCTTACCTAGATTCATCTATACCAGTGATTCTCAATCCTGGGACAACAGTGTGTTTTCTGTTTCTTGCAGCAGCTAAGCTCTTAATCATGGGCTAATTGATTTTAAGTTTTCTGTTTGAGGTATTTTTGTTTTCAATTCTTAAACAGAATTTCTAAATGGTATCAGCCCTGTGCCAGTTTCTGAGTTTCAGAAAGGCCCTCATTCAGGGCATGTGTTGAGTTAGTGTGTGTCTGAGTGTCATTCCCACCTCTGTCTGTTCATCCTGAATTGATCAACTAGTAAGATCTGTTTAGTCACAAATAACACCAAGCAAGTGGAGGAGAAGCTATTAGAAGTTATTAGAAACTGTACCGTTGAAGTAGGGTATTTTTGATAGTTGGGAGTGACCAAAGAAAGAAGTTAAATAAAATTGAAAACAAACAGATCAATTAAATCATAAATCAGCAATGGTGATGTAGAGCTCAGCTGAAATTGAACCTGAACTGGGAATCTGATGGTTCTTTAGAAAGATTTTCACAACTTTTACTGTTCTGATTATCTTTAAATTCTATTTTAACAGTCCCATTCTGTTAATCAATAAAAGGCTGTGGAATGTAATTTCAAAGAAGACGTTTCCCAATTATTTATAGTTAGGTTGTCATTTAACTTTCTCAACACCCCTTTGTATTTCCTTTTGGCCTTGATGATGTTCATATGAAGATTTTGTGAAGGCCACAAGAGTTTTTGAATCTTTTCATCAGCTTTTTTTATAACGGACAAGGTTCCTCCCCAGCTGTATATTTGGAGTCAATGTCATGTTGACAGATTGTCTTTTACCAATTGGTCAGATCAGCAGATCAGCACAGCAGATCATTCCAGCAGCATTCTGGGGATTGGAGTTGAGAGAAGAGCCTCCATATTATCTGAACCTACCACCTTCTCACAGGATGGAACCTGCTCTTTCTTTAAACAATACTGTGCTCTTGATTTTCAGGAATTTTATTCATCTGGAATGCTCCACATCCAGAAATAACAAGTCACATCCAATCACTTTACAAGTATGGAGTTTGTACGCTGAAGATGTATGTACACTATTGCATAAGGAATGCAAACTCTCCCACCCTTTTGGATCTGTAGGCATGTATGTACAGTAAATGCATATCTTTAATACTGTTTTTTCCTCTATTGAATGTGCTTTAACATTACAAGCATTGGGACATGCTCTTATGCTCCTGTTGATCTGTTCCAAAGTCTTGTTGCTGAAAGCAAAGAACATCTTACAAAAGCTCGTCAAGTAGAAGTCTGACTGTCGTGTTCTGGTAAACATTTCTCTTTTTGATCCTCTCAAGCTGCTCTTCTGTCTGCCATCTGTGTTCCAATCTCACCTAAACAACATTTGTTTAAATTGGCATTTTGTGGGATATTATATATACATTGATGTATTTTGTTTCTTTCCTTTCTGTCTAATAACATTTCCCCTGGGTTCTATTTTATTGTATAATTTTGAATTTTTTTTAATGAACGACAGTCAAAAACTAAATTATCGCTATTAAACAAAATATTTGGATTCCTAATTTTACCAAATATTTGTATTCTTAATATGTGTATGTTTGCAAGGGGATAGGCTGTATTTCTATCCTACATGTTGAGACATGTTTAAATATGCTTTAAAAAACTGCATTTTCTGAAAATATTGCACAAGAGCAGCACATGTACTACAGCATCATAGAGACCATGGCAGATTTCTCTCAATTATATGTCATTTAATGCTTTTCTTTCCTGCCATTGTGTAAGCATATTAGTTGTGCAACACTTTGTTTCCCAAGACATGTATGGATTTTGTTACCAAGGGTTTGAGTTACACAGTCTTGAGTATTTGTTTAGAGGGAGTGTGTACTATTACAAGTCAACATGCTCATTCAGCACACAGCAAGGTGACATTGAGTTCAAAGCTTGCTTGATTTGGTGTTTATGTCGCACACACAGACTAGTGGTCTCACTATAATATAAAATAATAAAAATCAGACTTCAATAATGGCTGCCTTCATTTCAAAAGTCATAAGATTTTGGTTGGGTTTATTATGTTAGTTCACTGATAAGAAAAATGAAGCTTTAACATAATTAAAAGAAGATGCAATAAAATAGAAGTATGGTTTTGCCTTTCTAGATTTAAACATTTTTAAAAACCAAAAATCACTTCATGAAGTGAAAACACCACCATTTTACTTTACAAACATACAATACTAAGATACTTTAAGATTCATCACCTAACACTGGTGAAATTTATCATGTATGATTTAAAACTGATTTAAAACTTCAAGTGATCCCAGTTTTTTTAGTTCAAGTAAACCACTACTTTGGGACCATGTGTTCAATCAAGGAGTCGCTAGGTTACTAATGCCACAGAGTGAAAAAATGGGTGTGGGACAGCAGGTGTCAAGGACTTTTAATTTGCAATGAATGGCCAGTGTCTCCATAATAAGTTGCTGCATCTGTTTTTGTTCTCCAAGCTTCGCATTGATCAAAGGTTCTCCCTGCTTAGACACTTATTAATTACCACAGTACAGAGGAGACATGTGGGAGTGAAGTCTAACTGGGAGGGGGCTCCAGAACAGGGTAAGAACTAACAACCTTGTTACACCTGTCTATATGCATACAGCCAGTTTATTAATTAACCCTGAGTCATTAGGGAAAAACTAAGGTTGCTGCTGGAAAAGGTGTTAGTGGGACCAGCAGGGGGTGCTCACCCTATGGTCCATGTGGGTCCTAATGCCCCAGTATAGTGATGGGGACACTATACTGTAAACAGGTGCCGACCTTCGGATGAGACGTAAAACCGAGGTTCTGACTCTCTGTGGTCATTAAAAATCCCAGGGCGTTTCTCGAAAAGAGTAGGGGTGTAACACTGGCGTCCTGGCCAAATTTCCCATTGGCCCTTTCCAATCATGGCCTCCTAATAATCCCCATCTATGATTTGGCTTCATTACTCTGCTCTCCTCCCCACTGATAGCTGATGTGTGGTGAGCGTTCTGGCGCACTATGGCTGCCATCACATCATCCAGCTGGATGCTGCACATTGGTGGTGGTGAAGGGGAGACCCCATTACCTGTAAAGCGCTTTGAGTGGAGTGTCCAGAGAAAGCGCTATATAATTGTAAGCAATTATTATTATTATTATTATTATTATTATTATTAGCTCCCACCACACCCAGGAGATCATAAGAACATTTCCACACCCCCACAAGGACTCCTGGGCCCTTCATAAGCCCCAGCCTGAGGATCCACCTGAAGGACAGAGACAAAAGAAACTGGGGGAACACAGACTGCACCACTGGACACTGCAGAGGACTCAGACACCAGGGACACCACAGAGAGCAGCAGAGGGGCTTCCTCCCTCCATACTGGACACTGGACTCGGAGAAATCTGATGAGGATGCCTAAGACTTCACAGAGTTCTTTCTAGGTGTGCTGGGTCACTGACCAGGGGTGGTTTCAGGAAAAGACCCAGGGACTGCTCCTTTGGGAGACTGGGTTTTTGGGTAACTGGGGTCAATGGTATTCATGTGGTCTGTGAATGTGTGTCACTTAGAGATACTTTTAGTGTAATGGGTTCAGAGAGAATTATAGTAACAAAATGGATTGTTACAGTATGTAAGTTGGAAGTTATATACGTTTTGTCTGGTCTGTGGGTGCACTGATGGTTCTGGGAGATATAAAGAACCTGCGGCAGGGAAGAAATGAGTCCTAGTGCCCTTACAATTCCTAGGTGGAGTAGTCTGCTACAAAACTAACTTCTTAAAGCAGTTCCTACCTTTAGGGGACACCATCCATGACACCATGTGTTCAAAGTGTCGCTTTGGGTCTGAGCTCAATAAATCTTTCACATGTCAGTCCATCAGAGAGTAAGGGGTTATCTGACCTGCAAGAGGCCTGCACTCCTGCTGTAATTAGCTGTTTGCAAACGAGGGCACCAGCTGATTCTAAGCAGACTCCCTTCATAAGCCCTTTCTTCCTCATCCTTTTGCTGTGATCAGCTTTAAGGGGGGCATTAAGGGGGGTTAATGGACTTAATGGGCCCAAGGTTTGTCAAAAACATAAATAAAGCAATTACATAAACAATTACAAACCAAGTCAAGTCAAATGATAGCCACTGTGTCTCTCCTCATGAATTGTTCCTAAGCACCTTTTCTGTAGTTTACAGTGAGCATGTCACTTGCCACTGACCATCTTTATTGTGTCTGGCATCACTCTGCTGCAATGTTTCCAGTATCATTCACTGCTAATTATTAACCTTTTTCACAGCCTTAAAGCTGCCAGTTTTACACCCTGGTAAAGGCAAATAGAAGTGTTGTGAAATATAATCAAAGCATTAGTAAGCATGTGTAGACCTCAGCGTTGGGGGAAGTTGGTTTTGTAAACAGCGATCAGCTGCAGCTACAAGTTCCCAGTATAACGGATTGCTTTTTAAAATTAACAAGATGTTGGGGTAATTAATTTTTTGGAAATATTTACAGTGATATTTGTAGAATTTGTAAAGTTAAAATATTGCATTAGCTCTTAAAAAATAATTTCCCACAGCCTCTTATTGATATATAAAATAATGCCTTTTGTTAACAACTTGTAAATGAAACGGATTGCTTTTAAAAATAAAATTTACCCTATATTGGTAGTGACGTATCGTGTGGAGACTGACCAGCAATACCCAGCTCGTAAACCACTGTAAACCATGGTTTAACAAAATAAATACGCAGTAATAGCATGGAAGAATATTGGTGAGCTTCAGAATTTCCGAGATAGTTTTTTTCTAAGGATTTAATATGGGTGAACTTTTAAAGAAATACATTTAGTAAGATGTGAAGTTTTAGCCTCGGTAAACCATGAAGTGGACAGTTTGTAACGGAGCATCTGAGTTAAGAGATCGCAGAGAGTGCCAGGTGATAGGAGCTCCGAGATGAAAGTGGTGAAGGAGGAGATGATCTGCGGTTTGTTGCAGATTTTGCCTACTATTAATCTGCTCCTCCCTCCTGTAGTAAATCAAACGTTGAGTTGGAGCTGCTCACCAGGAGGGAGATCTTGTGTGTCCATCTACAGATGACTGGCAGTGTTGTCTGTCTGAGGGATGTGCAGCATTAAAACAAAGTCCTCATAAAATACAAGAGTTTTCTATAAATAGAAATACAGTACTATAAAGTTTTTATTTTCTTTACAGACTCCACCCCCAAACACATAAAATGAAACAATTCTTAGCACTACAGCCTAAACACTGCATATCGTCAGGTAGAGCTTCTCATAAATTTATATGTAGACATATTTCTAGTTGCTCTATTGTAATATCTAGAAGTCTTTTACAATTTTATTTTTATTGCTGTTGCTACTTTGATAGTACTGTAAAGACTTTACAGACTTTATGGTCATAGACATCTCCCAACATGATTTTCAAAAGCATGTACTGTATTGTACATCCAGATACAATGTCTGTATATATAAAAATAAGTGATTAACTGCAGTTTCCCTGTTAATGCTGGTAGCTTCACCTGAAGGTGAAACAGAAGAGTCAGTGAAATGTGCAGATATAAGTTTACTTGTGGATGTGCGGTGCTAGAAGAGGTACAGTAGGTGATTTTTCCATTTTCACAGGTTACACTGGTACACAGTGCACTCTTCTGGTGAGTATACTGTAAATACTGGTACAAAATCAGTTAAAACATTTTAATTTCTCCGACACTTAATCGATCTTCTTGGCTTTCAAGAGTCTTTAGCGTCTTATCTTTATATAACTACTTCAGCAAGACGAGGATGCTGGTGATCATGAGAGAAATTTCCACATTGCGCATTTACCGCAAGGTTGACCAGATCAGCTGAGCTCAGATGATAAATTAAATGCTGCTTTGGAACAATTAATTGAGAGTTCATGTAATTATCCTGTGGTGTACTTCGCTATTGCTAAGAGTTAAACCAATAATATGCTTGGGAAGTATCTGTTAAATGTAATCAAAAAATACATTTTAATACTACAGCCTCCAATTGCATGATTTCGTTTTTTTCTGTGCTGCTCTCCAGGGTTTGAAGTTCCTAATAACATTTTATTAGAGGACAGAAAAGAAGATCATATACAAAATAAATTCACTAGATGCTCATTTATTGATTAGATTATTGTTGAGGGGTTTTGATGCTTCTTGGATTTAATTTAATTTCCCTTTTATTATATAAAGGGGGTACCAGGCGCAAGTGATGGTTGGGATTTTGGGGTGTTATTTTTACTTTGTTGGGATTTTGATTTTTAAGAACTTTAATGAACACATCCTGGACCGGACACACAGACATGCACACATTCAAACATTCACACCAGGGTCGATTTTCTCAGACTAGCATGTCTTTGGACTGTAAGAGGAAACCGGAGCAGCTGGAGGAAACCCACACGAACATGGAGAGAACACAGCATCCCAGGGATTGAACAGAGGCCCTAGTGCTGTGAGGCAGCAATGCCAACCACTGCACCACCACACCACCACACCACCCACAATGTATATCATGATACATAAAATTAATAGTTAATCACTCAGACATTCCTGCCCCTCATTCAAGTCCTGGAGCTTTAGCTCGATACCAGAGTGCCTGGAGAGTGGGTCAGCCGGCCAGCTAGACAATATACAGTACAGTACAAGACAGTGGAGATCAGGAAGCTGGGAGCTCTTTTTTTCACACCTGAAGAAGGCTTCACAGCCAAAACGTTGCGTTTTCTTTCTTCTTTTTTCAGCATGGAATAAACCTATTGTTCCTTTGCAGCCTACGCATGCTATCCACCTGAGCTCTTTTTTCAATGCCCTGCAGACAGCAGACAGCGGGGCAGAGGAAATATAAAGGAACCACTTTGTATATTACCACGGTTTGGGACTGTCAGGATGGAGAAAGGTACCAGAGAAACAACTGAAGTGCTGCGCTGAGATTGTTTTTCTTCTTCAGGTCAGCAGAGGGAAGCATGTCTGGATGGTCAAACAGAGCTGATTCACAAATGTGGTGCTGTTGAAGTTTTTTCATCTGGAACAGAATGGGAAGTGACAGGACTGTGCTCCTTTTTTTCTTCTATTTGCTCATGATCAGGTTTTTAATTTGTTTGTGTGTACTGCGATACTTTAGTGTGGTTGGAAATAGCACATCAGAGTAAAAACTGCAATTATGTAATGTGCTCTTCTGTGCATGCACTGGTAGCTCTAGGTGATCCAACAGCCTGTGTTGGGTGAAAATCACTTGATGACGCAATGGGCTTTAACACCTGCAGATGGTCACTGCTATCACTTTAACATCCACCGATTAAAGAAAAATGAGAATTTAACTTTAGAATATATTAGATAGCCTAAAGCTAGCCTGTGACCGTATATACATGATCTTGTTTTACACGAGATGCTTAAGATGCATTCATGACAAATGCAGCATAATTCAAAATCATGTAAATTATAAACTTATTCCCCATAGGAATACATGCAAATAGTAAGCAATGCATTCCAGCCAGAAAGGATGCCTGGCAAATAATTGAATGTGAAATCCAACAAAATCTCAAGATAAGACAAAACTTCATGAGCAATTGCATGGGCATGCATATTTAACTTACAGTACATTATTACAGCATTGAGGTGGAGCTCCTCTTAAACCATTGTGTAGTCATAATTTAACCTGCTAGCTGGACCACAATGGGAGAACCTGGCAGCAATTCAAGACAAAATACAAGAATACCCCCCACTCCAAGAGTGGTGATCACACTAACCCCCTCATCAGGGTAACGGGATACACTAATCCACATTCCATTACTTCTGGGGCCTTTGACTTCAGAGTTTCAAGTTCACCAAGTTAATCCTGTTGTCCTCACTGCTAGGAGCCTCCAACCCCCCCAACCTGGAGCCTCCTGCTCCTACTCCATTAGGTCGCTGTTTCATACTCAGTGTCTCCACTCCCAGGTCCGCCTCCAGCCCTGACGTCCACTCCTGACTCCACCAGGTTGGGTTGCACAAACACTACTTACATCACCAAGTCTCTTCCACACTACACACCGTGCAAAGACCCACCACACTGTCCCTCTCCAACACGCTCATGCCCTTAGGTTATGAACTCACAGCTGCCAGCGCACCTCACATCGTGCCCAGCCACCACTTCACTATCTCCCAGAGGGTGCAGCTAAATAGACCCCACTCGCTTCCAATACCAATGTATTACCAGGGGGAGGGTCCCTCTATCACACAACCCACTTTGGTCCCCTCACACACACGAACTCACTGATTTACTCAAACGCGGCGGCAAGCTCTTCTAACATCGCCACAACTAGTAGCGTCTTACACCCGCTACTGTCATGCTTCAGCCTGGCACTCTCGCAGCAGAGCCTCCGCATTTGTACTTTCCCCCTTTAAACCACTTCTACACCTGCCGTTCATTCACTTATTCCCGTCAGGTGTGGTTTCCACGGCAACGCGTCTTCCTTAATCCGGGGCTCTGCCCCCACACCAGACACTCCCTGCATTGTGCCACATTACTTAACCAGATACAAATGAATCTTTTTTAAGGAAACCAAGAAATCAGACTCTTGTCAACATACACGTGATAGCCAAAATAAAGGAAACACCAAAATAAAGTATCTTAATAGCATGTTGTGCCACCTTGAGCCTCAGGACAGCTTCAATATGCCTTGGCATAGATTCTTCAAGTCTCTGGAACTCTTTTGGAAGGATACAACACCATTTTTCTGTGAGAAGTTCCATCATTTATTGTTTTGTTGATGAAGGTGGATCTCAGGGGCCGATTGAGTATTAGGGTTAGTGTTCAACTGGGTTGTGATTTGCTGACTGGGACAGCCGTGGCATACTGTGTGGTCTACATTTTTCTCATGCCCATCAAACCATTCAGTGACCTCTCATGCGCTGTGGATGGGGACACTGCCATCCTGGAAGATTCCACCCTCATTAGGATAGAAATGCTTCACCAAAGGATGAATATGAGCATTCAGAATGGCTTTGTATTTACGGGCATTTACCTTGCCCTCTGCTATTCCATGCCAGTGAAATGCACTCCAGACCATATCAGGGGCATCTGAACCATTGAGCATGGGAAACAAGCACTTGAGCCTGTAGGTTTCTTTTGGGATTCACCACACATGTACTTGTCTGCTTGTTGAGATCAGGCTGAAGAGTGACTCATCTGATCATATGACATATTTCTCCTGCTAAGTAAGCCACTACTTATGTTCCTTGCACCAGTTTACTCACATACAGTAAGTGGATTTTTAGATGTTATAAGGAGTTCATGCACTGCAACCTGAACACAGTATCCCTCTCTGTTCTTGATGGAGTGTACTTGATGAACTGCCTATTCACTCCTTAGATTGAGATTTTCAGTCAACTGATTCAGAGTTGTTTGTCTGAGTAGTCTCTGTCACCAATAATAACCCCTCTCTCAAGGTCACTTAGATCTCTAGCTAAGGTAGCCAAAAGAGTGGGCAACAAGGCCTGCCCATTACTGTATTGTTGCCCAACTCACATGTCCTCTAGACATCAGTGCCAAAAACGCATATCCTGGAGCTGCATCTAAACCTGTGGAAACAAAAGAAGTGGGAAATATATCGTCACAGAATTTAGATTTATTTACCTCAACAAATCATCACAACATTGTGCACAACCTGTTCTTCTGAAGTTGTGTCTGAATGCTTTATCTCCATTTTTAATGGCTGGGATTCTTCAAAGTTTTTGAGACCTGATAACATGTGGCTGCAGATATTGCTATTTTAAAACAGACACTTGATACTTGAACCCACCAGAAAGTGTGTGTGATCCATAAATGTCAGGTTAATGCTTTGACCCCAAGAGACAGCCAATAAAATAATCTTGTGACCTTAGGTCATATGATTAATGCTAACCTTTTTATGCAACCTTTTAGCTTTTTTAGCAAACTCACTAAAAATTAGAGACAGCTGTTGAACTCCTTCAGGCCCATATTGTACAGTAGACCTTTTGTTGGTTCCCTTTTAGGAAAGATTGAGCATATCCTTTCTTTCACAAAGAGTCTGACCCTTTCCTTCAGGATGTCTTATCTTGTTTATTACTCTTACATTTGTCTCTGATTTTCTGCACAGTGTTCATTTCTGTGTATTCTGTGAGCTCTACACATGTTCTCTCATTTTCAAGGCCATGCATCTGCAGCTGTGAACCAGCACTGAGTGTTCTTCATTTACTCCATCATGATTACACTAATGCTTGTCTTTCTAACACACACTGACGAGGTATGCTGTTCCTTCACCCAGCTGGGAAAATAATTTGCAACACAGCTGGTCTGTCCAGCCCCTGTGGTGACTTTCAGTCTTACCCTGCAAGGCCTACATGCCCAGAGTGGACAAGCTCAGAGAGAGTCTAAGAAATGCTCTGTATCTTACCACTCTTAATCTCCCTTAGCTTTCATAACACCTACTGACCTACACCTTTAAAATGTTCTGAAAGCTGACGGCTCAAATCCTATGTCCTCACTTCGCCTTAAAGTATCTATTTTATGCAGTAATCTTTAGGAAGGCTTGGGACACTCACTCACAAACAGGGTGAAACGGTCTTAAGAACACTGAACTGCATGCTAATTAGAAGAAAAGTAGTTTTAGCTTAGTGGCCTATAGTAAGGACTGGACAAACCAGACCTCAGGTAGAGAAGGTGAGAGACATTCAGGACTGGCCAGCCCTTAGCACCAACAAAACCCCTAGCTATTAATACTGCAACAAACACATATACATATACCATATACCAGGGGACTCTGCTTTCACACAACTATACTGAGTGTCGCAAGAATCTCGTGCTCATATTGTCTGACATTAACAGTCCTGAGTCATGTTGCTATGAGAGAACCATGATCTTACATATCATCAGCCAGACTCAGTGTGATTTCTTTTTCCACAGGAAGGGAAGTGTTTCATCTGACGGATATCATTAGAGTCGACAAGGAAGGTACTTCATTTTAAGGAATGTGATGCCCCAGATGGAGGAAGATATGAGAAAGGTGTTATAAAATCAGTGAGTAGTAGAGTGGGCTGTGTGTCACTAGATCAAGGACAGAGTAGAAACTCACAATAACTGTAGCTCAACACCTCTCCCTTTGCCCTCTGTCACATTGTGGGAGTGGGAGGAGCCGCGATGAACAACGGTATTTAGTCAACGCCCCTACTGAGGGTTTGAAGTACTGGTGTGAGGTTATGGAGAACCAAAAATAACACAAAAAAGGGAAAACCAAGAATAAAAAGCAAAGACAAAAATGTGCCGCTGTGCACCATGACATCCAGGCTGGGCTTACCCTATTTAACAGGGTCCAGTCTGGAAGAGCAGGGTGCACAAAGCCCAAACAAATTCAAACTTGATGTGTGAAAATGGTCAGCCTGCCCAGATAGAGATGCATGACAGAACAGGCAAAAAGAATATAAAAAGAAGAAAACAATGGCCTTACGCTTGGGTACAATCCCTCTGGGACTGCCAGTGGAAGTTCCTCCCCTTCCAGGGGTTTGCTCTGCTCGTCCATTCGGGGGGTGTCAGTTTTTTTTTAAAGAGCCTTCGCAGCTGTGACTTGTCCTTAAGTAGCCAGAACAGCTGTGACTATTAAAATAACGCATCGCCCTTCATCCAGAGTTTTGCCTCCACACTGAACATGCCCCTGCGTAATGCCACACCTCTTCTTCTCCTCCATCACCTTTCATTTCTTTCCCAGTCAGGCTCTCAACCTTTTTTTCAGTAGTTCCTGTACCATTCTTCCTTTACTTATTTCCAATGATCTTCTATTCTCCATCTCCTGTAAAAAATATTCCTCAATTGCATAAAAACAGCCATTCATTCCTCGTACAATCGCTTCTATTTTCTCCAGCAGCTCTGTGACCTGAGTGGGTTGTCCCTGTTCTGGTTGTTGAGAACATCATACCTGTTTCCACATTTCTCCAACAGCCACTTGAGCTTCTGCCCTCCTCTATGTGCAGTTCAATGGTCGTGTCACGCCCTAGGTAAACAGTACTATTGTGTGTCTCCAGAATGTCTCATTGCTCCAGATGTTTCTGAACTAAACACTATTCTGTGATTGCATCCAGATTAAGCAACAGGAGGAGAGCATGGGGTCCCAAGGGGCATGGAGACACACTGGGATCAACCACCTTTTTAAGCCAATCTAGAGTAGCCTCTACAGGCCACTGCTGTTCATAGCTGTTCAAGAGAGAAATACCAGTCTGGTGAATCAATCTGCCTCTTCACACACTCCTTAGTTACTCTCTTAGCGTCTGACTTCTCTTTGCCAGGATATTGACATTTTTTCAAACCTGAGCAGGATAGCCCAGCAGGATAGCCCTGATCTTCGAGAGAAACTGTGAATCTCAGGGGAATCAGTCTCTCTGCCCTGTGTTTCTGCATCAGGGGTTCTCTTCCCTATAAGAGAGAAAGGCACAGTTAGAGCTAGACAGTCCTGAGAGCTCAGCTACACAGCTGCGCCACTGTTCCAGTCCAGCAGCTATATCACCCTACAACTCACAACCTCCTGTGAAAAACTAAGGTTGCTGCTGGAAGAGGTGTTAGTGGGGCCAGTAGGGGGCGCTCACCCTGTGGTCTGTGTGGGTTCTAATGCCCCAGTATAGTGACAGGGATCCTATACTCTGAAAAGTGCTGTCCTTAGAATTAGACATAAATCTGAGGTCCTGACTCTCTGTGGTCATTAAAAATCCCATGGCTTCTTGTAAAGAGTGGGGGTGTTACCCTGACCAAATTTCCCCCTGGCCTTTACCAATCATGTCCTCCTAATAATCCCCATCTAAGAATTGGCATCATTACTCTGTTCTCCTCTCCGCTGATAGCTGGTGTGTGTTGAGCGTACTGGTGCACTATGGCTGCCGTCGCATCTTCCAGGTAGATGCTGCACATTGATGGTGGTGGAGAGGAGTCCCCATTACCTGTAAAGCACTTTGAGGGGAGTGTCCAGAAGAGCACTATATAACTGTAAGGAAATATTATTATTATATTATTATTATTATTGTGATATTAATACAACAACCACTGATCACAACACCTGAGCAAGCTACTCAGTAACTTGCAGACTTATAATCAGTAACTTATAATGTTCCTGTTTTGCTCCTCACAAACAAGAGTCAAACTTAGTTTAGTTAGACAGTTAGCTTAGATCAAACAGCCAGCCTGCATCATCCAGTGCCAGTAGAGATTAACTATAGAGCTGGGTCACTCTCTCTCCACATTAATCCACATCTGTAGCTTGGTTAGAAGGTTTCAACCTTTCATGTCTGCTTGAAATGTACATTTGCAGAGTTCATGTGGATTGTGAAACATTACCCACCCAACAAAAGTGTGTCTTGTTCAGAATGTTGCACTTGTCTTTATCCCAGACTGTTTCTGATATTCATTTGCACTACAGCTCCCTTAGGACAAAGAACAATAACTATTGTTGGAATTACATCTGTAGTGCAATAACAACAATAGTTAAGTGTTTAATGGCACAATAAATCAACATGACTCTGAGTCAGCTCTTTTGTCACAGGGGTTGTGACTGCGTTCAAAATGAGATATGAGATATCTGCTTACTAAACAGAACATTAAAACCTATACACGACATTCACCCCTTGCCCAACTGATGAGTTAATGAGAATCACTGATATTTGTAATCAGAGCTGTATTTCTACCTTGTAGTCTAAGTTTTGATTTGGTCAGACCTCAGAAGTTGGGATAGGAGTTCTCCAAGGTAATTAAGTTTGGTGTTGTAAGTGTTGTAGGTGGCACTATCTTATAATCAAACTTAACATGACTGGGATCTATCTGTTCCCTGCTCTGTTCAGGACTAGCTACTAGCATGTAACATGAAACAGGATCATTAATCAACAACTGGAATTTCTATCACAGTTTGCAAAAAATACAATGTTTCAGTTTTCTTTATCCTTATTGATAATGCTGTTAGTATAATATTTGGAAATATAAATCTGTGATTTTACCCTAGAAATGTTTTACACTATCTGAATGAGTACCGTAGGGTTGAGGGGTTTCCAGTCCTGTTCCTGGAGAACTAGTCAGTGTGTCTGCGGGATTTTCAGACCTGTTTACAGCATCAGCAGACAAGCTGGAAGAAGCAGTTAAATTGATCCAATTAAGATGATAACAAGATGATTTAAGCCATTAGGAACTAAGCAGGAACAAAAACCCCTGATTGGGATTACCAGCCCTTCACCAAGTAATTAAGAAGAAGTGTTAATTAGGAGAAGATGTGCCACACTCGTGATCTTTTTGATTTAGATGAAATTCTCATTTTTGTTGTGATTAAAATCAGGAAGGTAAGGTGTGATAATTAATTTTTGTATTTCCAAAAGCAGGACCTAACCGAAAGGAACATTTTTTTCTCGGTTTTTAACATCTGTACAATTGAAAACATCTACCATTGTTTGGGCCTTAAAGTAAATGGGCTGTACAAACAGGTGAGGTGTGAGACTGGGATTCAGAATGGATCAGGAAATAATAAAGTCAGAGATGAGTGCCATTAGTACCAGAGTACTAATCTTAGCAACAGAGCTGGAATATGGCCTAAGGAGTCTGAGAACGGCAGAGACCAAAAGCAGAGCCTAGGGAAACACAGTGGATGGCTCTGGCTCTGCCCCTCACTGGAGGACTTACCTCTTCCTCGCTTCTTTAAGCAGTGTACTCCCATCATGGCCCCTACTGTGATACCCCCACATCTGAGTATCCCCACACTGGGGCCGAAGCACACGTCTGCCCCACCCACAGCAAGGCTCGTACCTTGACCCAAAGCTTGACCGCCCGACTGGGAAACGAAGGTGGGGCGGTCAAGACTTTGCTGATGCTGTCTGCTGCAACTCAAAGTGTTTATTTACACTGGATCTACTCTGACCGGACATGGTGCAGTAGAACATCTCCCTGGAAACATCCCCACAGGACAGTAGCTGTGGAACTAGTGCCAATGCATGGCAAGGCCACAGTGGTGAACCACACTGCACCACTCACAACCCTGTGAGGGTTACTGCCATTCAGGACCCCAGCATTCTGGGCATGGATTTCCTGCTCTTCACAGTGGAGCAGCTTAACTTGAAGACCTTTGATCTCTTCCTGCCTTGTACTGCATGCAGTGCAACAGGTGATAATTATCACAAATTATTATTATTATTATTATTATTATTGTACAACATACCATTTGCCTTGACAACTGTCAGTTGGAACATGTTGCTTTGTGAGTATCAGGACAAGGGAAGAAGCTAGCAGGACAGCCAAGATACTAAGTAACGTTTCCTTCCTTTCTCAGGTTCTACAAAAGCCTCATTCGGGTCACCTGAATGAAGTTTGTTGTTGGAATGTGATGGAAGGGACTGTTATTTCTTCAAGGTACAGTCCCCTCATATGGAGCTGTTTCTGTCTTTTTCTTCTGGTTGTTTAGGACTGGGTTATTAAATTGTTTTTTTGGCACGTGCACAGCGATACCTCATGATGGTTACCAGTAGCATGTTAGAATAAAACTGTTCTACCTGCAAACATCCTAGCAGTTAGGGATTTTAAATTTAAATTTTAAATTTTAAAATTAAAATATGTGGAAATCTACCCAAGCTTGAATACTATGGTTTTGGCTTAACTTAAATGGCATTTTTAGACAAGACAAGAGAGATTTGGATACTGTATATAACAATCTCCTTTCATATCTCTATAATTAAAATAAGTACAAAACCACGTCAATTTCTATAGCTCCATGCTAACACCTCAGTGACTACTGTATTAAATTACAGTCACTAGTTAGTAAGTTTGAATAGAGTGGAAGCTGTAATATGTCTCTGATGACTATATTTCTGACATTTGTATTGCATCCAGTCACAGTGTGAGTAGATAATGAAGCTTCTGTTTCTTTGGACAACTGGAGAAAAACTCAGTTTCCTCTTATAGGCTACAAGATCTGCTTCTGTCTGACATCTCTGTAGCAATGCAAGTTAAAATCAGTGCACAATAGTTCTCACGCTCTCCAATTTCTTATAATGCTGATGTTGTGTCCTTTTATTCAGATCCACGTATAAATTGCTTCGAATCAATGAAAGTTGAAAAAGAAACCTACTGGATCTCTTGTAGAAGAACACAACTTGGAATAATCTGAATTTTGAATTAAAAAATCATAATCACCAGGTGATCCATTTTAATTTTATTCATACATGATTTTAAGGAATATTTTCACAGGGATGAACACATCCATGAGCACATTCTTTCATATAGTCTGGGACTGATGTTTCAGATGTTTCAGTGTTTCTGGAAAAGATATGTGCAACATTTTGTCACTCTGCAACTTACATCTGGCAGCCCACTGAAGCTAAGCAGGAGTGAGCCTGGTCAGAACCTGGATGGAGACCTCCAGGGAAAAACTAAGGTTGCTGCTGGAAGAAGTGTTAGTAGGGCCAGTAAGGGGCACTTACCCTGCAGTTTGTGTGGGTCCTAATGCCCCAGTATAGTGACGGGGACACTATACTGTAAAAAGGCACCATCCTTCAGATGAGACGTAAAGCTGAGGTCCCGACTCTCTGTGGTCATTAAAAATCCCAGGGCGTTTCTTGTAAAACATAACATAGCATCCTGGCCACATTTCCTACTGGCCTTTGCCAATCATGTCCTCCTAATAATTCCCATCTATGAATTGGCTTCATTACTCTTCTCTCCTCTCCGCTGATAGTTGATGTGTGGTGAGCGTTCTGGTGCACTATGGCTGTCGCATCATCCAGGTGGATGCTGCACATTGGTGGTGGTGGAGGGGAGTCCCCATTACCTGTAAAGCGCTTTGAGTGGAGTGTCCAGAAAAGCGCTATATAAGTGTAAGCAATTATTAAATGACTGTCCTTAGCTATGGCACAGGATGTTCTACATAGGAACTTGAGTAAAGAGTAACCTTTGGATACACAGGTATGGGTATTAGAAAACTTTAAAAAAACGTACCTTGACTCTATCGCTTGGATTTGTAGCTGTGGAGAAGTTAGTTGTACAATTGAACTTGAACTTGAACTTGAACTTTATTGCCATATGTAACCGGTACTGGTACAATGGAATTCTTACTTACAGAAAGTCTCTCGATTGTAAAACAAGTGTAAAAAACAAAACAAAGTGCAAACAGTGCATCAAGACAATGTACAAACAAACAATAGACAATGTGCAAGTAAACATGCAGACAGTTTGAATGTAAACAATACAGACGTGTAAACAATGACTGGAGACGTACAATAAATAAATTACAATGAGGTAGATGGTGATGGTGTAGGTGTGGTCCGAGGGGGATGGCTAAATGTGTTCGCCAGTCTCACTGCTTGTGGATAGAAGCTATTGAAGAATCTAGTGGTAAGTGTCCGTATGCTCTTATATCTCTTGCCTGAGGGCAGTGGGGTGAAGAGCTCATGCCCTGGGTGGTGACTGTCCTCTGTGATGGCCAGAATTCTACCACGGCAGCGGTCCTCATAGAGCTGTTTAATCTCGGTGAGACCGCAGCCGATGATCTTCTGGGCCATATTGACCATTCTCTGCAGTGCCTTTCTTTCTCGCGAAGAGGTGTTGCCATACCACACGGTGATCCCGTTGGTGAGGACGCTCTCGATAGTGCAGCGGTAGAAGTTCACCAACACATGTATTGGCATCCCCCATCGCTTGAGGCACCTCAAGAAATAAAGGCGCTGCTGAGCCTTCTTCATGATAGAGTCAGTGTTCACAGTCCAGGTTAGATCTTTAGAGATGTGAATTCCCAAAAACCTAAAGCTGGTGACTGTTTCCACTTCCGTTCCATCAATTCTGTGTTAAGCAAAGAAAAAGTGAAAACAAAATTTCTGATGGGCATCTGCAGTATTCTGTGAAAATTCTGCAATCTTGAAAACTATATTAGTTTATAATTGGATGATATTGTTGGGTTTGGCTGTTTAGTCTGTTTTAGGTTGTTTTGTGGTTTAGGAGTACAGCTGCAAGGGTAAAAATGACTAAACATTAAAAGAAACGCGACTTCTTTAAGAGGGCGGGAAGAGGAGGTCCTAAGCTTGTGATTGTCAGGTTGTTTTTGTTTTGGGGCGTTGCTTTGGGATAGCTGGGACGCCCCTGCTCTTTCTCTGAAGTGAAGGCAAAGGAGACCTGCCCGGTCCAATTGCTGATAGTAGGCAGACTCAACACTGAGATCCCGCTGGAAAAGCCTCTCGAAATAACGAAGACAATAGGCGCTGGAATGGACTCCTCTCCGGTGAGATGCAAACGAATCGAATCGGTCGTTTTTCATTATCTCTATTCAGTAATTGGGATAGGCAGCGGCTTATAAAGACAGGAGACATGTTGTAGCCTCCTCTCTGTACAGTGCAGGATGGGGAATCCAATTG
This sequence comes from Lepisosteus platostomus, assembly GCF_059453375.1. Classification (NCBI taxonomy): domain Eukaryota; kingdom Metazoa; phylum Chordata; class Actinopteri; order Semionotiformes; family Lepisosteidae; genus Lepisosteus; species Lepisosteus platostomus. Next base: position 37,512,116 of record NC_142618.1, read on the forward strand.
CAGGCCGTGGACTAAAAAGTTTGTTTTGGAAAGTGTTATGTCTTTACCGATCATACATACTGTTTTTCTTGATAGTTGAGTGGAGTATCAGTTGTAAATTTTTGTTTTGTTTTAAATCCAGTAAGAAAATATAGATGTTTTGGAACAAGTGTTCATATTGTTGAACGCCATTAAATGTATCATCGCTCAGGTTGTTAAACTGAAAATAATTTTGAGGTTCGTGTGCTTTAATGATAATATAGTAATGGACGTTAATCATTTTCAAGGTTTGTGTTTTTTTTCATGGCGTTTATTTTGCAACTCGACCGTAAATTATGGTGGTTAAGCAGTTTTTGTTTTACTGCTTATCACTTTCGTATGTGCATTAAAGTGGCCGAGATGTTGAAAAGCATAAAAAAACATTTTTTTTTCTTCGATTGAGACTTCATCAGTACAGCCTTGATGTACTGTCCCAAGACCGTGAAATAATGACGTTATGTATTTTTCTCCTTTTCCAAACGCTTTTACTGGTAAAGCTTGAGTGCTCATAGATTTAAGCTTCGTGAAGGTGTACTGTACGTTCTTCTTGGTAAATGTTGTAAGGAGGAGCACATAACGAACTAATACTGCACAGCACATTCAGCATTTTAGCAGTTATATTTTATTTTAAAATAGATTTTGTTAGCAATTAACAGTATAATATTAAAGATGTCTAATAATCATTTTTACGTAGCTTGTATAAAACAAATCAAACTATCCTAGTGAACCCTTAGGCTGATTTTGTCATTTGTTTCATCGTTATTTAACCCTGGTTAGAAAGAAACCATTGATGTACTTTGTCCTCCTGTAGGAGTTTAAAAAACTCAAAAGTAATTTGAGGTCGATCAGAGCACTTCAGCTCCAAAAGGAATTAAAATTGCATTGCAGTCCTGATTATTTATACCTTGTGTGTTTATTCCATGACAATAGTATGGTTGTGCCAAACGCCAGATTAACATGGATTTGACCACTGGGTATTTTTTCCTCCTGCTTCAGCTCCTGTGGGTTTGTGCTGTGCAATGTAGTGATGTGTTTCTTGTGTAACAGACCATTGGAGAGTTTTTCCACACACTCTGTGAGATGGGCTTCACTGAGATGCAGATCCAGGCTGCAATGCAAGCAGGACACTTTACTGTGCCAGAGGCTACAGAGTGGTGAGCTTCTCTTTCTTACTGATTTATGGAGTTGTGTGGTGTCCAGCATTATGCGTCATTCCTCATGAAAATGGCCGTACAAGTCCCTTATTACATTTAGAATAGAGAAAGTTACTGATTTTTTTTCTTTCTCAATCATACCTCTTTTAAAAAACATTTAATAAAGTGAAGAACTCGTCATATTGAAATGTTCAGTCTTGAAGCTGATGTGTGTGCAACTCCCCAAACACAATACCAAAGAACAATAGTAATGTAAACTGTCTGGGCCTTGTGTGTGTAAGAGCCCATTGTAGACAGACATTCATAACACTGATGGTTATACCCCTAGCACAAGTGCCTTGGGATATTCAGACCTTCTAATTGATTTGGATGTTGGGGATTTGTACTACAATTGAGTATTTATCAATATGAAAAAGATTCATTTAAATTAAATGTCTTGGTGATTTGAAGTGTAGTTTTTCAGCTACAAAAAGCATCATTGGAGTTGAAATCCTTCTTGGGTACAGAACAGCCTTCAAAGCTAACAGTTAAGATTTGTTGTGAATAAGCTTTTTGTTTTAAAGTTGTTTCCAAATAGCTCTGTAGTGAGTTGATTCCGGATTACTCAGGAGTCGCCAGTGTGTGAATGTGAGCAAATTTACACCCTAGCAGAAGACCTGGTGGACTAAGTGAACTGTAGTTCTCGTACTGGCTAGCACAATCACCTTTACAATAAGAGCCCTGACTTGGATAAAGAAAAAAATGTGAATTTCATTTATAATCATACAATAATCATTTATAATCATTTTACATCATACAGAATACACTTCTGGAAAATCTGGACGGCTGTTGACTTGCCATTAAATTGAAGGCCTGGAAACATCTTGGAACACTGAGGAAAAACGATTAAGCAGACATAGAAAAGTCTGCCAAAATGTAGGGCAGAATGTCCATGATAAATAATACATACGATCTCTGTAGAAACCATAATCGTAAGTGCAAAGGGCAAGACTAGAGACAAAACTACAAATCTGCCACAAGGAACGGAAGAGATTTTGGAAATCTGTGTTCAAGATCGAGCACACTGGCAGTGAGGATGCATCGAATAGAGAATTGCTGAGAAATCATTTCAAATCTATCAATGTAAAGTATTGCTGAAAAAGTATATTCCTTTATGTATCTACCAGATTGTATTAGACATGAAGCGTGGTTTATGATTTATGAGCATTAAAAATGTTACATGTAGGTAAGACAAACCTGGAAGAGGGAGGACATTCATCTAAATTGGAGCCCCAGCTCTGAATATGAGGATGCCATATTCTACCTAAACATTTTGGGGGAAATGTTTGAATCGGTCATAGAGCCAAAGGACAAACAAGCACATAAGAAAGGTTATAAAATGGAGAGAAGGCCATTTGGCCCATCCAGCTCATTTGGTAGTTAGTAGTTAATTGATCCAAGAATCTCATCCAGCTGTTTCATGAAGGATCCAGGGTATCAGCTTCAGTAACAGGTGGTTTAGAAAGCCTAGACCTTGGGTTGCTTGTTCTCCACTCCCACAATCCTTTGGCTAAAGAAGTGCTTTCTGTTCTTGGTTTTAAACACACTTTTCATTTGTGCCCTTATGATTTGTATTTCACATCGTCATTTTTTAATTTGAGATGTGGTAAGTAAAATGTAAAATAGGGCTTGGGAAGAAATCCCAAACACTATTACAAATTATTACAGAAAACTATATACACAACCCCATTCAGAAAGTGAAGAAAAGATGGATACTTTTTTGGAATCTCTCAGTTTACCAACTCTTATGGAAGATCAAAATAATATATTAAAAGCAACGATAACACCAGAAGAATTGAATTCAGTGATTACGAGCCTCAGAGCTAATAAATCACCTGGAACTGATGGTTTTAATTCGGAATGGTATAAAACCTTCCGAGCCGAATTAATACCAAATCTTCTTTCTGCTTGTAACTCGGCATTAATTGATGGAAAAATGCCCCCATCATGGAGAGAGGCTATCATCTCAGTTATCCCTAAGGAGGGGAAAGATAGATTAGATCGTGGATCGTTCAGACCAATCTCAGTCCTTAATGTGGATTATAAAATTTATACAGCAATACTGGCTAAAAGAATTGAAAAGATTCTCCCTCATTTGATACAGTATGATCAAACAGGTTTATTCAAGATAGACAAACCCATGATAACATTCGATACATGTTGCATATCACGAACCATATTCAGCAATATAATTTAGAAGCTTCTTTGATGAGCCTAGATGCTGTGAAAGCTTTTGACTAAGTTAGTTGGAAATACCTCTATAGGGTCTTAGGTAGGTTTGGTTTTTGTGAAAATATTATCAAAGGTATTCAAACTTTATATGGTAGACCAACAGCACGAGTTAAAATAAATGGTTATTTATCTGATAGAATAACTTTAGAACAAGGGACTAGACAAGGCTGCCCTTTATCTCAATTGCTTTTTGCTCTATATATAGAGCCACTAGCCCAGTGGATACGACAAAATAGCAAAATGAAAGGTATTTCTATACAAGGGAATGAGCACAAGATAGCACTATACGCAGATGACGTTTTGTTATATCTGAAGGATCCCTCTAGTTTATTTCTAGAAGTAATGAAACTCTTAGATAGCTTTGGCTTGCTGGCAGGCTATAAGTTAAATGTTCAAAAAACACAAATTTTAACTTTTAATTTCAACACTCCTGATTTTTAAAAAAGCAAATACCACCTTAAGTGGGACCAAAGTTCAATGAGATATCTAGGAGTCTATTTACCAAAAGATATTTCTGTATTAGCAACAATTAATTATGGACCCCTTATAACTAAAATTAAAGCAGATGTATTGAAATGGAACCTAATCCCCTTTATGAGTTTCAGTTCTAGAATTGAATCTGTAAAAATGAATTTACTGCCTCGATTACTCTTCCTATTTCAAGCTCTCCCTGTAGAAGTCTCTGCAAAAACAATTTTCAGAATGGGATAAGATGACTTCTAGGTTTATATGGCAGGGGAGAAAACTTAGAATTAGATTCAAAACATTGCAACTTTCAAAAGATAAAGGGGGTATGGCTTTACCAAATTTGAAGGATTATTATTATGCATCTCATTAATTCTTGTAATCCAGAATATCAAGCCAGATGGAAAGATATTGAATTATCCCTTGTAAATACCCCCCTCCCATTTAGGCATTATTAGGTAAAAGGAATTTGGACAAAATTACTGAAAAATATTAACTATATATAACTGTATATATTAACTATAAAAAATAACTAAGGACATGGAATACGATCACAAAAGGGTATAATTTAGGTGAAGCAGTAAAGATACTCAGATGGTGCGCCTATGATACAGAGTTTAAACCAAATAAATATGATAATAGATTTAAAATTTGGATCACAAAAGGAATAACTGCATTTTGTAATATAATGGATAAGAATCAGTTACAAAGTTTTCAGTATTTGAAGGAGAAACACAATTTGGAGAATTCAGATTTTTATAGATATGTTCAAATGCGTCACTATTTTAATGAGGAGATTATAAGGGGAGATTTAGATATTGTTAATGATTGGGTAGTGAAAATAGTTACAGAAGCCTACAAATCAGAATTAGGTAAAGGTATTATATCTAGATTATATAAAAGTTTCATGGAAAGAAATCATATTCTACAGAGTTCAGGTGGGTAGCTGCGTCAATATGCGTAGGCTGCAAAGGAACAAGTAATAGGTTTATTCCATGCTGAAAAAAAGAAGAAAGAGAACACAACTTTTGGCCGTGGAGCCTTCTTCAGGTGTGAGAGAGACAGGGCAGTAGGCAAAGGTAAAGTAGCGGGAGAACAAAGGTTGGGAGGGAGGAGGAGTGAGAGGCGGGAGCAGGGGACAGAAAGAGAGGCCAATCAAGAGGTGTGAAATGAAAATTCCAATGAATGGAGAAAATTAAAACAAATTTAAAAAAAATAAAAAATTTAAACAATATTCTACAGAGTATATAAAAGATAAATGGGTGAAAGAAAGTGAAGTTAGAATTTCGAATGAAGAGTGGCTTAAAATTTGTGAATTTCAATGGAGATGTACTATCTCACATTTATGGAGAGAGTTTTGCTGGAAAAACATTGTTCGATTTTTCATTAATCCGAGTCAGAAGGCGCACCATACTGAGAAAAACTCTAAATGTTGGAGACAGTGTGGAAACCAAGGTAATCATTGGCATATATTCTGAAATTGCCCTAAAATAAAGCTTTTCTGGAAGGAGTTGCATGAGGCCCTGGAAACTATATTTGAAAGGAATGTACCCTTTACATTTGAGGCTTTATATCTTGGTAAACTGGATTTTGATTGGCGGGAAACTGACGAATATTTGTTTGGAATCCTTATATCAGCAGGGAAGAAAGCTATAACAAGAAAATGGCTTCTCCCAGATTTACCAACAATGAATGATTGGATTGAGTTAATAAGGCAACTGCAACTCACAACTGGCAACCCACTGAAGCTAACCAGGTGTGAGCCTGGTCAGTACCTGGATGGGAAACCTCCTGGGAAAAACTAAGGTTGTTGCTGGAAGAGGTGTTAGTGGGGCCAGCAGGGGGCGCTCACCCTGTGGTCTGTGTGGGTCCTAATGCCCCAGTATAGTGACGGGGACACTATACTGTAAACAGGCGCCGTCCTTCGGATGAGACGTAAAACCGAGGGACTGATTCTCTGTGGTCATTAAAAATCGCAGGGCGTTTCTCGAAAAGAGTAGGGGTGTAACCCCGGCGTCCTGACCAAATTTCCCATTGGCCCTTACTAATCATGGCCTCCTAATAATCCCCATCTATGAATTGGCTTCATCCCTCTGCTCTCCTCCCCACTGATGTGTGTTTAGTGTTCTGGCGCACTATGGCTGCCATCACATCATCCAGGTGGATGCTGGACATTGGTGGTGGTGGTGGAGGGGAATCCCCATTACCTGTAAAGTGCTTTCAGTGGAGTGTCCAGAAAAGCGCTATATAAGTGTAAACAATTATTATTATTATAATAAAGGAAATATATATAATGGAAAAAATAACATTTTCACTAAAATTACAAATGAAAACATTTGTCAAATATTGGTTTAGATGGGTTCAGTACATTAAACCTTTGAGGTCGGAATTTGTTGAGATTCATAATAACTGAAATTTAATAAGGTACATTTATATAGTCTCCTCCCTTTACATATTCCTAAATGTATACATCTTCCTTCTTTTGAATGTATATAGTTTTGTTAAAAAGTAATTGTAAAATACTAGGGAAACAAACAGGATTTTTTGACTGTGATGTGGCCTGAATAATGGTGGTTTATATGTAAAATGGTTTTGTTTTGTTTTCTAAAAGAAAAAAGAAAATATTAAATAGGGCTAAAGAAAGAGAAAAGTGGCTAAATGGTCCGAATCCCCAAATCCGTGTCCTTTGAACTACATAACAGAAAAACTTCTTATCAGGGCCAAGACATCTGCTGATTTGTAAGTCTGTCAACAGACCAAATGGTACTGCAAATAAATCTAATGCTGCAAATGCAATGTCTATGGATGCAGAGTTAAAAGACTGTGAGTGGGAATCTGTGCATACTGCTGCTGAAAATGTGCAGGCATTAAAAATAAGTGCCCATTTTTATTACAATGAGTTTCTGCACTACTTTTACAAAATAAGTAAAAGAGACTGCAGTTCCTACTGTAACAAATAAGACAATTGCTGAAACCAAGAATGGTTGTGCAGCTCTCCAAAGACTCAGAAAAACCAGTTGGAGGCGACTCGAAGAAAAGTGGCATTGAGGCAAGTGAGATCAGGGGATGAACTGACCAAATTTTATCATTTCCTTTCACATTTTTAATTATTTAACTTGCCGACTCGATGCTTGTACTGGTGCTACTGTCTTAAATTCCAAACGCAAGGTTTTATAGACATATGATCCCACTGCAGGTTGTTTCAGTTGTTTTCCACAACTGTGTATTTGCGCAGTAATCTATGGTGTGAATGCTGCAAATAAGAAATCAATACTAACATCCTTGGAGAGCCCAGCATAAGGTCTAGGCTTTCTAAACCAGAACTATGGACTGTTACACACTGACCTATTTTGTTGATGTTAAAATAGATACAGTATACTGCGTGATAATCTAGTGTGCTCCACCTCAGAGCCCCCACTTTAGTTAGGGTGCCCAGAGCCTGGGTACTGAAATATTTATGGTTGGGCTCCAATTGCATTTAGTTAGGTATAGGTAAACTGTTTGCACTATGTGATCTTGAGACAAATTTAAAACAATATTCTACTGCATTTATTAAAAGTGATAATGTTGCAAGAAATGTTGCATTACTGTTTTTTGCTGGTTAAAAACTGCAAACTGCACTGCACTTATGTTCTGTCTGTCCCTTTTCTGGGGAGATATCGTCAGTAAGGCAATTACATGTATAAAACTCTAGCATTATCCCTAGAAGTTCTTCATTTTGTTCCCCTGTGACATACTGTAGGCAGCTTTGGATAGCAGTCTTTATCAGGAATGTTTTTAAGTGGAATGAAGACTAACAATATTTTGCTCAAGAGAAATAACAGAAAGCAAGAAATCTAAGCCATGAATAGGAGAGAGTTTTGATTCTGGGATATAATCCTTTTATGGAGCAGGTGTCATCAGCCTTTCTGGGGCTGACCTCACAAATGAGCTCCAGGAATGCATTGGCTTACACCTGCTGCCCTTATTCTCTTCTAATGCTGAACTCTGCCTCTTTCTGCTCAAGGCTCTTGCAAAGCGGGAGTCCAAGACACAAGCTGGTGAAGCAGTCCTCTGAACTGCCAGAGACTGCAATCTCTGCGTTCAACCCACCCAAAGGCCAGGATTCTCCCAGCACAGCTGGCACAGCTAAGTCAAACACAGACAGCAAGGACAGTAAAAGTAAGAAATCACATGATTCTTTTACTTTTTCAGGGAACAAGTATTTATGTCTAATTGCATGATGAGTGTTATCAGAAGCAAATAAGAATGCTGTATGCATCTATGATTTTAATTAGTATCCGCTTTAGATGTAGCGAAAAAATATATACTTCAATTTTCTGCACAATTGTGCAGTGGTTAGTCCTGGGCCCTTGAGCCCTGGGTTCTGTTCTTGGGGTGCTATTTTCGTGGAGTTTGTGTGTTCTCCCTGTGTTCACGGGGGTTCCTCCCACAGTCCAAAGTCATGCTGGTACGTTGATTGGCTTCTAGTGTAAAAAATGGCCCTGGTGTGAATGTGAATTGGATGAAGCAGTTAAAAAATGGAAGGCTGGAAAAAATACCCCTGTGAACCCCTGGAGTACAAGAGCTCATGCTTACAATAGGTAAAAAAGATGGGTCTTTCCAAGTGGCTTAGCCAGCCTGTGTGATGTCACTAGCTGATTGTGACCAGGAGTTCTCAAACAGTCACTGTGGTATGGCACAGTTGATTCAGCAAAGTATTGATCTGAGTCCCTAGTCTTGTACTAAATATATTTTGCCAGGTCTTTTTGATTTATCTATTTTTTTAATACGGCCATTGGTGCCAGGCTACTTTTTCTCCATCCCTTTGATGTATAATGGTTCCATTTGTGCTGTGAATTTGTAGAAATTTACCATTTAGCTAGAGCAAGGTTACAGGAGAAAAGGGGAGAAAAACAGGCTGTCCTTTGCCAAAATGAATTTGTCCATTCTAATCTTTCAAATAGGGCTTAGTGTAAGTTCTGAGAGAAGCAGGCTCTTACTAATGGTCTCATAATTTAAGGAATGTAATTAAGCTGTTTTCTGCTCTGTTATTTTGCAGTTTTAGTATATAGCAGAATGAGCACACTGCAGATCCAAAGACCTGTAAGTGTATTGTAATGTCAGAGTGTTCACACAGCTTTTTCCACTTTTTGGGAATAGTTCTTGTTAACCATATCGGATGATTCCACTGATTTCTCAGGTGAGAAAAGGCTCACTAGTCCTCTGTACTGTAGATGTGAAGATCTGAATTTTTAAACTTGTTGATGATGATGTGATAAGCAGTGAATATGACCACTGTTTCACTTCAGCTCACACTATTATAAAGCTTTTTAATGTGTGAAAAGGCATAATAATAATTGCTTACACTATACATATACATATAGCGCTTTTCTGGACACTCCACTCAAAGCGCTTTACAGGTAATGGGGACTCCCCTCCACCACCACCAATGTGCAGCATCCACCTGGATGATGTGACGGCAGCCATAGTGCGCCAGAATGCTCACCACACATCAGCTATTAGTGGGGAGGAGAGCAGAGTAATGAAGCCAATTCATAGATGGGGATTATTAAGAGGCCATGATTGATAAGGGCCAATGGGAAATTTGGCCAGGACACCGGGGTTATACCCCTACTCTTTACGAGAAACGCCCTGCGATTTTTAATCGGGACCACGGTTTTATGTCTCATCCGAAGGACAGCGCCTATTTCCAGTGTAGTGTCCCCGTCACTGTACTGGGGCATTAGGACCCACATGGACCGCAGGGTGAGCGCCCCCTGCTGGTCCCACTAACTCTTCCAGCAACAACCTTAGTGTTTCCCAGGAGGTCTCCCATCCAGGTACTGACCAGGCTCACACCTGCTTAGCTTCAGTGGGTTGACAGTTGTGAGTTGCAGAGTGATATGGCTGCTGGCCAAGTAAGTGTATTGGGATTGACATGATTAAATTTGGTTCCATTCTTTCATAGGTGTATAAATATTTTATTTTTCCTTCTAATTCATGCACAAGCTCTACGTACATGTTCCTGAAACCCATCATAATGCAAACATATTACACTCAGCCCTTTAATCTCTGTGAAGGCCCTGCTGACAAGAGCTTAGACTTCAATGTTGCTCAGTCCTGGCAGCTCCTTTTTGTCATTCCCCCCACCTCATGGCTGGGCTGCCCCAAACAACACCTGTGCAAGATTACTGTTACAGTGCTTGAGCCAGAGCATTGCTGTAAATGTGCCTTCAGAGAGCTGCATCATAAAAAAAGCAAATTGTAGCCATGGGCTATAGGCTCACCCTGCAGGAGAAGGAGTTCAGCAGGGTGTTGGTCACTGACGGAGTCTCTGTGGCCTGTGGTCTCAGCAGGTCCAGCCTCTCTCTCTCCGCTGGAGTCCCGGATGAAGCAGGACAGGAACGGCTTCCAGGACCAGCAGAGAGAGCGTGTGGTACAGGAGGCGCAGGAGGAGAGAAGGCTCCGGAAGAAGGTACGCCTGACTTTCTCGTCCCTCGTCCCTGCTGGCTGCCTTGGCTCCTTTGTCTTGCTGACCATCCGCTCTCCTGTCTGCTGCAGGAACGAGAGCTGGTGCTGAAAAGGATTGCTGACGACCGGAGAAACCAGCAAGAGAAGTTACAGCCCCACGGCCAGCAGGAGTCCTCTCCTTCACAGGGGCAGCATCTGGGGGGCAGGATCCAGACCAGTGTGGACAACCACTGTCTCCTTATGGTAAGAGTTTCAAACCTCCATGGTTTGAAAAGCTGTTTACAGCCAGGATAGAGACATTGCCAGGGTCTCAGATACTCAACGAGTCATCTTTGTCCCTGCTGTGACCTGTGCAGATCCGCCTGCCGTCGGGCGAGTCAATGAGGGAGCGGTTTCCTGCTGATGCTCCTCTTCGCAGTGTGGTGGAGCACATTTCGGGGCGCCACCCTTCTCTGGCGGCCTTCTCCCTTCTCCAGGGGTACCCCAGGAAGCGCTTTGGTGAAGCAGAGCTGGCTTGCTCCTTGCGTTCCCTGGGGCTGACACCAAACGCTGCACTCTGCATCCAAACCACACCCCCAGAAACCCCCCTGGAGCCCCCGCATCCTGCAGCTGGAGAGAGGGAAGAGCCACAGAGTGACCAAACCGGGCCCCAGCTGGAAGAGAGTGACGAGGAGCAGCTCTTGCCTCCCCCAGCCCTGCCTTCCCCACTGTGGGAGCGGGCAGTAGAGCATGCTGGGTTACCCGGCCTGGGCCCTCCTGTTCCTGGGCCTTCTCATCACTGGGGTTAGTCTCAAAGCTATTGGACTTGCGATTATTTTTGCTGTACACAAAACTGGGTTAGTCTTTCCTTTCCCTTTGCTATTAAACAGCAAATCAAACGGTTCAGATAAATGCAAATTAGATGTTTTTTAGAATGTATTTTCTCAGAGAGAAATCTGAATAGTGGGGTAACCAGCATAAAGTTGAAGTGGAGATGATGTGGTGTGTCAATAATTCTTTAGCAAATGTTGTGGCTGTAATATTTTCTCAGTAATATTTCTTTTGTAATTATGACACTGATAATAGTGCACTTGACCTAATAGTGCAGTTAACTTTTTTCCATTACGGAACATGTTTGGGTGACTTTGGCCTCTTATGTGTAAAAGTGTTTGAAATGTTGAAGCAATTAAGTAAGTTAAAGTTTACTGTATATTTCTCAGTAAGGTTTTCAAATAAACGTTTGGACAGTGTCTCAGTATTTATCAGGACCTATTGTTTTCCAGCTAGATTCTCATTGGAATTTTTATTTTCTATTTATATTACAAAGTATAATATACTAATATTCCTATAATTATATAGGAGGATTTAGAGCTCTCTGGATTTTGTTAATTTCCTAGAACCCTTTTCTTTGTTGTTGTCTGCTGGTGGCTAGGCTTGTTGATGGACAGAGGGATATGAGATAACATGGTTGAGATGGCTGGCACTGTTACTTGGGTGTTGTTTTGTCTGGCAGGCAGGGGCCAGAAGCTAGTGACTGGTGATGCAGAGCGGGAGTCCAGCTCGGGGGAGGACGAGGGGGAGAGGTCAGAGGAGGAGCTAGAGGAGCCACCGTTCCCCTTTCCTGGTAAGACACTGTTTGCTTGCCTTTGCCCTTTCCCTGTGGTAATTTACCAGCAGCCACTCAATCAGTTTTTTACTTTTATTTAGACTTTAACACTGTAATGTACATTGATGTGCATTCAGTAGAAGCAGAATAACATTCTGTAATAACTCAGAAGCATGTTGCAGGTTGTCTGAATAGGAAATGGGTTGATTCTCAACATTGCAGTATTTGTTCTGGGTATTGCAGATGTCTAGACTACTGGAGTGTTTAAAAGCCCCCCTTTCTTGTTTGTGAGCTCTGCAACAGCAATCTTGTACATGTCCAGTGTTAACCGCAGGCTTTGTCAGAGAAGCACAAGAAAGAAGAACAACTAATAAAAATGTAATGATTTTCATCAAATCAGAATCATGTCACAATTTTGTTTTCATAGTGCCTTTTCAAAATGTATTTCCAGGATTAATTTAAATATCTTAATCCTGGTGATTAGGAGGGTTGTTAATATCCCACAGATAGGGTTCCTGTGGTAATACAAAACATGCGGAAGGTAAAATTAGCATTGAGAATGTCATCAGACCCTTCTTTTATATACAGTATTAACTAAGTGACAAATGTGAGACAGCTCTAATCATATATTTGAGACATACAAAAAGTGAATGTAGGAAGTGTTAGCTTTTTTAAATGGTTGCTAGTGAATTGCCAGGATGGTCTTGAGTTTTTTGTGGCTGTGAAGGAGCTCAGTATAGCCAAGTTTGACCTTGCTGTTCCCAGCAGGGTTACCAGTGCTGCCGTTCATCCCCGGGAACCGGCCACACGCTGCAGTAGCACCACAGTATCGCTGGCCTGACCAGGGCAACCGGCTTCGGTGAGCAAATCAACCGTGGTCTTTTTGAGTTTTCTGGGCTTCTGGTATGGTTTTAGACCATGACTTGAGTATTCCCATATGTTGATTTTACTCTTAGCCTTCAATAGCATTTTAAAAGCTAAAAATATGAGCAACCTTGCATTCACCAGAATTACAAGATGAGTATTGCAATCCTAATGGAGGGTGTTATAGCAGGGTTAACAGATCCAGTGCCTTGCAAAAATGCCCCAGAGTCTCCACCTTTTGTTGCCATCTGAGCTTTGCAATCATGACACACAAGTAGGACCATACAGTTAAAATCTTCACAAGCTACTCCAAACTGATAAACCTAAATATTATAAATATAAATAAAATTAGATTTTAAAAGAAAATTACAAGATTCTCAGTTGCATAAGTATTTAACTTCTTTTCTAAATGGTTCACTGCCTTATAGCACTGGGGCTCTGGGTTCAATTCTGTACATAGGATGCAATGTGTGTGTGTACTGTATGTATGTTTGTTTGTATGTTCTCTGCTTGTTGATGTGGGTCTCCGCTGGGTGCTCTGTTTTTTTCTCCCACAGTCCAAAACATACTATATATTAATTTGTTTCTGGGTAAATTATCTGTGTGTCTGCCCTGTAGTGGACTGGCATCCCATCCAGGGTGTACCCCTTTTACACCTGTTGCTTGCTGGGATAGGCTCCAGCTCACCTGTGGCCCTGAATTGGAAGAAGCATTTAGTAAATGATGGATAGAAGAATAGTTTGAAAGGTCACGAAATGTTATGTATGTAATCAAAGTCATTTAATTTGCTTTTAGATTACCTTTATCTGTCTCCGTAACATTCCTCTGATAGATATTTAATTCCAAGCCACATAGTGACTAAGTGATATGACATATAAACCATGAAGACCAAACTGCTTTCAATGGCTTTTATACAACACCTGGATCAAGCTGGTAGAGACCTATTGAAAAAGGACTGAGTGCCAGTAATTGCTGGCAAATGTGCTTCCACCAAGACTTAGGGGGCTGAATACTTATGTTGTAAATTAATATTTATATCTTGGGATTTTGCTAAAATTCAGTCTGCTTTGCATATAATAGTGCTGAATTTGGTTGTTATGATTTTGAATAAAAATGGTTGATTTGAAAAAACAATATATTTGTGTTTAATTGCAGTATGATGATATTAGTAGGGGAGTGGATACTTGTGAGAGGCATGGTATTATGAAAGAAATTTAGTCCTATTTATGATGTTCAAAGTCTGAGCACTACAGAATAGTAATTAGAAGATTTTGCATGTTGTTGTCGTAGAGAGTAATTGGAAAATTAAGCATCCTCGTCAGAGGGCTCAGAAGTGATTGCTGAAGCCAGTTTAAGAGTAGGACCTTTTTGCAGCATGTGATGCTGAAGAGGTCATGAATGCAGAGTGGTCTTGAGAAGTGTGGGTGAGAGGTGGCTGTTTAATGTGTCAATTTGTCCAGGAACCTGGGGCCCCATTGTGTCGCTCTCTGCACACCTCCAGTCTGTGCTGCTGTTGCGAGGACAAGCAGCCTGTGCACCAGCAGCTGCACTGTCCAGTCCATCACTGGGGTTGCTCTCCCATCCATCCAGGACATTTATGACAGACGGTGCCTGAGGAAAGCTCTAAGCATCATCAAAGACCCCACACACCCCAGCTACAGACTGTTTGACCCTCTAACCTCTGAAAACGGTACCGGAGCATTCGGAGTCCAGACTACCAGACTCAGAGACAGTTTTTACCCCCGCTATTAAAACTATTAAACTCCCAGCCTCTTTCATCTAACCTACCCTCACAGTGCCTTCTCTCTTTATCAAAACTCAAACACACATTGAAATGTACCTCTACCTCACATGTCAAGAAGTTCACTCCCCATAATTTTCTGTCCTTTATTTCATTCTGTTGATGTATGATTTTGCACAACTGATGTTGTTTTGCACATTACCAGTTGTCTTTGTCTTTCTTTTCTTATACAATTTTATGTTGTTTTTTCTGTACTGCTTACCGTCTGAGAGCTAGCTAAATAGCATTTCGTTATACCATATACCTGTGTACGAGTATAATGATGATAAACTTGAACTTGGATCACCTGCAGCTGACTGTGGGCTGTCTGTACTTGTCTCAGGGAGGGAGCAGAGGATGTGCCTTTGCCAGCAGGGGGTGTGGACAGACAGGCGGTATCGGGGGTAGCAGGCCAGGCTGCAGTGGAGCGGCTCCAGAGGGCGGCACAGCAGGACGACTCGCCGGGCACTGCAGGGCAACCTTCCCCCCCGAAGAGGCCCTTCAGGACCCCCAGCGTGCAATCCCTCTGCACTTTGGCCACCCGTGCCACTGTTGCACTCATGACAGGTCAGGGGTTGTCTCGTGTCAGCCCACTACACCTACTCTGTCTGCCCGTGGAATCTCCTGTCTGCAGTCGGGCAAAAACACAGGAGCTGAAGTGTTGCAATCATACTTGGAGTTCCTCACTTTTGGAAGAATAATAATTACTAAGAATTGCAAAAGTGAAAGTGCATTAAAGATTTCTGCTGATTTCTTTTGCTATATATAGTGTTCAGGAGTACTGCTCAAATTGGCATTAGATGTGAATTTCATACTTTCATAAGTTCTCACTTTTCATAGTGAGAAGGCAATCTTATTTCAGAAGAAAACATGGTATATGTGCTTTGCCTAACATTAGATAGCCTGTAGCCTGACTTTCTAACAAGTCCTCTCTGTGCTGAGAATGTTTCAGCCAGTCTCCAGTTTCCACAGAACCTCTTTTGGTCTTTGCTTGTGCTGTATAGTCCCAAAAAATGATTTCCAATTCTCAGCATACTTATGGAAATTGTAGTTTCTTACCATAATACCCTCGTCTCATTGAAACTAATATCTTAAATCTTATTTTAAGTAAACAGGAGAATTAATATTTTCCAATTCCATGTTTTGTGAAGCATAAGGTGTACAAAGTAGAAACAAATGAATAGGTATTTCACATACACTGTATCTTAATGGGTGAACTCCTGGCTTACTTAGTGCTAATAGGAGTTAGTTACAATCTAGTGGTTAAATACAAGTAAACAGGGACTGACTTTGGGCAGCACTGTCTTTTTAATGATTAGAAAGTTTATGAGTTTGGTCTTTACCATACAGGTTAGTGAAAAAGCTCCAGGTACGATTAAAAAAAAAAATTCAGAGGACCTCAGAAAAGGAGTTGCTGAAGCTCTTCGGCCCAGAAGTGATTTTGGAGATTCATGGTCAGACAAATATACATGTAAAACATGTAAGACTATGGTGACTTCACCCAGTACTGGCTATCCTACCAAGAGCAACCCAGAAAACCAGGAAAAACCCCAGAGTAACATCTATGTCTGCAGTCCTCTCTCTCGTGGCTAATGTCAGTGGCCTCAACCTCCGGGGAAAAAACTGAATGCAAATGTTTGAGATAGGAAGGTAGCCGAGAATAAACCATTGCTCTAAAGAAAACTTTTGACACCTATCTTAGATTATTCAAAGACCGAAAGTCGATGCAGGAGACATTTAAAAAAAAGTGACAGGAAACATTTTATTGTTTCTCTAATTATCTTTTTGGTCTATATTATATGAGAATGTGGAGCAGTCTATGGGGTTCATAAACATTTATTTGGCACTGTATTTTAAACTCTGTGCAAATCTTTCTCCAGTTGAAATTACACTATATAGTTTCCTGTTTTGTGGCCTTTCTTATTGGAATCATCTTCTCATCTCGGTAAGTCCTCCGGTTGAAGTTAAAACCTTTTCCTCCCTATCCCAGTGAGAAATAAAGATATTCTTTTTCTGCATCTGTTCACACATTTGTTCTTGCACACACAGATACTGTATGTATTTCTGTCTCATGCCTAGGCTCTCTCTTTCTCAGCTCCTAGTATGCAGTACAGCAGCAGTCTGTCGTGTCTGACCCCGGAGCTGGCTGAACTTCTTCTCACCCACATGTCTCGAGAGCGTCTCCTGCGGCCGCGCTGCCTTGAGCTCTTCTTCGGGTGTCCAATTCAGAAGTTTGTACTCAACTGCTACCCGTATTCCACCAATGAGCTGCTCAGACAGCTGCGTGCCTTCACTACCCTCAAACACCTCAGCTTGGTCTCCTCACCCCTCATTACAGGTACACAGCAGGAAACATTTGCTGAGAGCAGAAAAAGTCACAATTTGGGCCCTGTGTAGTGTAAGTCTGCATAAATGTTTAAAGGTTTCTCTTCTTGATAGGAGCCTTAGGTGTAAGGGGGCGTCAATTAGTCACAAAGCTGCTGATATTGGACAGAACCACCTTCTGGTTTCCTAAAACAATACTGTCTGTGATTTGTTGGAATCATCCAGTATCTATTAATCAGTGTATTTTGCTTATTCATGTAATTAGTTAAGGTCTAAAATGGAATTAACAACAAACATGGCTCTCAAAGACTAGGGTTGTCTACCTTTGCACTATAGTTGGGTTTAGTTTATTGGGACCAGGATTTTTCAGGATTCAGTTACTGCTCACCGGTTGAAAAGAGGGCATGCTGGAAAATTGACATCTGTTTCCACTTAAGTGGCCTTAACTCACTGGTTGCTTTTGGTGTTGAGGTGGCTTGTGAATTGGACCTTGCCACATCAGCTGCAGTCAAAATTTAGTTATCATATTTCAGGGTATTTTCCAGCTTCCAGACTGCACAATCAAAATTAGTAAAGTTGACTACACACCAAAAGACCAGGCAATCTGCATGTGCAACTCCTGTGCTCATCACGCACACTAAGGGTACTATCGCACACAGTTGGGGGAAAGCTGTTTTGTGCAGTGAATATCCAAAAGTGATGACTGTTCTCTCCAAAACAGTCAACGATTGCAGGTCGACAAATCAGAGTTTGTGGAACAGCACTGTGTATTGAAATATATATTGAAATGTGACATTGTGTGAACATTTAACATTCAGCATCTGCTGATATTTTCAAAGATTAAGCACTTTTTGCTAATATTACTCAAGACAAAATGTTCCTATCTTCAATTAGCTGTATGCACACTGATAACAGATAGGGATTTGTAGTTATAGAGAGGGAGGTTATCCATGTCCTTTATTTTATGGGCTAGGCTTTACTTTAATTTACAAGCAGGTAGTTATAATGGAGTTTTTACTGATACTTATACTGTTACTGTACAGTGCTTTCTTCGTACAGTGCTTTATACAGGATAAACCCTATTTTGTGTTGGATCTTGGTCAACATGGGAAATCAGTATTGAGGGTTTGAGGTAGGCTGAAGTCTCTCTGTTTATTCCAGATTCAGGGCTGTCTGTCCTCTCCAGCCTGCAGAAGCTCCAGCATCTCAACCTGGCTGCCTGCAGCAAGCTGACTGATTCCTGTCTCCAGTATGTCACAGGTAAACTGGAACCTTTGTCTGCTGTTTATCACAGAAGCACTTTTGCAGCTGTCTCAGACCTTGAAATGGGAGTATCTTGGAATAACTAACAACCAGGAAGCATCCATACATCCAGAGCACTGTAGGCCTGTTTTGCCCCCTCTACCATAGCTGGTTCAGATCCTTTGATACGTAAAGTATTTTTTTATCTGTATACTGTACAGTATCACTTCCCTTTCCAAAAATTCCCTTTCCAAAGAATCCAAAGTACTCATTTAACCTTTGACTGAAGTGCAGCACCAACCTGGATAATATACTTTAGCCATTCTATGACAACAGTGCCACTACACTGCAGATCAGAAGAAGTGAAACATTGCTATTGAATAGAAGGGGAAATTTAGGGAGGATGGATTGGGAAAGCCCATAGTAGGCTTTAACTAGGACACAGGAATTAACACACCTTCACTTACAAGCCGTGCCGTGGGATGCTTTATTTAGTTGGGTCCTTGGTTTAAAGTCCTGGTCCCTATAAAGGGGCATTGGACCAGCACATTAAGATAAAGCATGCTATGTTCTTACTGATCAATATTTTAAAATGCAACTTGATGATGGGTTCAGTTTTCATACAAATTAATAATATGTTGACTGTGTGACCCATGTTAATCAGTGTTTTTTCTGTAATCCTCTTCCTTGTTTCATTAAGGCCTGAAGTATCTCTCCTACCTGTCTCTGGACAGTACTAAAGTAAGCGATTTGGGGATGGTGATGTACTTGAAGTCGGCCCCCTCTTCGCTCACTCAGCTCAGTCTGAACCAGACGGGGATCACCGAGGCCACCCTGGTGGTGCTGTCCAGCTGTGTGCCACAGCTCAGGCTGCTTAGCATCAAATGCACCAAGGTAGAGGCAGCCCCTGTGTGCAGGGAGTCGCACATTCTTGGCCTGGCCAGAGCAGCTGGCTGTCCTCAAGGTTTTGTGAACGTTGTATGAGTTTGGAAGCCAGCTCTTAATGAAGCTGAATTTGATTTAGAATCTTGTGTGCATTCAAACTGTTATTCTGGAGGATTTTGTGTTTTGAGAATGAAGTGTGAAAGCTTAGTTTGCACTCCTCTGAAATTGTCTTTGATACTTTAAAGAGCATGTCAACATGCTTAGGTGTCTTTTTTAATTGTAAAGATAGTCATCACTTCACATGTGAGCAGTGGTTTTAAATAAGCACCATTCAATGTTTTCTTGCTCTAAAGCAGTGTGTAATGAGCAGTGTCCTTACTTCCTGAACCCAGGTCAGTGACGTGTCTGCTTTGGCCAAGCTGTGCAGCCTGCAGTCACTCTACCTGGATGGGACAGGGGTTACAGAGGTGTCCCTGCAGCACCTGGCCACCCACCCTGCCCTCTCAGTACTCAGCCTGGCGGGCATCCAGGTCACCGACGGCAACCGTGCCCTTGAGATTATTTCTGGTGAGACCTCTCATCTTTTGTGTAAATACTGTATGTAACACTAACTGAATTTCACATTTCAGAACTCATCACTCGGACAATTACATGTCAGCTTATGAAAGTAATAATTACTAATTACTCAACTGTACTAGATAATGTCTTGCATGGAAAAGGAACCTAAAGGATATAAGTAAATAAAAGTAAATATTTAGAAAAGTGTTTAACAAACAGCAACAGTAATGGACATAAACTTACAATATGGGGCTTTTAGATTTTCAGAAAAGCTTTTGATTAATTAAGGTATAAAGAAAGATTCATTTTCAACTTGTAGGTGGGAAGCATTCAGCGAAATGTAGAGTTGAGGATTGATCAGTAGAAAATAAAATACAGAGAAATGGTGAAATCAACATTAGTGGAGTACCACAGAGATAATCTTCCTAATTGTTTTATCAATGGTCTAAATTTCAGGCAGCATGGTGGCTCAGTGGTTAGCATTGCTGCCTTGCAGTATTAGGGCCCTGGGTTCAATTCCTGACTTGGGGTGCTCTTGGGGCGTTCTCCCCGTGTTTGCCTGGGTTTTTGCCGGATGCTCTGGTTTCCTTCCACAGTCCAAAGACATGCTTGTTGGTTAATTGGCTTCTGGGAAAATTGCCCCTGGTGTGAGTATGTGTCTGTATTTGTCTGTGCCTGTGTGTGCCCTTGGATTGGCTTCCTGTCCAAGGTGTACCCTGCCTCGCACCCATTGCTTGCTGGGATAATCTCTGGCTCTGCTGTTACCCTGAACTGGAAGAAGCAGTTAGATGGTGGATAGATGGTCTAGATTTTGGTACATTCAGTAAACTAGTAGAATGTACAGGTGGTGCCAAAACATGAGGAAACTCTGTAGAAGCGGTTAATGAAATAAAAAAAAAAGATTTATATAGTATTCTAGACTGGACAAACGCCTGGCAGATGACATTTAATATAGCCAAGTAGAGAGTGTTATATGTAGGTAGCAAAAACATGTCTAAATACAAAATGGGACACGATATTACATAAAAAAGACTTGGGTGTTTATGTTGATACATAATGTACATATTTCATACAAGGTGGGGAAGCAATTAAAAAGAAAAACAGTGTTAGAATATATAGTTAAAAACAGAATTAAAATCTCGAGGGATGTTATGTTTAAATTGCATTTGTAAGACCTCATATAGAATACTGTGTACAATTTTGGACACGACATTACACAAGATACTGCTACTGTGGAATTATTTTATTAAATGTACCTCATATAGTACATTCATGTTCTTAAAGGAATGTCCTATAACACATGATGAAACAGCTGAAAATGTTTAATCTTGAACAGAGAAGATTACAGGGGATCCGATACAAATATTCAAAATCCTTAACAACATTGACAGTCAACCCCATGGATTCCTTCAGGATTAACAAAAAAACAGGAAACGGAGGAAATCGGGAGTGCATTTCCAAGACTGGAGAACTATCTGGCCTATTGAAGCTAATACAGCTGAGTAAAATCCCTGAATGAATTAAATGCTAACTACCAAAAAGCTAAATATTCAGAATGGCCCTGCTATTTGTAACCTTTCTTTTGTTATTCAAAAAAACAGTAGCTACTAGATCTGTATTTTGTCCTCTAAAAAGTATCCTTTTAGCTTTAGGGATGTACAGTGAATAGCAAATGATGTTAATGAAAGGAACATCCAACAATGAATCGGTTAGGTTTGATTGCCAAATCTTATGGATGTACAGTTCATCTTGAGTTGCTTGGATCAAGTATTTGATAGGTAAGTTTCTAATTGATGTTCAGTAATTCTGACCATCGTTTCTTCTCACCCAAACTAAGCTACATTTATAGTGGTAAAAACACCAGTATAAACCTTTGAGTAAATTGTTGTTTGTGTATAGGTTCACTAAGCCTAATCCTTCTTGATGGTTCAGTGTGGACTGTTCTCTACAGTTCAGTTAATTAGCACCTCCAGTGCTCCTAGCCTGCGTGTCTTGTGTGTAGTGCGATCTGTGACTGTGTATCTCCACATCGGTCCCTCAGGTCTCAGACTGGCTCAGCTCACCCTGCCTGGGCGCCACACAGTGACAGACAGTGGTCTGGCCTTCCTGTCCCGACTGACACTGCTTTCAGAGCTTGACCTGACTGACTACACTCATGTCACCGACCTGGGCACAACGCACCTTGCCACCATGACCAGGTCAGCAGCCAAACCTTAAAATCCTCAACTTTCAGCTCTTCTAGGAAGACATTAGAAGAATGGTATCATGCTCTTATACACTGGATAATATCAGTGTATTACTGTCTCACCAACTTTCTTTCATCTTCTTGCATTCTGTAAAGGTGTTCTTCTTGTTTACAGCTATTCTGTCCCTGGCCTAGGAACAGCCTTGGTTTGTTTGAAAATGTACTGTAAGACTTTGAAAGCAAAAGACAATTGATATAGATGATGTAGAGAAATTGTTCTGTTGTCAGTACATCCTTTAAATCACCAGTCAATTATTTTAGAGATTTACATTTTACAGTACGCACAAAGTCGGCCAGTTGTGCCCCTGTTTCCCCCCCCCCCCCCCGGGAAATAAGGACCTGCAGCAGGCAGAACTCTTAAGAATAGTGGTTCCCATGAGATGAAAGAGAGATGAAAGAAGCAACAGGCTTCACTGGCAAGAGCCATTTTCTTCATTTCCTGAAAAAAACCCAACATATACTTGTTGCAGACGGAAACTTAAAACTAACGCTGTCCCGGATTTTGTGTTGTCTTTTCCTAGTGTGACTGCATTTCCTGCAGACACATTCTGGGCTGTTGTGATATGTTGTGTGTTTTCACCCCCTCCCAGGCTGAAGAAGCTGTCCCTTGGTAACACACTGGTGACCGACAGTGGCCTGCTGCCCCTGCGCAGCCTGCAGGAGCTCGTGGAACTGTGTCTGGACCGCACAGCTGTCACTAGCCGCGGCGTGGCTGCTTGCATCACCTGCCTGCCGCACCTGCAGGTAAAACTCTCCCTGTTCCTGTCAGCCATGGATTGTGATCTCTCTGCCCGATATGTGTCTGCCTTTAATCTGGCTTCCTTATTTATTTTTCTGACTTCATACCTAAGTGTACAGTATGAAGTTACAATTCTGACTATATTTATATTTGTCCTTCATACACAGTAGTCTCATTGTAATTATTGTCTATAATACTATTCCTATACCTGCTGGCACCCATTTCTGAGTTCCTTTCCACACTGTGATAGTGCAGATCAGAGACTGACTACAGTACCTGGTCATTAACTGTATCTTTAGTATTGTATCTAAGATACAGATGCTGGTAATGATTAGCTGTCACTGCTTATCACCCAGGTGGAGTTACACTTCACTGCTGGATGAAGTGGGTCTCCTCTTTTGTGTAAACAATATTTTGGAGTCATTCAAGATGAAAAGTGTTATATAAATGGAAATAATCATTACTACTACTATTTGTCAGAGGAGCTAAAGGAAAGTTTGCCCTTTCTTCTCTCTGTCACCCGTTTGGTGTACATCAACATTTTATCATACTCTGTCCTCTTAATGGGTATTGTTATTAAAAATATTCCCCTTTTCACTCTTTGAATTTAGGCTTGAGGATTAATGCATGGTCCCGGAATGGATCTTGTTCTGATTTCTGTCTGTATTTTTCAGGTGCTGGGCCTGGCCAGCACCCAGGTGGGCGACACGGTGGTGAGGTGTGGACTGCTGTACTGCACGCAGCTCCTGAAGGTGAACCTGAGTCGCACCCGCATCACTGATAAAGGTAGGAGCCAAGAATGGAGCAGTGGTGGCTCCTCGGGCGAAGCACTTGGGTTTTCCGAATATTACATTGTCTACACACATTAGTTATCCCTTAAATTAGCAAAGAACCTCTTAAAGATTTGTCAGGGACTCTTATTTTATGAATAACTGTTTTCACCCATTTGAAAAACAATGAAATGTTTGAATGGTAGAACAGTTGCTAATCCCCTTAAATGAACACAGCACTCAGGTTGCTACTGGTATAGGATGGGGCAGGATGGGTGTTGAAATTGAGCAGTGTCCAGGTGGAAATGAGGAGGGGGCCTGCTTTGAGCTGCTGGGCTTGCAGGGAAATGGCAAAGGCTGTGGCAGGGGAGAAAGAGCTTCCAATCAGAACACTGTGACAGCTCAAAGTGAAAAGAGACTAGAGAGAGAAGGCAGAAAAAACAAATTTTGTGACCAAATATCTGAAAGTATGGATGGCATAATTATCTTGTGATGGAATCTTGTGCTACAGAGGAATAGTCTCTGTCTCTTACTTTGCCTTTTCTGGTTTTGTTCCTGTGTTCCTGTCCTTGCTCAGTTTTTCTTACCCTGACACTTTCCTCGTTATTTTCCACTGGCTTGCTTTTTCCTCAGGCCTGAAGTGCCTGCGTCAGATGAGGCTCAACCAGGTCAATCTGGACGGCACAGGTGTGACTCTCACGGGTATCGCAAACCTTATTGCCTCCTGTCCCAACATCACCAGCATCCGTGCCAGCCAAACACGGGCACTGCCCCCTGAGCAGGTTTCTGACGACGATGACCTTGCTCCCTGATCTGTGGGCATCTGCCAGGGAAGGGGCTCTGTGGCCCTGGCACGAGAGCTGCTCAAAGAGCAGTGAGGTGAGGGAACTGGCATGGGGGCCTCATGCAGGAGCCTTCTGTACTGTAGTCCGAGGTGTGATCTGGGAAACATCTGGACTGGGACAGAACCACAGTATGACAACAATATGACAATTGATATTGATTTCCCTTTTATCCTTTTTTTAATATTATTCTTAATAGGGTGTTAAGTATTTATCACCAGCTAATATAATTTTCCATTGGTGCATGGTTGATGGTTGTAAGTTGTGCATAAGTTTGATTTCTCTGGTAAGGAACCTAGATTGATACCGATTATTAAAAGATTGTTCTGGCAGGAGACACGGCACCGAGTTAATGTTCTCAAGTTTGAGGTTCTGGTGATGGTATATTTTAAAATTTAATTCTTCCAATTCCAAATTCAGTGTGATCCTATAGAGGCACTATTGTGGATTAAGAGAACATTTGTATTTCTTCTATTTCAAGAACTCTTCTTTCAGTTTGGTATGGTAAGACTGTGGTGACATCACTTTCAGTCTTCTTCAAGATAATCGTGCATCTTGATTAGGAAGCAGGTTTGTGAAAACAGGTCTGGCTTCTGTCTTTTCAGATTTTGAACAAGCTCAGGTTGCACACTTCAAATGTATTTTTATATGGAAAAAAAACAAATTGCTGATGAGAATAGAGAACTTACTTTCACACAAAACTGTAGAGCTTGTAAAGGTGGTTTAAATATCTCAATGTTTCCCAAGGTGTAGAGTGTTTTGCTACCTTGATCCTTAAGTTTTTTTTTTAATAACTTGAACTATTTTTAAATTGGTTTTAAACTCCACTGCAAAGACGTGTGATTTTTCTTTTAAATGTGAAAGCCTAAGCCCACCCATTTTATTTTCACGAAAGTGGAAAGATGCAGCCTTGTTTGTGTTCAGTAGTTCTGTTGAAATTTTGTTTATTAAGATCTGTATTATATAAAATGTACCCCCTATAATCAAAAAAGAAAAACACCTGTAGCATTACAGGCCACCATCTTAGGAAAAGATAAAATAAACTACAGATTTCACTACACATCTGTTGTAGCTCTGAATTTAATACTAACCAGGTTCATAAATATTTCTGGTTCACTTCTGCAGCACAGAAATACTCCAGGATTGTCTCAGTAAAAAAGAACAAATGAGCTCTGACATCTGGAATTTGGGTATTTTGCTGAATCATTTCCTGGTGCTACTGTTAGGGGACTTCTTTCCTGACCCAGAATCCCTCCCCTTATTTAATCACTTACAAGGCAGGGCTGCCCATACTCTGTCTTTGAAAACGGTGATTGGAAAAGAGACAATTTGTATTCAACAAAACCATTCTCAAGGCTGGATTAGGTGAAGTTGTTTTAACTAAAAATATTGATCATTGTTTTCTTTTGTGAATTCCTAAGGATTCTTAATATTCTTTTCTGTTCCTGGTCTGCCTCCCAAATACCCACTTAAGTTACCCACTGCAGCAGAACCAGTTACATGCTTTCTATAGGCTGAACAGAGCAGGTATTTGTTACAGATACACAATCAAAAATAGAAGGGAGGTAGACAATGTAATGTTGTAAGCATGTCTGTAGTTTCCAGTCTGTATTTTGAATATTTAATGGACCAAAGGTTCAGAAATCCCATGAGCAGTACAAATCTAACAGTGTAATAATTTTAACAATATATGACTTTTTCAATACTTTGTCACTCAGTTCTGAAGCCTTGGCATGGCTTGCTCACTGCATCCTTGTAGCAAGACTTAATGCTGTACACTGCTGCATGAAGCAGAGCATGTTGATTAAGGTACCCATTTGCACAAAATGTAGTACTCTCCTGCCTTGTTAGTGTATTAGCCTTTATTAATAGTTGCTTCTGTTGGTATGTGGAGCACAGAAAGAAACCTGTTCCACTTAATCACAGACTGTTTTAATTGTTGAGAAACTTTATTTGAGTTTGAGTTTTAATGAGTTCATTCCTTTTACTGCTTTGATTAAAAAAAAACACCAAAGCAAGGAACATGCAAGGCGTGTTGCATAGACCAACATTACCTTACACTTCCCAGGACTACCTGGTAATTGGATACTGTTTGAAAAGTGGGTGTTTTGATTTCCTGAATTGAAACTTTAAGACTTTAAGTGGCATCAGGCTCATATACAGTATAACCATCTTAGCCAGATTCTCAATGAAGCAATGTGTGTATAGAAGCCTATATTTATATAGATATCCTGTATTTGAAATGTGGATTGTAATGAAGTACATAACTACCATAGGCAGATGCACTGTAAAAATCCACTCAACTGCAGAAATAAAATGTTTTCAAAAGTTTGAAGTAGTGCCATTTTGTTCTGTTCAATATCTGTTAAAATGAAAAACCTTTGCATGCAATGAATCTGTTTCATATGAAGGCAAAGAACAGAATAATACTTTGTACAACTAATTTAACAAGTTTGCTTCAGCCACATAGTGAATCCGGGTTCTTCACAGTTCAAAAATCTGTAAACAGTCCATACTGGTTAAGCCAATAATTAAATCAGTTAAGTTGGGTAGAATATCTCCAAAACCTGGTATGAAAATCACTAAGCTGTGATCTTCAACACTACTACCTCTCAAAAAGTGAACTGACCGTTGCACAGTAGGCAATTAATTTTTATTTTGCAAGACAAGTAGTTAAAAGTAGGCTTCCATGTTTTTGATGATGGTTAAAGGGATCCCTCAAGAAATTTAAATTATTTAAATAAAAGGCTTATAAAAATATTCAGTGTTTGTTAGAAGCCCCAGTGCACACTAATAACAGCTCATTAGAAAACACTAGATGGAGCAAGAGATCCCACCGAGACCACTATTTGTTAGGGACAAACAGGCTTTCATCTGTATTGTATTCTTCTTGAATTTCAACACTTGATGGAATCCTAATCAAATCACACTTCTTTTTAATAGGCCGTTTTGCTTCAGTGTATATGGTTTTTGCTCTCTTCCAATATCTTATTTTAACTGTTTATTAAGCTTCCATCCCGTGTACCAGCATATCGATGATTGTGGACCATGTCCTTCATCCCTGTCTTCTTCCTGGACTCCCCATACCCTTCTCTCGCACTTACTGTGCCAAAGCCCTTGTATTCCCTCGCATCCCTGTAAAGATCCATACCCATGTGCGGACTCTCAGGCAGCCTCCCGTTCTTCATCTCTTTCTCTGTTGCCGAGTTTCTCTAGCCCATCTCTAATCTGCTGCATTGCTTCACTGTCTCCTGCAGCCTGAGCCAAGAGCAGGGCCTCCCTGTATACATGCCTAGCCTGGACCAGCTGACCTGAGACAGAGAGAAACAGCTTGTCCACATACACTTCTTGTACAGTTAATTTTCAATTTCTGCTTCCAATCTACACCAGTTATGACAGAGGCATTAATGTGACTTATTTCACAGCCAGGTACAGCAGTTTGCTGCATCATCTAACAAACGGAGCACATGTACGCCTTTTTTCTTAAAAGTGAATTTTAAACACAGAAATTAAAATCATACCAGAATAGCAGTATGAGGTAGTATAAGCAGTTCAGACCTTAATGACTATGTGACATGTTTTTTTTTCCTTATTAAAAAACAGTCTAGCATAGGAGACAGGGCTTTGTAATATGTAATTGCCTAGGCTGTGCACCCTGATACCTGTCTCTGGAGACCACAGCGCCAACCTCCTTACCCTGGTGCAGCAAGATGCCTGCCATGTTGCAGAGCAGCACGTGCTGGTCTGGATGTTCGGCCTTCTTCGCCAGCTCCAAGGCCTGGCTCATCTGCTCCATGGCCTCCTGGTGCCGCCCCTGCAGGTCGAGCACTGTAGCCAAGTCATTCATCAGCACCACAGTCTGCACACAGACACAAATTAATGTTAGGTTATTATTTCTAATGTTTTAATGGATTACATATGCATTTCAAACATGGAGACAGAGGTTCGGTGCTGAATAGCACATGAGTATGCTCTTATGATGGCCCAGTCAGGTCAAACAGATTACACTTCAGTTAAGTCAGTGGTATACCTACTCCAGTCCTGGAGGGCTGTAGCAGTTAAGGGTTTCTGTTCCACCCCTGCTCTTGATTACCTAAATTAAGTGGACCGATTTAACATTTTCAAAAGAGAGTGATATAACCTAATGGGCTCTGTGGCCTTCAAGGACAGGAATTGTGGATCACCTCAGTTGCTATGCTTGAGGACAGCATATGAACATTTACCTTACATCCATCCATTTTCTAACCTATTTATTCAATTCAGGGTTGGAGGGAAGTCAGAATCCTGGTAAGAAACAGGAACAAGGTTGGATACACCCTAGCTGAGATGCCAGTCCACTGCAAGACACACACAGATGCAAACACGTACACACTCACACCAAGGTCAATTTTTCCAGAAGCCAATTAACCTACTAGTATGTTCATGGGCTGTGGGAGGAAACCAGAGCACCCATGTGAATATAGGAAGAACATATAGACTCCACACAGACAGCAACCCAGGACCCCTGCCCTGTGAATCAGCAATGCTAACCAGTGCTCCACAGTTCTGCCCTTTACCTATCTGAAATTGACAGATTCACACTGCTTTTAATAGTGCTTTGCAATTGTATTATACCCATCCATTTTCAGCAACCACTTTATTTATTAAAGGGTTGTGACGAGCTGGAGCCTAACCCAGTAGGCACAGGCCACAAAGTGAGAACACACCCCAGGCAGGGTCCCAATTCATCGCAGGGCACACAGACACACACCGTCATGCATGTATAACATGCAGGGAGAGACCAGTTAAGGGGACAGCATGGTTTTGGACTGAGAGAGGAAATGCACACAAACAAGGGGTGAACATACAGATTCCACTTGGCAAGATTCAAACCCAGGATTCAAACTGTGAGGCGACATAACTACTCACTGCCCCATCACACCACCCTTTGTATTATATATAAAAATAAAAGTCTTCTGTTACAATAAATACTGCAATTGTGTAGAATACTTGAATTTCAAGTAGAAAATAAAAGTTTTATATAAAAAAGTGATTACCTTCACTTTAATCTGTATTTTCAGATTAAAATATGTTTAAATTAATAATAAATGAGAACTACATGTCAAAAATAATTTTCACATATACCCTATACAGTATATATCTCCTAAGTGGTAATAACCATTACAAATTAGGCATTTTGGAAAGACACTTAAATCCTCTCCCCAAGTGGAGACCACTTTCAAGAACATGCCCCAGTACCTGAGGGTGTGCCTCCCCCTGCTCCTCGCGGCAGATCTGCAGGGCGCGAAGGTACTTCTGGTGGGCCTGATCCAGCTGGCGCTTTGTAGTGAGGTAGCGTGCGTATGAGTCCAGACACAGGCCCAAGAGAAGCCGTGTGTTGCTCCTCTCCTCCTCTGTGGGCTCGAGGAAAATGCCACTTCATTCACAGTTACAAGCCACTAAAGTTTAATGATTACTGCAAAATGAAAGTACCTCTAATAGAGAGGAACTTCATAAAGCATGGAGGGTCATGAAAATTGTTTCAAAAACACAAAACTGTAAGAAAAAACTCTTCTGGTTGGGTGCACACACTGAAGAAGAAAGGTATGTCTCTTTACCAGGTAGGGTGCCCTCAGGGAGGTCCTTCTGCTTCTCTATCTTTGCCTCCAGAGATTCAGCACAGAACTCAAAGCCATGCTCAGCCAGCTCGGGCCTGTGACAGACAGCAGCAGAGTGAAGGTGGCAAAACTGGGCCTCCAGCAGAAGAAAGACTTCACTACGTGGAGCAAAATTACATTTGCTTTTATTACTCCACAAAACAGAGCGTTTGCCCAATTCCTGTGCACAAATCGGGCATGTTACAGTGTTGTAGCAATATGAAGTGACATCACAGTATTTTTAGAGTAGAGTATTTTGACCAGCTGTATCACTGGTTTGGGAATTAAAACACCTTAGACCGCAAGGCCCTGCAACGAATTGTGAAAACAGCTGAAAACATTATTGGAGCATCCCTTCCTTCCATTCACGCCATCTATCACAGACGCTATATGCACAAGGCTTCTAGTATAGTAGATGACCCCTCCCATAAATTCTTTGCCCTCCTACCATCTGGAAAAAGATATCGCACAATACGGGCTAGCTCCACCAGACTCTGTAACAGCCTTTTCACATAGTCTGTTAGGCTTCTCGACACCCTGCTACTTACTTGCACCAACTCCAATTCCAGAAACAAGGTTTCAACTCCCCCAGTGTTTAGTGTATATTGTGTGATGTATTTTTTATACTATTCTGTAACAGTTAAATTGCACTATGTATATATCATGTGTACACTACCTCTGTTCCGGTGTCTTAGTTTGCATGATCTTATTTATTAATATTAGTATTATTAGTCCTGTCTACATTATTTCAGTGTCTTGTCTGTAATTGCATCATGGGCCAGGAGGAACAATATTTTGTTCCACTGTATCATCTGTTCTTGATTTAAATTTCTGGCCACTGATGTGTGAGCAAAGACCAAGAGAACCACGGTCAGCAGTATAGACAACGGAATCATTTTCAGAGAAAAAAATTGGAAAAACCTCTTTCCCCCCAAAACAACACTTTGCTTGATGGGATGAAGGCTGGATGAGGGAGTGGACTAAATCATTTGAAGAATAAACAGTGACAATGCTAAAACAGTGTAACAAAACTTTAAAACAGAACTTCCATTAAGTATTACCCATCAAAGAATGGTATTAATGGGGAAATACTGTGAATGGAGATGGAATAAACTCACTTGTTCTGAGAAGCATATATGCTGGCCAGCTTCAAAGACATCTCAATCACTGCATTGTCATCCTATAGAAGACAGAGGAACACACTAAGTACAGATGAAAACAAGATGGCCAACTGTTCACATTTTGTGTGGGGAATTCTGTCTTTTTATAGCCAAGCACACACACAGCTAACAGGCACATTGTGCAATATGACTATCTGAGTATCACTGAATATTTAATTTTAGAGTGTTTTTCAGTGCCTGCATGGTCCTTCCCAATTTTGGTTTGATACTAATGTGCATAATATGCACTTGGAGGGGAATAAAAATGAAATCTGAAGACTGCTTCCTAAAACTAAAGGAAATATTTTGTGGGTTTAAATATAATAGCTCAACCATGGGCCAGTATTCTCCTAGTGGTGTAGATACCAGCTCACAAGGTAACTTGCCTCTTGTGCCCCGCTGGCCAGCAGAAAACTCATAGCAGCCTTGAACAGCTTCTCTGCCTGTGACAGAACAAACCACACACGAGACTGTCAAATCATCTGCAAACACAGCACCTCAGTGAAAGCCCAGACCAGAGATCTCAAAGAGCTTCTGACTTACTTCGGGAAACTGGCCTTGAACAAGAGCAAGGTTCGCCATCTAGGAACACAGAACACATATTATTCACTAAAATATCAAGTCACCTCCTTACTGTTTACAGAAATAGGTTTGTCATTCTGGTTGACACCCAGCATTTGCTGGATTTTAATTCAGTTGAGTCTTCAATTTAAAACCATTAATCCAACTACTAATATGTTTCCTTGGCTGTAATCTGTCCTGGTGCCCCTGTAGTATATATATTCCCAGTATCTCTGGGCCTCTGTACTCTTATTATAATCTGTTGTCTCAATGACTATGAGCTCCAGGAATATGCTCTTTAAAGTTTCTCTATCACAATAAAGTGATAGATAGTGATAAGTCTTACCTGTGGAGAACACAACAATAGAAATGAAGGCATACAAAATAATTTAAGATTGTGTTATGAAGGACATTACAGTACATTAAAATATTTGATGCTTTCTTAAGAGTGAGGAATGTAAGGTGTATACCTTTCTTATACTAGTCTTAATACAAATATGTGGGATTATCTAACCCGTGTGCCTCCCTTCTATAGCATTCACATGTGTAGCAGTATGTGTGTGCAGCGCAACACAGATGTCAGCTCTGTGGCAGGAACAGTACCATGCTGTACGTGTATGTGATGGCTTGGGTGTTCTTGGCCTGGTGTGCCAGTCGGATGGCCTGGTGCAGAATCCTGTTTGCAGCCTCCAGCTCCCCCTGCATGATGCTCAGCTGAAAAACACAGTGGAGTGATCAACAAAGCACTGGAAGCTGCAGGTCAGTACTGTCAGCTAGGAGAATCTTATTCCCAAAGCCTGGTTGTTGTTGTAAGACGTCTGTCTCTTAGAGCAGTGACAAACCCCTTGCCAATCCAGAATTCCAATCCATTCACACCCAATGTAAAAGCAGTCTAGATTTTCAAACAGGTTGAAATGATCAGGTATGGTGTGGATTTAAAACCTAGAATGATGGTGTTGGGGGGCACAAGACATGAAAAATGCTGGCTTATAGCACTGAAACACTTTTTTCCATGAACTGCTGAACTGCACAAACGTGTTCCCCAGCTTAACTGGGGAAGCACTGGGCACTAGGCAAGGTACATCCTGAGTGAGACACCTGACCTTGCTGCATCTCAAACTTTGTTTAAAACATAATAAATCCAATTATCCTTGTATGTATTGATGACACTCAATTGTCCCAGGCACTTCACAGAATAAAATATAAATATAAGTAGCAACAGTAATTCAAATACACAATTTCTCCATCACAATGAGCTTTGTTTAGTCACTTTCACAATTTTCCATCTACAGAAATTAAAAATACAGGACTGTTTACTAGGGATGACAGAGAAGGGGTGAAGAATTACTTTGAACAGATAAGTTAACTGGAAAGGTGATGTCAATCAAACATGCTTCATATATTAATGTTGATAAAACCAAGGTACTGGCTACTGATAGTTATTGTTAAATTTTCAACCTCTCTCCCTTATTAAACAGCCTGGAGAGGCTGTTCAGTGTTTCAAATACCTAGAAATAGTACTGATCTGCATTTTTAAGAAGGCTAGTCAGCATATATTTTTGATCATGAAGCTGAAAGTGTTTGGGGTGAGTCAAAGCATTTTGGGGGGCATTTATAGAATGCTAGTAGACAGCATCCTTACTTTTGGCATCACAGTGTGGTATGGTAGCCTGGGTATATATTCAGGAAATTGACCAGAATTGTTAATACTGCTAGTAAAACTATTGGTCGACCAGAGAAGAGCAGAGAAACAGTTAAATCAGATGTATTATATTGCAGTTTAAAGTCAAGTTTAATTTATTATTATGATAATTAATGACCCCTCCCACTCTCTTCTTTCCAATTTTCAACAGCTACTGTACCTTCAAGGAGGGGTTTTTAAAGGCCTATGGCCATAACAAATGTATACAGGAAATATTTTGTCCTATGTGCAACTGGTATATAATAATATATATATATCTCCACCATTCTGGATAGACAATAATACCAAGATAAACCTATCCTAAGACCACAGGACATAGAGCTGTACCCTCCTTTAGATCTCCCACAGAGTGAAAAATGTCCTGATGGCTTTGACATTTCTCCACCATCTTTTTGAAGAGATATCAAATGGACACAAAACCCCCCAACACGTCATCGAATGAAATAAAAACAAACAGGATTGTGTACCTAAATACCTTTGCTCTCTTAAGAAGCAGAATAATGTCGTCCTCTTTCTTCTTTTCTTCATCTTCAACGTTATCGGAGGATTGGGTAAAAAGAGAGAACGCTGAAAGAAAACGGAGAGAAATTAAGTACAAACCCTTCCTTTCCAAATTCAAAGAATACAGCGCTTCAACTTGTGCAAGTTTTGCTTTGCTCAAAACAATGTTCAAGAGGGGCTCCAGTTGTTGCACATCTTTAAGACTCGTAGTCATATTTTATCATTTATAAAGCAAGCTGCTATAGAAATATTAAGGCTAAAACTACTTCTTAATCAGGGAAAGTCTAATAGACTAGTATTATAGTATTAAGAATCGTAACCACAAGACGACAAAACGAATACAAACCGATCTTCAATAACAAATAACAAATTATATATAAAATCCTGTTTTAATTACTGTAATGCTCCTCTATATAAAATAAATATCCAGGAGCAGTCGTCAAGAACAACATGCTCTGCTTTTTATAGCCTAGTACTGTACATATATACGACAAGCATACTCCTTACATAGAGCTTGTTACATAAAACACTGCATAACAAAAATAAAATCTCACTTGCCTAAAATTCCCCAAATTTGTAAAGTCAGACTGTCGTCACTAGCAGTTTTAGCACCAATACCAGTAGTACAGAGTGTGTATGACCTTCTGTACTGCGTTGCAGCTGCAAGTGACAGAAATCTGTCTTGTCGGTTCGGTGCGCGCCTCTCTACAGAGACCCGGAACCGAACACCCTGGGTTCGTGTCCAATCCAGTGCCCAGTGTCGAGCTCTAGCTGCCTGGACCTGGAACAGACGTGAAACCCGACTCAAAAACATCCCGGTACGCAGGCAAACGGTAAAATGCACTTAGTTGGCTATCACGTGATGGGGAAAGTACGGTGTCTCCACTGTCATATGACTATAAACGCTTAAATAGCCAGTTCTTATTTTACCGCACCTATAACGGCTACTCCAGTTTATTGAAATTATCATTTAAATTCAATTTTCTGTGTGTTTTCCTTGATTCTATGTAAGTCAATTGTAGTAGTGTATATAATGTGTTTAATCGCTCATCAGAAACGAAGCCCTTGTGGTCTTTAAAAGTGCTACGGCAGACAATGGTGTCTGGGATCACTATCACTGTTAGTAACAGCTTCAAAACAGAGGGACGAATCGCACGTGTAACCCAGGCTTTGTTGAATAACACACCTACCCTCTATCTCCTAAGGGTAACTTTGGACAAAACTAAGTTGGAGCTGGACAGAAAATGTACAAGAAATAACCATGGGGAGCTTTCAATCAGGTCTTTAAAGTTACCGAAAGAATAAATCTAGGGTCCAGAAAGCGTATAGTAAAAACTAAAGTTTCACAAACGTAGAGCAAAACGACGAAGCAGTGAATAAAAACACTTATTTTCATTGTTCAGAATGAAAACTAAACAGCGGACAAAGGTTGAAATTACAATAGGACATCACAAAGTAAAAAAAAAATACATCAGCAAAGGAATGCTTTTAGATTCTCCAGTTTCTTTTTGAAGGTCCTGCTGTAGCAATCTTACCATGATCATTGTAATTGCTATTAGGTTTAAATATTTCAAATCAAAAGTTATGGGTGGTATGGTGGTGCGATGTATAGCAATGCTACCTGGCAGCACTGGGGCCCTAGGTTCAATTTCTAGGGTGGTATCTGTGTGGCGTTTACAGTATGCTCCCTCTGTTCATGTGTTTTCCCTCCAGGTGCTCTGATTTCCTCCAGCTGTCCAAAGACCTGCTGGTGGGTTGATTGGCTTCTGTTAAATTTGCCCTGGTGTGAGTTTCAAACCCAACCCATGTCTCCCATGGAAGTTGTGTGTTTAATTGTGCAAAGATTAAACCAGAATTTATTTTACATGTCCTTATATCAGGCTATAAGGCCACAAAATCTGTTACTTTGGAAAAGTGTAGACTTTCACTTAGAACTGAATCTGGAAGTGCATTTAAAATAAAGAGAGAAGGAGGCTCTTTGTTACACATGAGGTCATAATATACAGTATTGCATGCTGTTTTTAACAGATGACCATTAATAGTCGACACATCCACCCTTAACCTACCATTTTGTCAGAGGATGGGGCTACGCTGAAGTACTTCAAGTTAATGACTTGAAGTGAATATGAAGTGAATCATTGGTTTTCAAAAAAAGAAAAAGAAGGGTAAGGGGGTAAAGGTGACAGAGAATTAAAAGTTTCATTGTGGCAAAACATTATTAATTTTAGCTACTTGCAAGGACAGACAGTAAAGACCATCTTTTCTTATCCTGTATATTAAGTATATAATTAACATTATTATGCTTAAACAGCAGTGCTGGTAAGTAAGTGTACATTAAGCTGGGATTATTGATAGGCGCTCAGCTAAACTATGTGGCATCAGGACTGATTTTGTTTAACTGCTTTTGTTGCGGGTGGTGCAGTGGTTAGCATTGATGCATTGCAGTGCTGAGGCCCCGGGTTCAATTCTAGGCCTCGTGGGCTGTCTGTGTGGAGTTGTCATGTTCTCCCAGTGTTCTTGTGTGTTTCCTCCCACAGTCCACAAATATACTGATAGGTTAATTGACTCCTGGTCTGAGTATTTGTGTACTGAGTAATATGTAATTAAGTAATATGTGCCTTGATGGACTGCTGTCCCGTACAATCATCTACTTCATGATAATATCGTAATTATGATCTTCTCTGTGATAATAGTTATTTTAACAGGTATCATGAATAAGAAATCAGTAAACACTTTGAAGAAGTAGAATTTATCATTCAAAAATGTTAATTTGCTTATTTTTTAAATGTATAGATGAGAGGAAAATGCAGAACAGTTTTCACTAAAAACCCTTAATAAACTTCCAAAGTTTATTTGGAAAATAAACTTAATTTGAATGACATTTATTTAGAACAATAGACCATTGCTTAAATTGAATTTTTTTTTTGTAAGAGACACTTTTAGACCATTTTTCAGATTACCAAGAACATATAGTGACAACAATACTAATTCTTGGCAAAAGTCAGTTTTCATGATGTATACAGTAAATGTGGTTAGAATGAGAATAAAGTCAGTCCTAGACGATTTATCATGTGAAGAAAAAAGTATCATCTCTAATGTTTTTTTTTTCATTTTGTAGATACTCATCTTTAATAGATACAAAACACTGCTCATAAATTTAAATCATGCTATAGATTTGCTATAGATTAGATTTGTCCAAGACTGGGTTATTTTTAGCATCACAATCTCCATTTATTATTATAAAATGGTATTGGGAGAAATGTATGTAATTTAAATCTAGTGCATTAATGGCATAAACCAAAGCAAAAGCAAATTTGATGCCATTGAATACACAGTGTATATATAAAATGCAAAGGAACAAGTAATAGGTTTATTCCATGCTGAAAAAAAGAAGAAAGAGAACACAACGTTTCGGCCGTGGAGCCTTCTTCAGGTGTTAGAAAGATAAGGCCGTGTCTTTCTGGCCTTGTCTTTCTCACAGCTGGAGAAGGCTCCACGGCTGAAACGTTGTGTTTTCTTTCTTCTTTTTTTCAGTGTTTAAGGTTGCTTGCCTTTATTGTTAACAGAATTAAAGTTTAATTTAAGCATATGATTAGTTAAGGAATTCATGGGTCATGTGGATATATAGGATATATCTTCATGTCCAGACAAGCATTCCCAACATCCAGTTCCATTTGCTCAGCATACTATTGTAATTGAAGTCATATTACCCTTTTCTCTACTTAACATGCAAACTTTGATTAGGCTTTTCGGTTTATTTTAAATGGTATAGAATTGGACAAACAAAATAGTTGATCACTCTAATGTGCTTTGAAAAGAAAACAGATGCAGACTGTTCATGTAAAGTACAAGCCATGATAAGTCATCATTTAGAAGTTAGGCATACACCTGTTTCTGTTCCTTTTGTCGATATTTTATTTACAAAACACAATGCATTCACACAAGACGTTGCAAGACTTAGCTCTGCAAAAGACTAACTACCAGTCCAGGTTTGCCTGAGAGTGGAAGTTTTTGAAGAGATCACTCATTTCCTGGGCCAACATACTTGTGCCGTTAACTTCAGCTGAACACTTTTGAGACAGAGGAAAAGAGAAACTATTTTTAAGATTCTGAGGTCAGTCATCTATAGGTCCAGCCCTTTGCCATCTCATAACTACACTACTGTTTTTATTTTGTTCAGTGTCATTATTTATGAGTGTTTGCAAAGCTACAGAGATGTTTCAGTTCTCTAATCTGACCTCCTAAAGAGCCACTGTTGTTGAATTGTGTGGGGTTTTCAAAACGTTTTTACAAAATCTTTTACAAAATCTTGGCCAACACAGTGACCTAACAATGAAACCTATATATCCACATGACCCATGAATTCCTTAACTAATCATATGCTTAAATTAAACTTTAATTCTGTTAACAATAAAGGCAAGCAACCTTAAACACTGAAAAAAAGAAGAAAGAAAACACAACGTTTCAGCCGTGGAGCCTTCTCCAGCTGTGAGAAAGACAAGGCCAGAAAGACACGGCCTTGTCTTTCTAACACCTGAAGAAGGCTCCACGGCCGAAACGTTGTGTTCTCTTTCTTCTTTTTTTCAGCATGGAATAAACCTATTACTTGTTCCTTTGCAGCCTACGCATGCTGACGCAGCTACCCACCTGTATATATAAAATGTCCACATCTGTTTACCTTAGGTCTGTACAGCACTAATTAAGTCACTTAGTTTTGTTTGTAGCAGAAGAATATGCTGCAGCCTGGACGTACAGTACATGTCTTTATAGTTAAGGTGTGATAATTGTATTAAGGCAAATTATGTCCTTTTACAATGTAAAAACATCCAAATATTTAGTACAATTATGGAATTTCAGTCTTGGACTTTGCAATTAATATTTTCCATTATTGTGCCTTGAAATAGTAGATTAAAGATATTATAAAATCTATTATTTCAATGCACCAATCAACTTGTGTCTATTAACCAGATCTTAGTACTGTATAAACATAATTTCCCCAATTCTCTCTTAAGTGGACCTTTATCAATAGTGATCTGAAAGTAGTTATTTATCCAACTGTTAACTACAATTGTCTGCTATGAACCTGAATGTGACTGATACAGGACCCTCACTGTCTAGCAAGATGAGCAGGTATTCTCTTGGGAGATACCCTGCTGTGTACTGCAAAATCCAGTCACAGTCGGCTTCCTTCAACGCTCTTGTGTTGCTTCATCTTTTGGCATGGAGAACAAGATGATTGAATTACTGTTTCTGTTGTAGCGTTCATTTGCCACAGGCACCGAGATATTATATTGCTACCATCTTGAACATTTAATGCCATTTTGTACAAAATGACAGTATCAGTTCTCTTCTGGTTCACAATATTTTAGACACAGAAGAGAAAAGGACCACTTACCAGGCTCCCAAGAGATTGAAATAATAAACATCAAGGATTTAATGTTGCCTTATCCAAACATTTTTCCGTACTTTGTGTTTAACCACTTCTGACACGTGTGGAAATGAGCAACTTGTGGGGAAGGAGGCAATGCATAAGGCAGAAAATCTGCAGTAAAAATATATTTGGCAATTGCTTCATTTTGAGAAAAATAAGTGAATTTTATCAATTTCTATATGGTTTTAGAATTACATTTAACACTTTGTTTTAAGATCATTCAGTGTTCTTTATCATGCTTCTTTTATGCCAATTTTTTAATGTATGTCATTTTGTTTTCATCCTCTCAAAGGATTACATTTTCCCTTAAACACCTTTCTTCCTCTTTTACAGCTGTTGTGCTCTTTTCTGACTTTCATGCTTTATTAATATAACATTGAAAAGAAAAGTAATAAAGGCCACAGGACAAAAAATCCAAATCTATGCTAGAATGAAAAAAACACATTTCTTTTCCACACTTTAATTGTAATTTGCATAATGTGCATATTTGTTCACAGTAACTGACATGGGGAGTGGATTTTTCTCCAGAGATGTCCTTAGACCACTGAAGTCCTTCTGCCCACCCAAATGATCTTTTTGTTACTAATACTTCAACAATATTAGGCAGTTACTCAAATAAATGTTTATTTCTAATGTCTTCACATCATTCTGATACAGAATACAACAGCCAGAGAGGCCAGCTCACAATGGGCACTGTTTCTCTCACTTGGTCTCACCTTTTCTTTCCGTCCATTTTATTCTTAACTAAAAAACTGAAATGCGAAGTATAATGCTTGGATAGGGTGAGACCTCCTGCTATTTCCCCAAACCACCTATACACCATCTGTAAAAACTGTGTTTTACACTGAATGTATAATGTAGTCAGTGTGTCACTATTCACCGGTCAGTCTGCGCATCAGTGTTCAGTGCAGTATTGTTCAGCAGTTCCACCAGCAGTGCTATGAGCTCAGTATATTGCATCTTTATGTTGGGAGGCAGTGAGCAGGGCTCCCCCTGCAGGCAGTGCTGCACCATGGCATGCAGGGATAAGCGCAGGCCATGCAGAAGCTCCCAGCTCTGCAGCGACAGTTCACAGCGGACCAGAGATGAGCCTGCCAGAGACACTTCCACACTGTCCTCCGCCACTGCAGACAGGGAGAGAGAAAGTGACAGAGAGAGGGATCAGCACAGAGATGGGGCAGGGTGGTGTTAATGGGGAGAGGTGGGGAGAGCAAGACACTGTACCTCGCTCAGTTATGTGCCCGTCAGCCAGCAGCAGCAGGGAAAGGGGGTGCACTGTGGAAGAGTCTCTGATGAAGACATTGCCGTTGGATTTGACAGCTGTGAAGAAGGTGAGCCAGCGGGTGGGGAAGTCCTCCGCATTCCTGTAGAAAGGGACAGGACATAGATCACAAGTAAAGTATGAAATACGATCCCAAAATATAAGCAACCACGACCCTTTACAACTGCTCCTTAACCAACATGTGATTATTATTACTGCTAAGAAACTAAGAGATTATTTTAGACATTAAACTTGAGGAAAAATGAGCAAATGCAAAAAGCATACAGGGGCTGTGCATGCAAGCTGTGTGAGGAGCCCCCTTTCACAACAACATTGCAGGTTACAAATCATATGGAATTACAAAGATTTATGACCTTTTTCAGCTAAACCAAAAACGTCTGCATACTGCTGGTTTCACCTCAACTAGTAATATTCAGACCTCCACTGATAATTATAGACCAGTACATATTTTGACCACATAATCAGAAAGGAAATGGGTCTCTAGATGCATCTGCAATACCAAATTACACCTATGGTTATTAAGGTTATTCATAGCAGATTTTTCACTACTATATTGGAGCATCGTAGTACAGTTTGGTTTCAGAAACTGTTAAGCACCACATTTTCCATAAGTTGAATTTCACTCATGAGCTGTACACACAATTAAAGTTTTACAGTGCAATGGTAGAAGAATCCTGTCCTATTCTATTCACTACTTACTGTAGCATGCATCAGCACATTTTATAATACAATAAATACACTGTATTCCACAATAAAATTAAAAAAACATCAGATCAAACTGATTCTGTATGAATAAACAGACTCATGGATTAAATGGTAAGTGGCTTGGTGGCACAGTGGTTAGCATTGCTTCTTCACAGCGCTTGGGCCCTGGGTTCAGTTCCTGGGGTGCTATCGGCTTGGAGCTTGTACAGTATGTTCTCCCAATGTTCAAGTGGATTATTTCTGGATATTCTGGTTTTGTCCCACAGTACAAAAACAAACTGGTAGGTTGACTGACTTCTGGCCCTAGTTGTGTCTGTATGTGCCTATTCTGCGATTGACTGGTGCCCTGTTTGGGCTGTACCCTGTCTAATGCCCACTGCCTGCCAGGATAGGCTCTGGACCCTGAAATGGAAGAAGTGGTTAGAATATGGATGGATGTTGCGATGGAGTAGGGAGTTACACATAAGTACACATAAAAAACACATGACATCAAATTTGCGCAAGTCTAGTGTCACTTGGAAAATGCCTATAATTACATTAATGATTAATTCTGAAATTGAAAGTTACAAATAATGATTAGTTTCTGTGTAGTCTGTACATTTCATGTGCCACATTAACTCTTTTTTAAAAAAGAAATGAAAATCTTGAAGTAATTTGGGTACACTGCTGTTACTCTGCTCAAGTGAAGAAATACAAGTTTACGTTACTGCTGCCTAACAAAATATAGTTTGTAATGGCTTAAAACTATAAGCCTTACTTTTTGCATAATATTCTGCCAACACAGGAAGAGCCTGAAATACCACTGCATCTGCCACTGACTCCTATCCCACCATCCCTACTCCACCTCAATGAAGCCTGACACACTGCAAAAGCAGGCCAGATTCAAGACAGGTAAAATCAATACACTGTCAGATTTTAAAGAAGCCGACATTAGGTTTATAAAAAAAGTAAACTGCATTGTAAGGACCCCCTCACTAGTTCTCAAATTTCCTGCTTCAAAGATTTGGTCCTCGCAGATACAGCGACACCTGCACACGTGTACACACACTCACACACTGCAGTTTTCCGCTTGGCTGCTCCTGCCAGGACAGGAAGCCCCCCTCGCCAGACAGCCCTGTGGACTCACCTGTTGACTGAGGAGCGGTGCAGCAGCACAGGGCCACTGCGTGAGCGCAGGACCAGGCTGTTGGGTCTGAACTTGCCCTGCTTCGTCACCTTGCCTTTCCGCACCTGCCGCAGGAAACACAGTGACAACTGTGTGTCAACATACCTGCGTGAGACACACTTGTGCAAGGCCAAGGGGAGTGTGGGATACACCTGTGTAAGGTTGGGGGGAGTGTGGAATAGTTGCGTGAGATACATCTGTGTTGGAGTGAGGGAAATGGGGGATACCTGGGTGAGATACACCTGTGTTGGGGTGAGGGGAGTGGGAGATAACTGCATGAGATACACCTGTGTAAGGCTGGGGGGGAGATACCTGGATGAGATATACCTGTATAAGATTGGGGTAGAGCCCAGCCAGCAGCACGGCCTTGACCAGCTCATCCTCCTTGTTGTACTGGTTATACTGGGAGGAAAGCTGAACACACTCTGAGGGGTGTGACACCATAAAGGCATCATACAGATTCTCACTGAACTGCTGAATCAACCCTGAGGGGGAGAAAGGGAAGAAGAGAGAGAATGAGACAATATAATTTTCCAAATGCTAAAACAGACAATACAAGAAAGATTTGAGCGCCAAAATATTTAAGACCCAAAAACTAACAAATATCCAAATCCTAAACTGTTCTTTTACATCTTTCTTTGCTCCTGTATCTCTGCTCCTGCTGTCCTGATGTCTGCACCACTCTCTGCCTTGTCTCTTGATCCATGCTGTGACTGACACACCTTTAGTAAGGTGATCTGCACACATAAAAACCCAGGTAGACTAGTTAAAGGTGCAAGAGGCTTTATTTTGATATTTTAGCAGATTTTTAGAAAAAAATATTCTCAGAGATGCCCCCTTCTCTACTTCAGAAACTCCGCAGTCACCCCAGACTGTTTCCTATCCCAGCCACCCTCAACAGCAGGAAACCTTTTTATAACCTAACAAACCAAAAACCACTGTTATTACATCAATGTGAAAAAAAGCATATTTTCACACTTCATAACACTGTGACTAATCACTTACTGAAATTATTTACAAACACCAGAGTTCTTTATCAGCCTCCACTGTCATTACAGTTTCTCCACAGACCAGACTACCAAAACAGACATTTGAGTCTGTGTACAGAGAATGCACAACCTCCAGATACTGTGTTATAAACGCTCTTTCTGCTCCTCTCTCACCCTGAATAAACCTCAGGCTGTTTTGGGACAGTGAATATTCTTCCAGGTACTGCCGTCTGGCCACAGGGCTCCTCTCCTGCAGTGCTGCTCTCCATCCTTGTACTGCGCGGCTGAATCCCAGGTGGTCACTGCAGCTGGACCCACTGAGGACTGCCTTTGCCTGAACACAGAGAAACATGCAAGACAACAGAGAAGCATGTGTGTCCTGCTTCTTTATTGTTTTTGTATAATATTTCCTTAAATTAAGAAAAGCCCTTTTTCTTTAAACCTTCTACCATCTGTGACAAGGCAGCCTTAAGAGAGAGGGCCACAGACGTAGAGATATTCAGCAAAGTGACAGGCAGAGATAAACATGGGCATGCAGTTGGCCAGCAGTGTGATGGACATGTAGAGACAGACTGGCACACCTGTGTAACTTGTGCCCTGTGCACCAGGCTGCTAGTGAAGGGGTCCCGAGTGAGGCAGGCGGTGATAGACAGTAGGGGCAAAAGGCACCGGAACAGTGACCCCAAGACCAGGGCCTTGCCCAGCCGTGGGTCAGAAGAGATATGGGCCAGGCGCTGACCCAGAGGTGTCAGACACTCTGAACTGTCCAACACTCCTAGAGAGAAAAGGAGAAAAAAGGGTCAGATAAGGTTTGTCCGAGAGGCCACAGCTGAGGGCTGTTACTACCGTGATAGTCCTCTCTGTATAAACTGGTGTCTTTAGTAGGTCTGTGAAGGCGGAAGGAGCTTGGGGAGAGTTTCATTCCAGGGCTCTGAGGAAGAGCCAATTACAGTCTTACTAGCAGCAGAAACCCTGATGACCTAGACAGAAGGCGATTATGAGCCAGATAAAAAGGCAATGAACCATAGAGACAAATGACATTATTGAGCAGCAGAGCTGCTGACAGTCACAGGACTGAGATGAGACTTTCTTTTTCTCCTTTATGGTTTGGTTTTTTCAGGAAGAACCTGATTTCTTCTTTTCATTCTCCCCTCAAATAAAAAGAGCTTTGCCACACCAGTTTTCTTCCAATCTAAGACTCACTGTTTTGTTACTAGTCTGGCCTGTAACAGGTGGTAAAGCAGAACAGATGGACAAACGATGAGAAGCAAGTCAAAGCGGTAGAATGTAGAAGCAGAGTTCCCAAGATATTTCAAAACTAAACTTGATGCTGTGATGGAATCACTTATGGTATAAAAACAAATGAATATAAATGGACTTAATAGTCTGCTTGTGTCAGATACCAATTATAATTTTATATAAATCCTAAATTACATCCAAACTGAAAAAAGCTTCCTGAAGTCGACAATTAAACTAATTAAATCTTAACTTAAAAGTCCATTATTGAAACCCTACTCACCTCAATGAA
This sequence comes from Lepisosteus platostomus, assembly GCF_059453375.1. Taxonomy (NCBI): domain Eukaryota; kingdom Metazoa; phylum Chordata; class Actinopteri; order Semionotiformes; family Lepisosteidae; genus Lepisosteus; species Lepisosteus platostomus. Next base: position 37,556,972 of record NC_142618.1, read on the forward strand.
CCCTTTAAATGAAGCCCCTATTAAATTTGTTAATAAATCCCTGGTGACACACTATTTAAATTTTAGAAACAAAGGCTTTAATTAAACCTCTAATTTCTTCCCTATCGATCACTCTTGCATTGATTGTCTCACCAATCTCTTGCAGGTTTTCAACAGCCTCCTGCACAGCTGCCCTGCCAGGGCTGTCAAGAGCCTGGGACAGGAACTCCACTGCCTGCGAGATACAACGGAATGATGACGTTGGTGACCGAATAAGACAAATTACCTGAAAGATGGGCAGAATCACCTAAACAATTCCCTTCCAGAGAGAGGATCAGGTGCTGGATATTTCCAGCTTCTTGCTTCACAGTTGAGTAAATGCAAAGTCAAAAAATCATATGCCTACTTTCATTAATTCATTATAAGCAACCACCTGCTTTTTTCCCCACTTGTCTTTTTCCCCACAGAAACTGCGATCTCTCTTCCTATTCCTCCTCACCTCTCTCAATCTCTATGACTCTACTCTCTCTCAACCCCCACCTCCCACTGGTCCCTCCTGCCCCACATCCTGTCTCTCTCCCCAGTCCCGCTCACCCTGCTGTGTGGGCTGTGTATCTTGGACTGTACCACGAGGTTCTCCAAAGGAGTGCGCAGTATCTCTGGGACAGGGAAGTGCTCCATTGTGTCAAAGTACTGCCTTGGGAACAAGTGGTAGGCGTGGCCCGGCTGGCATCGCCCTGCCCTCCCACGTCGCTGTATGACGTTGGAGCGAGAGACCCACACTGTGTCTAGACAGGAGACCTTAGAGAAAGCAGGAAGGACAGTATGGAAAGAGATGGAGTAAAGGGAGGGACAAGAGGGAGTGGTTTTAAGATGTTTTCCAGAAGTCAATCTTAGTGCCAACGTGGCTGGTTTTTCTGTTAATCTATCCATACTTTGGTGCGCAGGTCATAGCGTTGCTCCTTATGGAAGCCAGTGTCAACCACATGGACAATATCATCGACGGTGATGGACGTCTCAGCAATGTTGGTTGCCAGAACAATCTTGCGCTGCCCAGCTGGTGGGCGCTGGAATATGGCCCGCTGGTCCATCACTGGGAGGTTGGAGTGCACTGTGGTGGAAATACAATGAGATGCAACTATCATTCAAAAGTCTCGTTTCTTTGGTTGCTCAGTGGGATAATCCTCAGAGCAATGTTTGACACTAATTGGCGCTGGAAAAATGTCACCCTTTTCTCCTGAATCACCAAGCACAACTCCTCCACCAGCCCCAAAGCCCAGAACACTGTGGTTTTGGGAGCTTACTTTTTTATCACACACAGAGTACCCTGAGAGACAAGCAAGCCTAGTGGAGAGAAGGTTTGTAATTTTAATAACAATATAAAATAGCTGAACATTTTTGTTCTGTATTATGCTTAACTGAGAGAACATAAGAAAGTTTGCAAATCAGTGTAGATCTTTGGTCTACCTAAGTCTACATAATTCAATTGATTGTTAGTAGATAATTGACCTGAAGATCTTATCCAGTTGTTTCTTGAAAGAAAGCAGGGCATGATATTTAACAAACTCCTACAACCCATTATGCAAAAATATCTTCCGTCTTCTGTCTTCCCCTTTAAAATACACTTCTGCTTAGTTTCCACTTGTGTCTTCTGGATCAAATTTTCCCAGTGAAGAAGTTCAGTGTGTTGATTTTGTCAATGCCTTTGAGGTTTGCAAGAACTAAAAAGATCCAGTGTATTCAGCCTGTCAGTGCAGGCTGTTCTTTTAAGCCCCAGAATGTAGGGGTGTGGTTAGTTTTCTGTGGACATATTCAGAGCAGCAATATCATATTGGAAATTTGGAAATTTAAGTACATATTATGATTCCTCTGACTAGGCCAAAGTATCAAAACCTGCATCAGAACACAAATAATACCCATAATCCATTGCTTCATCCTCACCAGGCAGGATGATCTGTCTTCCCCCTTGGAAGGTTGGTTTCTCTTCCAGCCTCTGCTGCACCCCTCGGATGTCCTGCCACCCAGGGAGGAAACACAGCACTGCACCTGAGCAGATGAGAATGGGAGAATGGAGAGGAGAAGGAGACCTAACGCAGGATAGAGCTCAGAATGGGATAGGGCAAGTGAGGTTTTGCAAAACAGTGACAGTGGCAGTGACAGTGAGTTAGTGCAGGACAGGCAGGAAGAGGCAGCAGGTACAGAGGCACTCACCTGGCTCTCCGTGCTGGTCAATGTGCTCTATGACATCAGCCACAAGGTCAAGGTCTGGAGTTGGGTCCTCTCTCTGAAACACACAGACGGAGCACAACTCACACAGACAAGCATAGCTAAGGTTCTGTAGTCATCAGAAACCAAAATACTAAGAGCAACTTTCCCACCCTTTTGCGCACTTGTAGGCTTGCGGAGCTGTCAGTGAGGGATCCCCAGTCAGCCTTGAACCTAGAGTACTATGTAGGCTATGTAAGCGGGAGGTGGGAGTCTGTTTACACTTCATGTGTTTACCTCATGTGTTCTCATTTCCCTGTGTGCGGTTGCAGGGTTCATAGCTATGAGCCAAGGTGTGGAAAAACACACAACTGGCATTCTCAAATCGATTGGTTTAAAAGATGTTAGCGATTCAACAATGAAAAATATATACATTATATATGCTGTTGCATACCGATATGTTCATTCCTCAATTTCAAATGTTTTTACTGTTATTTTCGCTTTTTGAGTCATTTTATGAGAGAAAGCACGAGACAAACCAAACCACACTCCACTTCCATGAAAACTAGTCAAAAAGGACAAAAGAGACTACACAATTGCATATACACAAGCCAGTGAAGCTCAACTTCAGACTACAAATTCCAAAGTTTTTCATTAATTTTTCATTTTGACTGTTGGTTTCTAGTAAATAAAGTACTTTACTTAGAATTTTAGCCGTGTTTGTTGTAATTGCCCTAAACCAAGTCATGTTAATTTTATATTTACTGTACAAAAGATTTAAAGCTCTAGGTTAAATAAACACATATGAATACCAGGCTGTAGAAGCACTGGATTAAGTTAAAGACTAAGACACACACATGTACTGCATTCTTTGTCGATTGTATTACTTTAAGGATCAGAGGCTTTTCTGGTTTCTGCTCACCTTCAGCTCTGAATTATCTGATTAAATGGACAGTCAGAGACCAATAAAAGCTTGAGGACAAGACTGTAGGAACACTCCAAATAAATGATACAGAAATCAGCATCAGAGCTTTCTGAAGACCCCCATGTTTCTCACCATTGTGTCAGGAGAGGGGGGAGGGCGCCCCATCTCCCGAAGGACCTCCTCCAGGAACCTCTCCTGGACTGGGTGCATGAACCCGGGCACGTGGACGACCTCACAGCCACCGAAGTACTGTGCCAGGCGCTCGGTGTCACCTGTGGCGCTCATGAGCACCACGCGCAGCTTGGGGTTCTCCTGCAGGGCGCTCCGCAGCAGCACCAGCAGCAGGTCTGTGTTGACGTCACGCTCGTGCACCTCGTCCACGATCACGTGGCTGACTCCCCGCAGCCCCCCGTTCCCCTGCAGCTTCCGCAGCAGCACCCCCACCGTCAGGAACAGCAGTGCCCCCCCGCTGCGAGAAGGGGGACGGCTCTCCAGCCGCACCTGCGGAGGGGAGAAACAGAGGCACACGGAGGCGAAGACGATTTAATCATTTAATAATAACAATTAATAATTGCTTACACTTATATAGTGCTTTTTCTGGATACTCCACTCAAAGTGCTTTACAGGTAATGGGGACTCCCCTCCACCACCACCAATGTGCAGCATCCACCTGGATGATGCGACGGCAGCCATAGTGCACCAGAACGCTCACCACACATCAGATATCAGTGGGGAGAAGAGCAGAGTAATGTAGCCAATTCATAGATGGCGATTACCCCTTGGCCCTTAGCATGATTGTTTGGTCAGGACGCCCGGGTTATACACCTACTCTTTTCGAGGGATTTTTAATCAGGGATTTTTAATGACCAGAGAGTCAGGACCTCGGTTTTACATCTTATCGGAAGGACGGCGCCTTTTTACAGTATAGTGTCCCCATCACTATACTGAGGCATTAGGACCCACGTGGACTGCAGGGTGAGCGCCCCCTACTGGCCCCACTAACACCTCTTCCAGCAGCAACCTTAGTTTTTCCCAGGAGGTCTCCCATCCAGGTACTGACCAGGCTCACACCTGCTTAGCTTCAGTGGATTGCCAGTTGTGAGTTGCAGAGTGATATGGCTTTTGAGGAACTTTCATTCTTTCGTGGGTCATGGTCAATTAGGCATTCAAAGAAAAGTGCCCAGGAACTGGCAGTACTGGGTTAGCTCTTGTTCTGCTGCTGCTTGTTCCGAGTCCTAAAAACAATCGAGCCTGAGCTTGAGTTTGCACATCAGCAAAGCTTTTTATCAGTTTTTTGGTCTGGTTGTCATTTCTATTACATAAAATAGGTGAAGGAGACAACTACAGAAAAAGAGCCTAAGCTACATGGCTGAAGGACAGAAAAATGCAAGGAAGACCAGACAGTTAGCTCGACATACAACTAGATTCTATTTGTAAGGTGAACCTTCTACTGTTGAGTTTAGCTATGACACGGACCAGTAGCAGAAAGATTGTGGGCTAGACCCCAGAGGTACGTCCTCTAGTCTAGATGAAAAGGTAAAAGATAAGGCTTGCTAGCCCAGCTCTGCCCCAGACTCATGTCTCACTCTGTGCTCTTGTGGATGAAAGTCTCTGCTAATTGCTCTGGATACAATTCACCTACTAGACGGCTAATTATTATGTAGTGGGAGAAGGAGTCTATTGATTGCCATGGAGAGAAGATTAGATTGTACCGGACAGAAAGCTATTACAAAGAAAGGGGATAGAAGGAGCACATAATCCACATATCCGAATGTATCAATGCCCTGCTGACAAACAGTCCCGCAGTGTTATATCAGTCTGGCAGTGTGTAGTACCGGGTAATATACCCCCTATGTAGTGTAGCGTGTCAGTACATGGCAACCCACACAATGTGTCATGTTAGTGTGTCAGTACCTGGTATCCAACACAGTGCCTCAGGGCTGGCCCCAGCGCCTGTGCCACAGTCTGCGCCACGGAAACAGCACTGATCCTGCGTGGCTGAGTGACCAGGATATTGCAGTGTGCCCCCTGGCCAGCATGTATGCGGTTCTCCAGCAGGAAGCAGGGGATGCGCGTGGTCTTGCCACAGCCAGTCTCCCCAGCAATCACAGTGACGCGCCCCCCTTCGACCACCGACACCAGACGGTCGCGGTGAGCATCCACGGGCAGCTCCTGGCCTCTCCGAGGACCCGGTGCAGCCCACAGCTGTCGCAGGGCCTCGCTCCAACGCTCTGCCTCGTCAGGAGGCAGGGGGGTGTAGGGTTGCCCTGTGATTGCGTCCATCAGCATCCCCTGCTCCCTCTGCACTTCATCCCTCTCTTCCTCCTCATTTAACTCACACAGCCTCTGCTCCTCCTTCTCCACAGGGTACTAGAAAATAAAATACGAGCAGGACAATGAGAAGTAGGCTAACGAGAAGGCAGAATGAAAGAAGGCTATTTTGCTATCTACCTTTGACCTATGAGACACTGATTCTGAGGACAAAACAGACTTTATGAGAGACATACTGTAGATCATACTGCATTTGATTAAAAATATATACAGTATATGAGACACAATGGCCAAAAAATGCTGTAGATTTCTTATACAACAACTGGGAAAGTGTTAAAGCGGGTCTCCATAGAAACAATTTATTCTTGACTCAAATAATTCATAGTATAAATATATCCTACAAATAAATTGCTAGGGTGGAATTCATAGTTCAAACTTTCAGAACAAACCATGTAAAATGGCAACTTGCTCTGCTATTAATTTGTTTCATAGCATTATTGTTGTTAAGAGGTAATCTGTATATAGGAATTTTAACAACAGAAAACCTTCCTACATAACCAAATACAAATAGTCGTATCAAAAATACAAACTATCATCCAATAGAAAACTCTGTACAGCACTATAGAGTGCTGTAGCTCTAATAATGTAATAAAGGTGGACTGTAATGTATGCACCTGTAAGTCAGTGATGATATTTATACCCAATAATGTAGATGCTGGTATTTGCTAACCATACTAAAATATTAGGATAAGCACAGTGTGGAAGTAGCAAAGGAAATTAAAAAAGATTTAGATAAAATTCAAGACTGGGAAAACACCTTGCAGATAATATTTCACCTATAGAAGTATTGGATTACATGCAGTTAACAAAATATAGTAGATTTGGGAAACAGGGCTTGAAGAAGCTATTTTTAAAAATAACTTGGGTTTTTATGTTGTCACATCATTTACATCTTTCAGAAAACATGGTGAAGCAATAAAACAATGCACAGAATTAGAGAATATATAATTAAAAGAAAAGAATGGGAATTAAAAGATGTTAAACTATTATTAAGACCTCATTTTGAATATTGTGCACAATGTTGGGCAATATTGGTGACCAACTATGGAAGAGGTATATATTTTTTAGCATTGTTTCAGCAGCAATATTGGTCTAAAATGTATTAATTCAGAAAAGACACTTAAAAATGTGCTGCTAAAAAATTCTAATTTATTTTAGAATCTTGTTACATAATTAGATCAAGCGCTGCTTTATTATCTGTATCTAATATCTGTAACTGATGCTCATTTAATTGCAGATTTAAGCGAATTACAAACTTGGGGAACAGGGAAAAAAGTATGATTAGAATAGTCATAGTGAATTAAATTTTCACCAAACAAATATCAGTGCTCACCTTAGAGAAGTAGTCCCTCAGCCTGTCCTGCAGGTGCAGTGGGATGTCCAGTGTGCAGGGGCGTCTCTCTCTCTCACCCATCTGGCGGATTTGGTCCAGGTGGTACATGGCGTGGGTCAGGGGATGATTGTTCCTGTCAATCAGACCCCTCTCCTGCATGTGTAAAAGCAAGCGGTGAGACCTACAGTGGACCCCTTGGAAAGCCCACCTCCCTGTCCCACTCTCCCCTCCGCAGCTCTTTACCTTCAGTCTCAGGCAGGCCAGGGCAGCTGCTCGGTTCTCTGCCTCCATCTTGTGCCGCGCAGTGGCCACGAAGTTCATGGGTTCAGGCCACTTAAGAGTCAGCTGGCAGGTCTTTAACTTGCCCCCCAGCGTGCAATATTGCACCAGCTCCTGCACAGAGGAGGAAACAATCAGTCTTTTACTACACACCCACTGACAGAGCTCCAGCCACACACAGTAGCAGTACTAAAACTAGTCTGCATCAGCTCTGTCGTACACACAGTCTCAGTCTAATATATGAAGGTATTCTGGGCTTTCACACAATCTTTGGGTCAAATGGCATGACATTGGTGACTCAAATGGTTATGCCTTTTACTGAAAAGGGAGAGAAACACCCATCCCCTTCACTGTATATCGGCAGAAAAGAGTTGAAGCTGTCATGACATGCATTGCGACTACAAGAACTACTAATTGACTTCTGCCAGCTCTAATATTTTGTTTGGCATGCTGAATTTTACAAAAATAAAAGAAGTTTATAAATTAACAATGATTTCACAACAGTTGTGACACAGACAGAGAAAGAATGCAAAGCTGCAAGAGAAAGACACAAAGGCAGAGGCGCCTGGACGGAGAAGCAGATACACAGACATGTAGATGGAATTACACGAAAGCAACTGGACTCACTCTGACGTTAGAGGAGGAGGTGGCAACCTGGATGACCTTGGCCAGCAGGGCCTTGGGTTTTGGGAACAGGGAAAGAGCTCGCACCACCCCTGGGTCCTCCTGGGCCAACCTGGACAGGGAATGATGGAGAAAAGGAGTGGAAAAGAGTCAGTGAGAGACAGAGAAGGGACACAAATGCTGGGGAGACACTAGGCTGTACACAGTAAAATATGGGAGCCTGTAGGGGGCAGGGTGTACCTGGGAGGTGCTGGAGGGCTTGGCACCTCTTGGCTGGAGTCAACCATGAAGTCAGTGACATCCAGCGCTGCCTCCTCCCCTTCCCCACCCTCCTCATCGGTGGACAGAGAAGGGGGTCTGGGGTTCACCATACGCAGTGCTCGTCTTCGTGGCAGTTCGTTACCTGGGCCCAAAACCCCCATGTTCTGAAAATGCAGAGACCGAAAGAGTAGAATGAGAGAAAAGAGGAGGAAATGCAGGGGCAGGGGAGAGAAATGAGGAGGGAGGGAGAAAGAATGAGAGAGAGGGAATTGTTTTTGAGAGAAAACAGCAGGAAATATTTAACATACAACACACTTCCATTTACCATTTTGGTTTCATGTCACTTGCAATATAGCATTCCAAAGCCACAGAGTAAAATCTCAGTAGAAATCTGAATTAAGAGTAAGGCCTAATTTTCAGAGTTGCTCTTGCTACTTGAAAAAGTACTGCATACTAATAAATATGCCCAAACGATTTCAGTAAACTGTGCAGATAGGGAAGCCATCTATACCTAATGCAGATATTGGACAGTCACCAGTCCTCAGTAACCAGACAGTCTCAGATAGGCCTCAGCTACTGAAAAGGGCAGCACCACCTCCCATGTAACTCAGCCCTCTGAGTGTATTGTAGGGATCAGGGTCTCTCACCTTCAGGATCATGCAGGCAGCTGCAGCAGCTCGCCGCTCAGCGTCAATCTTCCGGGAGCCAAATCCCTCTGCCTCCACCCTGCGCGGCCACAGCACCGTCACCGTGGCTCTCTGTAAAACACACACACAGACCCTGTCACTACGTCCCTCTGTAATATACACACACAGGCCCTGTTGCCACGTCACTCTGTAATATACACACACAGGCCCTGTCGCCACGTCCCTCTGTAAGACAGACACACACACACAGGCCCCGTCACCATGTCACTCTGCAAGACAGACAGAGAGAGACACACACACACACATCCACACACACATCCACACCCTGTCACCAAGTCCCTCTGTAAGACAGAGAAACACACACACATCCACACCCTGTCACCACGTCCCTCTGTAAGACACACACGGCACAGGCCCTGTCACCACATCCCTCTGTAAGACATTCTGAGCTCAGTTGTTTTGTAGGTAAATTGTACACATGAATTAATTTGACTCTGAACAGGCGTTAATGTGGTTTTGTGTACAGGTGTATACTGTCAGCGAAAGCCCACCTTGACATGTCCCTCAGTGCAGCTGTACAGGATGTGCTGTGAGAGGTCTGATATTCCCAGAGCCCGGGACAGCAAATTGTGCAGCAGACTCTTGGGATGAGGAAACTCCTTCAGAAGTTCCTTACGGCCTGGACAGAGAGACACACAGAGAATGAGGGACACTCAAAGACAATGTACTCTCAAGGGAGCACACACAGTAAGATACACTTAAAAAGAAACACAGAGCCACAGAGAGAGGTACAGAGAGATGACTCTAAAAAGCTTTGTGATCAAATTATAACTGTGTGTAGATGAACCGTAGGATTTAAGTACAGTATTTTCAGACAGACAGGTTAGCACTGGAGCATTTTACAACTCCGTGATGTAAAATAAGATAGAAATCTATCTATAAGATGAAACATGACTTAAAGATAAGCAAAGTATAAGACAAGCTATACTTTACAGTTTTGGTAAACTGTACTCCGCACTTTGCGGAGCGGTGGCTCTGTGGCTAAGGATATGCGCCTGTGACTGGAAGGTTGCCAGTTGAAAACCCGCGGCCGGCAGAGGAATCCTACTCCGTTGGGCCCCTGAGCAAGGCCCTAACTGCTCCAGGGGCGCCGTACAATGGCAGACCCTGCGCTCTGACCATAAGCTTCTCCCTGCCTGTGTGTCTGTGTCTCCATGGAGAAAACCTGGGGTATGCAAAAAGGCGAATTCCTAATGCAAGAAATTGTATAGGGCTAATAAAGAAACATTATATTATACATTATACACTATTATAAAAAACAGTAAAGAGAACAGAACACTAAGCTTTGTCACTAAAAAAGGAAGAGCTCAATGCTAGCACATTTAAAGCTAATTGTAGGATAAAGTGTATATATTATATATAATAATATGAATACATACATATTATATTAAATATGATACAATACAATATTACATATTAAGGTATTTCTGTATAATTGGAATCCTGTTATTGTTTTTAATACAATATACTGGGCATCAAAAGAAATTAATCACCACAACACCATTAATTGCTAAATTTAAAAAGTTAAAACCTGGTACAAAAGCTGCCTTTTTCGTGATTTGTTATAACTGCAACAAATTCACAAAGTTATGTTTCTATTTATTCTCCGGCTAAAATTGAATAACTCGGCAAAGAAGTAACTGAAGCAACGCTGCCCTTTGAACATCAAGCTCCAATTTCACGGAAAACCGTACAGCAACGGTAAGTGGTACACGAACTGCCACCCACCTGACAAACGAGCCACAATATCACAACGGACACAGGGCATTTACGAATGAATTGTACGAAACGTGAATCCCAGTCCTGTGGACGGTCTGAAATGTCCACATTTACCTTGTACTTATTGGCAATTACAAAATAAAAGTAAAGAAACAAATTTAATTTTTTAAATTTAATTTAATGTGGAATTATCTTTTTGTAGAGCTATATCAAAGTTTTATTTCTAATAGAGCGTCTGCTCTAAACGTAGAGATGTTGCTGTAACCTTTCTACACCTGTATGACCCCTAGCAACACCGTTACGTCACGGTAAGGTACTGTACAGACTGAAATGATCCCTCTGCACTGCATACCTAGTTTGGAGACACCGTAACTTTATATCGTGATATCACGATGTCAGACTATCTATTAAATGAACACATTTCAGAAAACAGAGAAATCTGTTAGATTATGCTCCAAAGCTACTGCATAAGCTTCCCGGCTGTCATCTTACCTCGTCTCATCTCCGCCACTCGGTTCTCTTCTTCCTGCTCCTTCCCTGCCTCTATTACGAACTGTCTGGACCCGGTAGTCCGGTACCGACAGACCCCAAACCAGCTGTGTTTACAAGGGTTCCTAATCACGCACGAAATCCCTTTAATAATCCGATAAACTCGCACCCCCACGGGGAACACGCAGGGCGCCGCCATCTTTAAAGTTGGTTACTAGCCTTGGAAACAGCGTGTAGCGGTGCAGCACCACTCAAGACCGCCCCACCAGCGCCGCCTGCAAGCCCGGCGGATGTCACACACGCTGATTCCACTGCTCTATTTTACTTGAATGGTAAAGGACATTCAGTTTGGTTTTTATCATTCTTTGGTTGGTATTCCTTTTAGAGCAGGAATTGTTTATGATGCTCTTTTTTAACTCTTTCTTTCCATCCTCCCTTTATTAGAAGCTGCTTATCCCCTGGGATAATGGTGTCCTGGAGCCTACCCCAGAAGCACAGGGCACAGACACCTTGAATGGGACAGCAATCCATCACAGGGCACTCACACACACAAGCAGACAGAGACTATGAGAACCTTGCCTGCATGTGTCTGGGTGGTGGGAACAAACTGTAAGCCCAAGTGAACACAGGTAAACCATGCAGACTCCATACAGAAGGCACCCAGAATCAAAATCAGGAAAGAGAGATGTGAGGCAGCAGTGTTAATTGCAAGGGCCCCACGCTGCTCCTGATGCAGGAAAAGCTCATTTTTGTAAAGATGACTAAACCTGGATGTAGTATTCTAAATACGCTCATATTAAATCATTCTATGTATTCTCTTTATTTCCTACATCTTCTTCCCGATGACCAGGAAGACTCAGCACAAACCAGAAAAGAGTGACCGGACACATTCCTGGGCTATAATGTATAGAATTCAGCCCAGCTGACTTCTTCAGAATGAACCGTGAAATGTGAAGCACAGGACACAAGGGGAAACTCCTATAGAAAAATGAGAACAGGATGCACTTCTTTACCCATAGTTCTGTGGGAGTAGGGAACATACTACCTAGTCATGTTTTTGAATTGGATATCCTGTCTTCCTTTAAGAAATGACTGGATGAGATCCCCAGACCAATTAACTACCAAATGATTCCAATTAACTCGTACCGTCAAGGCTTATCACCAAGCTCCAAGCTCCATTTACATCATCGGGTCTGTAGTGGAGAGGGTCAGCAGTTTTAAGTTCCCAGGTGTTAACATCACAGAGGACTTAACCTGGTCTCACCACACCAACATTGTGGTCAAAACAGCACAGCAGTGCCTATTCTTTCTCCGCAGGCTAAAGAAGTTTGGCATGCCATTACATATTCCAGCCAACGTCTACAGATGCACTGTTGAGAGTATCCTGACTGGTTGTATCACTGCCTGGTATGAGAGATGCTCCGCCCGGGATCGCAAAGTACTGCTGAGGGTGGTGAAATCAGCACAGTTCATCACCGGCTGCATACTACCAGGATATCTACTCAGTTAGATGCCTCAGGAAAGCCAGGTCTATACTCAAGGACCCCAGTTGCCCAAACCACAATTTGTTTTGTCTTTCTGGAAAACGATACTGAAACCTACAAAGACCGGCAGATTTAAAAACAGCCTTTTCCCTAGGGCAATACGACTGCGTTTTTTTTCTTTTCCCGTGTTTTTTTCTCGCCCTATTTTTTTTCTGCCTGCAAGAATTACAAGATTTTGGGTAATCTTGTAAATTGTTACAATAATTTATTGTATTCTTCTTGTAACCTTCTATCAAATTCTTCCCCATCTCTCCTTGGCGAGCTCGCGGAAAATGCATTTCACTGCCGACAACCACCGCTGTATGCTGTATTGTTGTGCATTAATAAATAAACCATGATTGATTGATTGAACAATACCTCAGGGGGAGAGTACCAAGGCTCAAAGTCTCCCTAGTCTGGAAGACACTGCCCTAAACCCAGCTGGGGCTCCTGCAAGGCTGTTACTGTGGCTCAAGGCCTGGTGGTACAAACAGCACATTAACCCCCCTCTCTAACGTCTAAGACCCATCAAGACCCTGCAAATTGTGATCTCTGTTGAGCTTTGTGACACTGTAGAGACTTTGAGGAAAACAAAAAATATTTGTAATATAAATCTCTGTATTTTGTTCGTTACTTTGAGCACGCTACAATGAAAAAAAGTGCATTGAGAATTATATATCGTGTTAAGAACTGTACCCACTACCGTCTGGGTAAAACTACAGTACGCTGCTGTACGGGGAGCCGGTAAAGTTTCTCTGCCGGCAGCTCATTCACCATTGGCTCGTGCTCCTTCCTGCGGCGTGGGACGGGCAGTCAACGCGTGACGTCCTGTTCCTGGAAAATGAAGGTCTGTATGCAGTGAGATGGCAGAGGGCTCTGCGGGATGTGTGTTAACATGTGAAAAAGAAGTTTCATTTCATATGTAAGGCCGCTTCTTGGTGCTGAATCACGAAAACTGAGGTAAGATATACATTTATATCGTTATAAAAGGGTGCGTTATAAAAGGTGCTTGTGATGCGTTCTTTTATAATTTCACCGCCTTCCGTGCGCTGTTTTGTGGCTGGAATCGCAGAGCATGTGATCCTGTTTATAATTCGGGCTCAGGAAGTGAGGGAGGGTCGACTTCACCTGCACTGTCACACCGGATCCCCCAGAGAGCAGAAAATAGCAGCGCACTGAATTACGAAAGCTGTGTTTAAAGTTATCGCATGGTAGCCGTAATAATAAACAATGTGTTTGCAGGATGCGAATTCAGGATATTTACTTATACGAATATTATAATTAAAGCGTTGCATATACAGGTTGCAGGTTGAATAAAATCTCACACGTGTTCAGGATTATTGTTTTTTTATCTACAGATAGGGATTGCAGGTATTTACGGAGCTACTGATCTGTTCCTTCTGTGTTGACTCAGCTAAACCTGTTTACTTCATCATGCTCACAGGGCTGGAGATGTTCATACGGAGTCTAATGTGGTCGTGTGATTAACAGTTTGCAATTACTTGGGACTTTGTACTTTATTTTATTAATGTGTCTCCTTGATGAGGTTCACGTGTTTTTACAGATTACAAGAATAAACAAATCTGCAGCGTAATTATCGGTGTCTGCAAGCTGACACGCTTGGTCTTACCGTATGCTCTTTGAGTGTAGCTTGTGTTGTTGTTTTGTGTCAGTCGCTAGTTCAAGCGGTTGTTTTTGATTTCGAGTCTTATTTCTGTGCTTGCGGACAATAATAGCTGCTGACCGAGTCGTATGTATGTGGGCAAGCTACCGTCTTTCCTTGATCAAACGAAGCTGCTTTCGCAGCGAGTGTCTTTATTTGGTGACTCGAAGATCACCGAGTCTTTGTAATTAGCAAGAGAGCCTATGGTGTTCACAACTGGGACCCCTTTGCCTCAAGGATCTGGAGCTTTTAGATTAATTAGAGTTAGCCTGTGCCTTGCTGAATTTACAGCTATTGGTTAACTATATACAGAGGATATCTGTTCTATCAGCTTTCTTTAACTTTGCGATATGATTGTTTCTGAATTTAACGTGTTTATCAATTGGGGTAGCAGAAAAAGATCCCAAAACGGAAAATAATTCTAAAAATATTTAAAAGCAGAGTCCAGTCATTCTGGTAAGGTACATCAACTATGTGACATCACATGTTTGCAAACTAGATGTTAGCACCATGTGTGTTCTTTAAATATGTTTAATGCAAATCCTGTGAAAATTCAGATTCATCTCATGCTATCTGAAGTTCAGTTTCAGGGCTAGATTAGTTACTGTGCAGATAGGAATTGCCAGTTTTCAACTCATGAGGAAGTGTCTGTTAGGTCTCACTGTATAATTTTACTTCAGATTGTGACTGATGAGTGAATTCTCACAAGACTAGCCCAGACATTAGTGACTGTGAGCAAGTCTGTCATAGTGAATGAGTCTAATCTAAGGAATGGAAAACTGAACAGCCCGAATCACCTTTAAACAGAAGACTGCTACAAGTTACTCTAGGTCTGTACATACTCTACATTTATTTTAAGGCTGTGCTTTGTGTTAGCATTGATATATTTTCCTGCTTTATATTTAGATTAAGTATGTACAAAGTTAAAGCACTGTTATTTTGTGTAAGGTAAAATACACTCGTTGTAAAGTTTACATTAAAGTGTGATCAGAGAAAGAAATTACATTGTCTTTGGTAATCAAGTGCTCATTACATAGAATCGGAACCAGAGAGTTCCTGTAGGTTTTATACACCTGACAGGTGATTTGCCTTCTCTTTAGTTCTTTTTAGTTACATAGAATGGTTTAATCTGTGTTTACCTTTACCGGGACAAACATTCCTTGTACTTTGATAAGGAATTAGATGAAGAATGTTTTAGGCTTTGCCATAGATTCTACCAGAAGCATTTTCTATTGCTTAATCTGTAGGCTATATATCTGGTTTGAAATATTGGTTTGTTATGTTTTTTTTTTCTGTTGCCTAATTGGAATTGGTGATTATTAATCCGGATTGAAACTGTCAGATATTAAACAGATCTCGTTGTTGTGTATACGTTGTGCGGTTAGAATGGGCAGCTGTCCCTAAGGGCCTGCAGGGTCTTCTAGGCTTAATTTGTGAAACAGTTATTTAAACAGGCAGTGATTCCCACCACACCTCAAGAAATGTTGTCCCCCAGAATCCAATGAGCCAGGATTCCTGTGCACCTGCAACGGCTTGTTAAATGATGCTCACAGTACGAACAAATGGCACTCGTAACCAAAACAGGCTGATTTTTGCGTTTAATTTTCTTACAGTTGAACACCGTTGAGAAGAGTCAGCGCTGCACCAAGTGCTTTTGGCTGCGCCTGGTCCCCTATGGTTGGTGGACGACCTCTTAGGGCTGACAGCTTTTCTGCAGGAGCAGGAGCAGGAGATGGCCACCCCTTTCGTTCCCGTGCCAGTGCCTATGGAAGGCGCGGCCTTGCCCGGTGGGGCCCGACCCCGGAGCCAAAGGAGTCCGTCCTTCGGAAGCATCTCCAGCAGCTCCAGTTCCTCCAGGGGCCCTGGTGACGACGCCGGCTCTGGGAAAAAGAGCAGCCTGTCCGAGCAGTCGTGTGCCACCCCGCCGCAGTGCCAGAGCCCCGTGATCAGGACTAAGCTGAATGGGGCTGACTCTGCCATGGAGTACTCCAGCTGTGACCGGGTGCTGCCGCCAGAGGCCTCCAGCTGGGAGGAGCGGCCGGCCACGCCCACCGTGCTGGGCTATGAGGTCATGGAGGAACGAGCCAAATTCACCGTAAGACACCTGATGTGTGGCACAATTCCTGCTCTGTTTTAAAGCACTTGATTATTTTTCGTGTATTACATGTGAAACTTTAAGAGACATTCAGTTGCTTTAAGCCCTATAGTCCTGGACAGACAGTTAAATCATGTGGTTTCATGGTGTGGCCATGCGCTGTGGGGGTCTGGTTCAGGGTCTGGTTAGCCAGCGGCATCTTGAAGCATCAGGCCTTGATTGAACATAAACCTTGAACCCTCTTGCAAAGTTGGGGTTTCCATTATAGTATACAACAGGCCACTTATAACCTACCATAAAGGTATGTATTTGAAATTTGCAAATGGATAGTGGGTTGAAGTTTTAAATTAATCCACAGCTTAGTCTGATCTGCTGTTAGCATGGATCAGGCTGTTAGAGTTTTTTAGTTTTACAGGTATTTCAGGTGATGGAGACGAGTACATTGACACAGTTCAGAGATCACAGTGGCACAGTCCTGGTTGCTTCAGCGCCTGATGAGGTTCAGTATATTGGATGTACAGAGGAAGCTGCTTGATAAGAGGAAAAAACACTTTTAGGAGGGTCCCAGTCTGGATAAAGCCTTAGTGTGGCATTTCAGTTTGTGGTTCAGAGGAAAAGGGTGTGTTACACTTTCCAATAATATGCTGTCTGAATTCAATGCAGAATTTTGATCCACTGCCAGAGCAGGTTTATATTGCTGAAACACATGGGTCCAATCTCAAAGTGGCACAGCTGTTGATAAGGAATTTTAAAAATAGTATTGCAAATGAGGGTAACAGGTTTGTGCCAGATTCTTACAGGTCAAGCAGAGAAAGAAGGCTGATAATGTAAACAGCCTTAGCCTCAGTGGAAGTCACTTTAGTATAAAGTTACAGGTTTAGGCCACCTAGTAGAATCACTCTCTGTCAGAGAAAAAGGAAACTGGATGAATATGAGGGAAGACTACCAGATTTAAACACAGACACTGTATAAGCCGCCATTCTTAATAAAGTGGAGCCCAGTAAAACAGATATAAAGCTGCCTGTGACAGCTTCAGTGCAGCAACATATCAATTGTGAATTTCCTATCACGTCACCCTTTCAAAGTAAATTGTATTTTTAATGTCACTAAAATAACCTTATATCCTTGCTTTTTTATGGACATCATATGTGAATAGCAGACGTGGTACCTAAAAGAACACACAAGAAATACAGAAAATAGAAAACTATTTTTAGAAATATTGTTTATAACTTTTTGCCTTCTTGAAAAAGAATACTTCAGTGACAGATTTCTTCCTTCATTTGTCCAGTTTAAGCACGTGGCGTGAACAATCATATAATAAGCAATAATGTATAACATACACAAAACTACACAGACTCTTCTGTGTAAATGTCAGTTTTTACTTTATTATATATGTATTTGTAGTCTTTAAAAAACTTTATAAAGACATTCTTTATAATATATACTGAGAACAGTAATAAGCAATTTGTTAAAACATATTGGAAAATACTTTCATGAAGAGGTTTCAGTTCTTAGACGGTTTCGATGACAGTTGATAATTAGTTACATCTAAGTAGTTACATCCGATGTCCTCTCTCCTGCTGTTTCATGTCAGTCTGTTGATTCTCAGAGATCAGTGAGGTGCTTGAATGGGATCAGAGCATACATAAATGTTAGACCCATCTTGAATCACAGGTGTGGTGACTCACTTCAGACATTGACAGTTTAATCGTTGGTAGTGTGGCACTATGGTATAGACTGCAGTATTAGCCAAGCTCCTTCTAATGAATTACTCTTTGAAATTAGATTCCTTGTATCACCTCCTCCTTTGCTGGAAATACAATATTGATGCAATATTGACATCCTTAAAATATTCTGTTTTGGTGCTTTTTTCTAAATGACCCATAAGCACATTGTCTGAAATCTATTTTTTTAAAGTTATTTACATGCAGTAATCAGGGTTTAAGGTTGTAGTAGTTCAGGTGGGTAGCTGCGTCAGCATGTGTAGGCTGCAAAGGAACAAGTAATAGGTTTATTCCATGCTGAAAAAAAGAAGAAAGAAATCGCAACGTTTCGGCCGCGGAGCCTTCTTCAGGTGTTAGAAAGACAAGGCCGTGTCTTTCTGGCCTTGTCTTTCTCACAGCTGGAGAAGGCTCCACGGCTGAAACGTTGTGTTTTCTTTCTTCTTTTTTTCAGTGTTTAAGGTTGCTTGCCTTTATTGTTAACAGAATTAAAGTTTAATTTAAGCATATGATTAGTTAAGGAATTCATGGGTCATGTGGATATATAGGTTTCATTGTTAGGTCACTGTGTTGGCCAAGATTTTGTAAAAGATTTTGTAAAAACGTTTTGAAAACCCCACACAATTCAACAACAGTGGCTCTTTAGGAGGTCAGATTAGAGAACTGAAACATCTCTGTAGCTTTGCAAACACTCATAAATAATGACACTGAACAAAATAAAAACAGTAGTGTAGTTATGAGATGGCAAAGGGCTGGACCTATAGATGACTGACCTCAGAATCTTAAAAATAGTTTCTCTTTTCCTCTGTCTCAAAAGTGTTCAGCTGAAGTTAACGGCACAAGTATGTTGGCCCAGGAAATGAGTGATCTCTTCAAAAACTTCCACTCTCAGGCAAACCTGGACTGGTAGTTAGTCTTTTGCAGAGCTAAGTCTTGCAACGTCTTGTGTGAATGCATTGTGTTTTGTAAATAAAATATCGACAAAAGGAACAGAAACAGGTGTATGCCTAACTTCTAAATGATGACTTATCATGGCTTGTACTTTGCATGAACAGTCTGCATCTGTTTTCTTTTCAAAGCACATTAGAGTGATCAACTATTTTGTTTGTCCAATTCTATACCATGTAACATCCATTTCAGCCCTGTATGTCCACAAGTATAGCTTCTAAACAAATCATCACACCATCTATGTTCACATTAATGTATTCTCTTTTTAGTATTAATCCATAAAGAGACGAGGCTTATTGACAGCATAATTTAAATGGTTCAGCTTCAGAAGTGGTAATTCCTGTTTCCACTGCAGGTTTATAAGATTTTGGTGAAAAAGAGTCAGGAGGAGAGCTGGGTGGTCTTCCGACGGTACACAGATTTCTCCCGGCTGAATGACAAGGTCAGTGCGTCTTGTGAAACTGAATTTGTTTGTGTTTTCTCACAAGGAGAGGTGTGTAATATCGTATGAGTGCTTGTCTGGTGTGGTTGTGGGTGACTGACGTCTCAAATGCTGAGTTGAAAGGCAGCCTCACCTGAGGCATGCTGGGAAGGGTGTGGCTCACGTCAGTGTGCTGTGGTCAGGCTGCTGGTGGCAGCTCCTGTCCAGCACTGTCTGACTTTTCTGCAAAACATCCACCATGAGTAAACAGCAGGTGATGTAACAGAGCTGGCTTGTAGGCATACAGTATGTATATACAGTATTATATAGAGAAACATCCCTATGTCTTTTTTTGTCTCCCATTTGTAACTACTGAACTGAACATTATATTGCTTTAGTGTAATTGTGTTGCTGATAAATGTAAATGGAATTTTATTGAGCAGTTCTGTCTCTGGCTAAAAGGCTTTGTTGACGATTAGGATAGAGCACACTAACATGAAAACAACCTTCCCTTCTTTTTAAATTCTTAAACTGTCTTGAATTGTAAACTACTTGCTGTTTTGTACTCAAAGCTAAAGTTATGAGTGAAGAAAGACAACGCCTACTTAAATCTGACCTACCTAAACTTCCCCCTTGATTCATCAGGTGAAGCAGTTTCACGCTTCTTCATCACTGTTCCATTGTATAGGGGCAGCTAGTGCACAATGGGCACCACGCATAACCCAGAGGGGTGCTGCCCTCCAGTCGCAGATGAAGTGGGTTTCCTGTCTCTCATATGTAAAGTGCTTGGAATCCTTTGAGATGAAAAGTCCTATAGGAAAAAAAATTGCTATGCACGCAATTCAGAATTATTTAAATTACTATTATTCAAATAGGTGACCTAAAGAATAATTATGCTGTTGTATAAGAAATGAAATCGAATTCCAGCTTGCCAGAGCTTGTTGTCATACCACACTAATCCCCACTAATGCTGTTCAGCACTGGCATGTGGTTTCATTTTTCGAAAATTGGCATTCATTTAAGTTTCCAAGAGTAATGCCTAGATCTTGTACTGTAACTAAATGACAAACTTTTAACTCAAAAAGATGTAGGAGATTGGAGTAATATACATGCTGAGTGATCTTATAAAAAAAAAATGAATAATAAAAAATTGCAGTCCATCCCTTCTGTATATTGTATATTAAGCAGAAGTATAGCACAAATCTTGTATTGCTTAGTGCTTTAGTTTGGACTTGACATTTTAAGTCTTTATAGGAGCAAACATTTTCACAGTACCTAGAAGGGGTAATTTTCGTAGTGGGCCATTGATCTTTTTATGGAGTTAGCATTCATCAGCTTTCTAGGCTAAAACTTTCTTAAGCTGTTTTTAAAGACCTTTTAGCCATTTACTTTCTCTGGCTTTCATTTTCATTGATATTCATGCTTAGTACTCCACAAGTCCCTTCAGCTGGTTCCAAGCTGATAAAATCCTGCATATTCCAGTTCTCCTGGTATTTATCACTTCTGAGGCTACAGTGCGTTATCTGTGGTTGTGCTTTAGGATTAAATACACAGGTTTTGTTCAGATCTTCTTTTGGAAGAGGCTGGAATGAATTCCATCTTCCCAGTTTTGTGCAGCAGAAGAGATTAACCTAGCAGGGATTGTGTGACTGGACAGTTTTCTCTTCAGAGATGAAGATGAGATTCTGAAAGCCTGTCTGTGCTCTGACCCAGTCCCTCCACAGAACCTGCAGTTGTGCTGAAGAGAATATGCATCTAAGACAATGGTTCTCAAACTTTTTGGGCCAAGTACCACCCCGATCAAACCAAAGCATCCATGTACCACCTACAAGTCATCTTCTCATAGGAACCACAGAAAATCTCAACTACCAACATGAGCGCACGTGTGTGCACACACTCACATACACATACAATAAATATTATAATAATAAACTTTATTTGATATAGTGCCTTTAAAGGTGGCTTCTCAAAGCACTTTACAGAATGACAACAGGCACAAGAACAATTAAAAATAAACAATAAAAAAGCACTTAAGATTTCAGTGAGAGGGGTGAGCCTGTTTTGTCGAACAAAGCAGATGCGAGATCATTGGTCAAGCCTTGATACAATTCACAACAGAGTCTAACCGATTTTAAATCCTCAGGCATTTTCTTGACTGCCAAAGCCTCATGGTGGATGCTGCAGTGCGTCCACTTCATATCTGGAGCAACCTCTCTAATTCGTGCAACTGCACTGCTGTGTCGGCTTGTCATCGCTCTAGCACCGTCTGCACAAACTCAGACGCATTTTATCCAGTCCACGCCATTCTCTTAGATAAATTCATTCAGAAGGTGAAATATGTGCTCTCCTGTGGTTCTTGTTCGTAGCAGCTTACAAAACAGAAAGTCCTCGTGGGACATACCCTCAAACTCGTATCTAACGTAAACGAGCAAACTGGCCAAATCGACTACAGACTCATCTAATTGCAGTGAAAAGCATCTGCTCATCTTAACGCGCTCTCTCAGCGTACTTTTGACATCATCTGCCATATTAATAATTCTGCGAGTGACTGTGTCTTTCAGAGGGGGCAGCAGGTCGAGCTGTTTAGCAGCTTTTTCTCTACACATAATACATGTCAGCTGTTTGGCAACAGTAAACAAAGTTCTTCACAAGTAGTGTGGGGCTTACCTGTTTTAGCAATTTGCAAGCTTGCATTTTTCCCCATTTCCGTTTCAGGAGTCTGTCTCAGAAGTTAAAATACGTTTTTATTTCATGTGCATGAGAGCGAAACACAGAGACGCTCGGTGTATTTTTCTCAGATTGACCTAGGACGGTCCTTAAAATATTTTTCTGTTATCTATCACCCTTTCCTGTGCTCACAAGATTGCCATTGTTCCAAAATCACGCACATTCTCCTACCTCCCTATTTGCTGGAGATAACTTTTTTAAAACTACAATTGGTAACTTACGTTCGTAGCACGTATTCCTATACAATAGTATAGAATTACATAGTAGCTCTTTTTGTCCAGTCAGGTATTAGCGAGTGCTGTATCATAGTACATAGGCTGTACTTGACACATAAACTAATTTTATTAAAATAGAAAATATGAAACCTGTCCCAATTTTTCAGTGCACACAACAAATTTCCAGGGCCATTTGGTGTACCAGATCTTTCTGTTGCTGCTATGAATTATCCTAATGGAGGCCCAGTCAAAAAATGACCAGTTACCTGTATAATCAAGTACATAATAGGTTTCTGAAGCACAGAAAAGAAGAGTGAGTTAAGAGATCTCAAAACAGAGGTACACCAACTGAAGTCACTGAAATTATATTTCATTTGGTTTTGAGTCCGTCAGATCCAGGTAACTAGCGAACAGTAGACAAGCCACTTTGTCAAGCTAGACGTGTAGGCTACTGGAGGTGTTTTACCACAACTGGAAATCTATATAAAACTTGTCTTACAAGTTTACAAAAAAACATTTTCACATTAAAGAAAATGTAGCATTATTAATTTTTTATTTGTGGTTTAACTTGCACATAAAATACTTTCTCGACACAGACGGGGTGCCAGAATGGAAGGATGGATCTATTGGCTTTCTGCATTCCGCCTTCACATCCCGTTTTTATTGTTCCAGAGTCGTTTCTCTGTGTACTTTGTGCTCATTTGCTCTAATTCCACAGAACTGAAACGCCAGTTTAGTGTTGTTTCAGTAGCAAGAGTGTATGGCTTTGGGGAGGTGAACTGCTGTTTTTCAAAGAGATATCTCTCATGGTTATGTAACCTCATCAGAAAAGAAGGCTGAATCTTATTTTGTCTCACTGCTCATTGTCAAACTCACTTTCAGCTCTGCAGATATAAGTTTTACAGTAGAGCAGAGCTTTTTGTTGGCAGCAGGTTTGGAATTCCTTTTCTTATACACATTTTTTAAATAGCTAATATTCACAGCCTCTCATATGCCTGTCTGACTCTGAAGTACAAGGGTTGCCTTTGTTTTTTTAAAGAGTTAGGGAAGTGATTGTGCATGACAGAACAATGAAATGTTGTTTTTTAGAAGCCTGAATAAACAGAAAATCCATAAGGTAGTAATAAAAAAAAGAATGTCTGTCCTGACAAAATTCCCACTCATTGTGCAGTAGCCTTGATCTCTAGGCTCCAGTAGTCTTTCTGTCACTGGGGGTGGGGGGCAGGAATGGTCAAGTGTAGGAGCATCTTAAAGAAATTGGAAGATATGCAAAATTTTCTTCATCCCCTAATACTTGTAAAAATCTATAAAAATTGCTCTGAAAAAATTGAGCACAAGTTTCTGTTTATACATCCCCTTACATCTAAAATAATAGACATTTTTTCATATCTGGCTAGGATATTGAACTACATTTTAGCAGTGTACAGATGTACAAAATGTATAATTGATGTATTGATTTGGAATAAATATCATTCAAGTTACACAGGAGTTTCACTGGAACAGTATTTGTGCAATCTGTACTAAAATTGATTTTTTCTTTTAAATTTTACTTAATTAAATTTACCTTCTTATTTTCATTCCTGCTTTCGTAGGCTGTATCTTATTACAGAAAGAGCAAATCTTGAATTAGAGGGTGCGATGCCTAATGTATAATTAACAGACTTCAGCGGAACAGAGGTTTAAGTGCCTGTTTCTTTATAAGAGAGAAGAGGTCATTGTACTGTTATCAAAGATCCCCAGAGTATGTGAAGGCACAAGCTGCTAAATCCTTTCTTCTCAAGATCCCTGTGCTTTCTGAAGATTTCTTTTGTTCTGCGAGAAGGCTTTTTGGCTGGAGCAGGTTTCAGGGTGTGTCTGTACAAAGGTTCTGCTTCTGTTCTCATTCTTTTGTTCCCGGAGCCGCCCTTCACACAGATCGCTCGTGAGCCCAGAACAGACTCCAGGATATCTGCCAGAGCATGGCTGTCTTGTTCCAGTCTCCCTTTACCCAAAAAACAACTGTGAGACACAAGTGGAAGAGAATGAGAAGTGTATTTAAGACTGATTACAGGAGGAACTTTTTCACACAAAGTGTTATGGGAACAAACTACTCAGCCATGCTCTCAAAGTTGAAACCTAGTTTCTTGCTGTGGCTGGGCAAGATCGTCAGAATGAAATGTGTCAGATGGGCTGAATGGCCCCTACTTGCTGACAGACATTATTAAGTTCTCAGCCCTGTCAATCAGTTCCAGTAGAAACAAACCATCTGGCTCCTGCAGGTTTCTTACCACTGCTTTGATCTTTTTATTCCTGAGTTAGGATGAACTCGAGCATGGGTATGTGTCTTGGATGGATTTTACGTAGATTTCTTCATAGTACCATAGATAGATTGTTTTGTTGCCCAGTGTCATTCAGTAATTGAAAGTTTATTTTTTCCTTCCAGCTCAAGGAGATGTTCCCTGGCTTTCGCCTCTCCCTTCCGCCGAAGCGCTGGTTCAAAGACAACTATGACCCAGATTTCTTAGAGGACAGGCAGCTGGGGCTGCAGGCCTTCCTACAGAACCTGGTGGCTCACAAAGACATTGCAAACTGGTATGTGGCACATTTCTCAGCAGGGCCGTTTGTTCAAGCTTAATGAAGCGCGCAATGCGAAGCTGCAGCCGTGGCAAACAGGCCACCTGTGGGAAGCCACTTGCGGTCTGACGTTTCCTTGTTTGCTTGTTAATTCTTGTTGTGTTTCTTTCCCTGAAGCAATGCAAAGTTCTGAAAAGAAATACAGTTATCAAGCAGCCGCGAAAGTGTGTTTGCTGATGGCACTGCAAATGACAAAAGTAAATTAAAAAGAACATTTTTGTTGAAGGTTGGCACTATTTTGCAGCGGTTAGCATTGCAAAAACTCACAGTGCTGGGGCCCTGGGTTTAATTCATGGGCTGGTGTCTGCGTGGAATTTATATGCAATTATGCAATTCTATATATTATTATTATTATTATTATTATTATTATTATTATTATTATTAAATCCTTACACTTATATAAGGACCCCGTGTTAACCTGGGTTTCCACTGGGTGCTCCAGTTTCCTCCCGCAATCCAAAGACATACTTGTATGTAAATTGGCTTTTGGACAATTGGTGCTAGGTGTGAGTGTGTTTGTCTCTGTGTCTGTGTGTCTGCCCTGCGATGGACTGGTGTCCCATCCAGGGTGTCCCCCTGCCTTGCACCCATTGCTTGCCAGGATAGGTTCAGGCTCCCCTGAGACCTTGAATTGGATAAAGCAGTTAGAAAATGGATGGATGGATTTCTGTTGATATCATGGAGTTATAGAAAACCTGCTTTGTTATTCTATTTATGCCTGAAAATTTCACAGATAAAGTAGAAGTAGAAGCAAATTCATTCTTTCTTGTTCAACACAGCTTAATGAATTTCTTTCTCCCTTTAGTGACACATCAAGGCGAAAGATGACTGTGACATCTGTATAGCTGAAGGTTATAGGTTGAAGTCCTTAGGTCTGTGATTCTCAGTCCTGGTCCTGCAAGACTCCTGTATCTGCTGGGTTTTTTCTAACTGAATCTTAATCACCAGTGCTAATCGGTGCCTGTAAATGATATTTATGTTGCCCTTGTTAAAGTGCATTATTATAACCTCAGCACATAGAACTTCACTCAGTGCCAACTCAACTCCCATAGTGAGTCAGTATTTCTCCTTTAGCGTGTTGCACCCAAAACTCACAAATAAGCACACAGTTTGCTCCAGTTAAAAATTTCACTTTGCATTTTGAGATCTGAAATCAAATTTAATGACCTAAAATAGAAGTTTGAAATCAGTCGGCCTATGTCTAAGACCAGGGATGTATTGAGGTTGCCCAGGACCACAACTGAGAACCACTGTAATCAAGTATTTTTTAAACCAAGGTCTGAGTGTATAAAAAAGCCTAAACAAGCAAGAAGATCAATTACTGGCAGTTAATGGCGCTGGTGATTAGCAGATACACATACAGCAGCACAGCTGAATAACACTGACCTAGAGAGTCACAAGGCTGAAGCTCACAGACCTTCGCCACACTTACAGTTCCTTAGGTGTCAGCCCACACAAGCATATTTGAGTTGTAGGTAATAGGAAAAACCTTTCACGTGTATCTTGGATTTACAGATTATCAATAAGCCTGCGTGTTTCTTTGTTTTAAAATGTTTTGTGGCTGGTGGTACTTATGACTGAACATTTAATGTGGTTTCGAAATTACAATATTATCCAATTCTATATATTATAATGAATTCCTTTCACTTATATAAGGACACTCCACTCAAAGTGCTTTACAGGTAATGGGGACTCCCCTCCACCACCACCTGGATGATGCGATGGCAGCCATAGTGCGCCAGTACACTCATCACACACCAGCTATTAGCTGGAAGGAGAACAGAGCAATGAAGTCATTTCATAGATGGGGATTATAAGGAGGCCATGACTGGTAAAAAGCCAATGGGAAATTTGGTCAGGACGCTGGGCAACACCCCTACTCTTTTCAAGAACCACCCTGAGGTTTTTAATGATCTCAGAGAGTCAGGACCTCGGTTTTACGTCCCATCCAAAGGACGGTTCTTTTTTACAGTATAGTGTCCACGTCACTATAATGGGACATTAGGTCCCACACAGACCACAGGGTGATCACCCCCTGCTGGCCCCACTAACACCTCTTCTGGCAGTAAGCTTGGTTTTCACAGGAGGTCTCCCATCCAAGTACTGACCAGGCTCACACCTGCTGAGCTGTCTCCTATATTGAACCCTCTACCCTATCTGTCACCGGACTGTCACTTTGAAAACTTTAATGCATTGAATGATGTTTTATATAAAGAAAAAAAAACATTAAAAATAAATAAGGGCAGTTTTCAGGTGGTGTGTTTTCTATTGAGCTCTTACATTCAAGTAACTGTGATGGTATTACTTTTGCATATGAGATAAATAATAAAGATGATACTTTTCCATTAAATGCATTCTAAAACAAGGTTGATGCTCACATCTTTGTTTTCTAGTTTCTTTCAAATAACTCGAAATTATTGACAGATGAGCCCAGAGCAGACAGGTTGACAGGGCAATCAGTGCCTCAGTAGGTAAATGAAAATAGCCTAATAACATCAAAGTGTCACGGAAAATGAAAATATGAAAATATTTCAAGTTTTATTTTTCTCATTTTCCTCCTTAAAGTGTTAAAACCTAAGATATGTTCTCTTAAACTTTTAAGATTAAAACAGTGAATAAAGTGATTTGCCAGCGTTGAACTTTAAAGTCAAAGTCTTCTTTATTAAGATTCTTCTGGAACACAAAGCATGCATATAGCCATAGATTCTCCTGGACAGTAATCTGCTGCAAAGAATAAGCAACATATTAAATGTAATTATTGCACAGTTTCTGTAAATGTAATCGGTTTACTTTCAATTGGACCAGTAAGAAAAAAAAAAACTTCAAACTCTATCAGCTGTGGCATTTTTGATAATGGTTCTCAGAGAGGCTGTAATAACTGTGCTCCTTGAAACCAAAACAAAATACTGATGTTGTTGTTGTCTGTTTTTTAGCATGGCAGTGCGGGAGTTCTTGTGCTTGGATGATCCTCCTGGTCCGTTTGACAGTCTCGAGGAGAGCCGAGTAAGTCATCACCCGGGACAAGTCTACAAGGAACTCTGTCAGGGGTTTGCTCCTGCTCTGCTTCAGAAAAGAGACCCAGCTTCCCTTCGTGCATAGCTGCACATTAGAGGGGAAAAAACAAAAATATCGAAAATGTTTTTGTGTATAATGTGACAAAGTTGTTTAATAGGCATACTGTACATTTTGTATATCTCTTTATTGTTGTTTTAAGAAAATAAGATGACCTTTTTTGAGCTAGTGAATTTTTTTATTCATGATGTCTGTGAGGAGCAAATGTTTCCCTGAATCACATAAGAAGATCCTTTACTAAAGTTGGTCATTTAATTTCAAAGCCAGATTCTCAGGATATGTTGCTGTTTTATCTAGCAGAATGACTGTAGAAAAACGACTGGTGCACAGAGTGTACTGTCTTTCTATAATAAAATGCCATAAACTAGCAAATAGGAAACAGACGGACTTGCAGAATGTTACATGGAATGATAGTAAAGTCAAAATGGGCATGCCATCAAACAGTTGTGTTATGTAGACCTATGACTGTTTTTATTGCTAATCCATGAGAAAATGGATTACCAAAATTAAATTGTTTGTATTCTACCCAAAAGTGGTAAGTGTAGGACCATAAGACTTTTAAATTCATGTCCAGACAAGCATTCCCAACATCCAGTTCCATTTGCTCAGCATACTATTGTAATTGAAGTCATATTACCCTTTTCTCTACTTAACATGCAAACTTTGATTAGGCTTTTCGGTTTATTTTGAAAGTATTTGTTGTAGCATCTAATTCTTACAGCTATTTGGAAGCTATGAAAACTGACCTGTGTGTTTCATTAATAGTTGACTTTCTTGTTTGTTCATGTTGATGCTGTGCCACATTAAGCCAAGACATATTTTTGGTACCCCGCAGGCTTTCTGTGAAACTTTGGAAGAGACAAATTACAGACTGCAGAAGGAACTGATGGAGAAGCAAAGGGAAATTGAATCTCTCAAGAAGATTCTGGAAGAAAAACAGCTCCATATTGATGTCTTGGAAAAAAGAATAAAGTAATTGTCTTCATTTTATGATTATTGAAAGAAAGTCACTATAGCTGGTATTTTCAATTGACTGAATAGTTATCAACAGGCTCACTCATTCCAAAAAAGTATTTAGTGTATATTATGTGCATATTCTGAAAGCTGAAACTATGGATATCGGTACATTAGTAAGCAAAGAGTGTGACAGTAACACACTCTGCAGCAAAGTTAATGTAACAGCACTCCCGGCAAGCAACGCAACGCAAACACTACAGGGTGCACACAGATACACAAACCAGGGCCAAATTTAGCAGAAGCCAAAGTAACCTCCCAGTATGTCTTTGGACTGTGAGAGGAAACCAGAGTACCCTTCAAAAACCAATACGAATACAGGGTGATCATACAAACTCCACACAGACAACAGCCCAGGTCCAGAAGAATTCAGGGCTCCAGCGCTGCAAGGTAGCAACATTAACCACTGTGCCACTGCATTGCTCATAGTCCTTTATTTAGCATTTAAAATCAATTCCTGGTCCTTCAGTGATATTACATTTTAAGGTCTGAGTTCAATATTTTTTTAAGTTGCCTTGTAATGTTTATTCAAACAGCTCCTGGGAGTATCCTGGATATTGCTTCATAAGACATTTATAATTTTCTTACACTGTGTTGCGATATCCTTAGTGTGACCTAGGTCAGGCCTTGGCTGTTTGTTATATCTAAAAGTTAACGACCACATATGCTTAATCTGTAGTGTTAAATGTTTTGTTTTAGGAAGAAAAGTTCCTCCTAATCCCCCCCCCCAAAAAAAATTTCATATAGAGCTGACCTGGATTTTTACTGAAGTAGTCATTGAGCTTAAAAATTACAAACTTGATAGACCCTTCAAATTAAGTACCCAGCTGTAACAGGAGAAAGTGCTTCTCGCAGAAGGATTTGTTTGGCTCACCTCGTGTTTTACAGGCTCATTTCATCCAAGAAACTCATCCACCTTTTCATAATTCATCCCAGAGAGTCTCCATCCACAGCATGAATGGTTAGTTCATGGTTAGCTTTCACAACTGTTTCTGGAAATAAATAACTGACAGGTACTTTTTAATTTCTACTAATGCTTCTTGGGTCCCCGTTGTTAGCCCTTACTTACCAGAGCACTGGGTTACGAGTGCCGGTGCCTTTCAGGATGCAGTTCCTCTGTGTGCCGCAGTAACGCTGCTGTGTTTGGCAGGGATGTGCCTCTTGGCCCAGAGATCCTCCGCAGGCCGTCAGGACAGGGGAGCGAGTGCAGTGTGGACGGGGATGTGGAGTCCTCCGCTGTAGAAGCTGACCAAGAAATGGGAGAGGACAATGGGTAATTTTGCTGAGTATCATACTGTAACATTTTGGAGTATATAACTGTGATGAGCTACCTGTAATTTGTAAAGGCCAATAGATCTGTAGACTTTTCCTTTGATCTGAGGAAGCCAGTTTCCCAGGAACGAATGGGCTTGAAACCCTACCTGAGATGTAGCAGCACAGCTCTGCACAGCGTTAGAGAGCACTAGCTAACAGGACACACTCTCACATATTTTGCTCCAGTACAAAAGTTTCCCTGTTTCACTTTGGATACCACCAATTTGAAACTTCAGAGCTATTTTTAAAATGGAAATGTGAACCTGGAATTCCTGTTAGTGTATAATGAATAGCACTTCAGACTTTTGTAAACTAAATGGTATGAAATTTAGTTGATGAGTGTGTTACAATAAAGCTATGGTAATTAAATAAATTTAAACTATTTCTTGAAATTTGTAGTTTTGCATGATGACTTATGTGATCCATGTGACATTTAAGATGCAGTCTTAAAACTCTTTGAATGTTACAATTTTCATTCCAGTTTTCAAACTGTTTTTCTTTTTAATTGCATATTTTTAGGGAATATTTGGTATAGTTTTTCAGTCCTGGTCCTCTCTGACTACAGTCTTCTATTTGTGGTTCCAGCTTAAATTAGCTGATTAATGTGGATTAGTCAATCAATTGAAATATTATACAATTATTTATTTAACCCGCACTTGCTTTGCTCTACAAAACCCTTGTCCTCCTATGTGGTTTTTGTCTTTGGAATAAACCAGACTTAATAATCTTAGTAATGTGTGGCTCAGCAAAGGTTATTTTAAAAGCCAAAAAGTCTGACTTTTTGAGGATTGAGGCAAGAAAGAGGATATAATTGCTTGCTTGCTTTATAGTGGCTGTACAAAGTCAGAGCCACTAGTAACAAAACAATTTAACAAAAATGGTCATTGATCTTGTGCCAGGTTTCCATTAAGCATAAGAAGTCAAGGTTGCTTTTTGTAACAAACTGCCACAATATGATCGATTGTAAGTTCTGTGGTGTGTAGTGGCCTTCGCATGCTTCATTACAGCACCGAGTGCTTCTCAAAATCACCTTTAGTTGAAAAAGGGAGAGATCAGCACATATCCTCAATCTGTCGGCATTATGGTTTTTGGTTCTGATATGAAGGACACAAATGGTGGAGGTTCTCCATTTACAATGTCCAGGTAGTATTCTTATTTCACAAGAAAGAGTGAACTTCACAAAGAAGGCTGTAGAAATAATTATCAGTTCATTTGTGCTTATTAAAACATGCCCATTGCTGTTTACTTAAATCAGAGTTCCCCAGTCCTGGACCAGTTGAGTTTTGTATGTCGCCCTGAAACAGCTGTTTTTTGGTTAGGATCATTTGTACTGTATACTATAGATCAGTTAAGAAAGTAATCTGATGAATCAAGAGAACTCTGGGCTTTGGGGGCTGCATAGTCTTCACAGTTTGGTCTCAAATGATCTCTGTATTGCTAATTAAAAAAATTAAATTATCCCAGGACTTAAGAAATTAGTGATTTAATGGCTGCCTGCTAGATAGTGACTCTCCTAGAGACCCCTGATCTAATGGTCTTGTCTGCCTGTTATTGTTAGTAATGGGGATGCATGAAGAATTGGTCCTTCCAACATCCCTCTCCCTCCCTGTCTTTGCAGCCCTGAAGTCCAGTCAGCCAAGCTGAACCATGTGGCCTGCTGGTGTGGTCCTGCAGCAGGAAGCTCTCCTCCCGTGATAGAAGTTGCCCAGGTGGCAGAATCATTTCAGGAACATTGATTATTTTTCTTCTCCTCTCTGCGCTGCATTTGGAAATCTCTTCACCTGAGAAGCCAGCAGGGAGGAGTGTCAGAATCCAGAACAGCTTCTCCTCCCTGGGCTTTTCACAGACGTCTGCAAGGAGTCAGTGCTGTACAGAGAAGCAAGGATAATCAAGCCCAGGATTTCCCTGGTGTTTTGAGTTTGGTTTACGTTCTTCTGCTTTTCAAGCCAGACATTTTAAATCTGTGTGCTTTCCTTGCTGAATGGGTATGTCCTGTTTTGCTTTCTAACTCTGATACTCCTGAGAACGAATTAGAAGCAAGATGGAATGTGGCAATGTGAACCACACATATTTTACTATTTCTTTAATCAGCCTCCAGTTGTAATGCACTACATTGCTTCACACTGCCAATGCTGTAAATAACAAGTTCAATGAAAAATAAAGCCATATTTATCAAGTTGTTGTATTTACACCCAAAAGTCACTTATAGCAAGGTTAAAGGAAAGGTCAATTGTTAAATTTAGGAACAACTTTTAGTCACTGATAGTGCTGACGCTGCTTTCTGGAAGCAAAGAGGTGTAGATCTAAGGTGTCTTTGCCCTCACTAAAGGACAGTAGGTTAAAACTGTTGCTACACATATTGTGCTGTCTGTAGACATGTTTTGGGTTGTGGTCATTTTCTGCAAATACAGCTGAATGGAACTCAGAATTTAAATTTGTGTGATATGATACCACTTAGTCTGGTTTCGTTGTCTAATTCTAATGTTTACCAGAAAAGAAGGTGAGTTTAGATACTGTCGGCAGTTTATCAGAGTCAAACAATCTCTACCTGTCCAGACCAGTACCAGTAATGAAATGGTGGCTTCTGGCTTCTGAAGTGCCATTGATTCTCAAATTGCCTTTCACTTCTCTAAGTAAATCTGGATATGAATCAAACTTGGGTGAAACATTCTTGATAAATGTGGTTTGTGGTTTTCTTTGTAGAATGTCAGATTTTCCTGGACCTGGGCTGTGTTTTCGATATGATATTGAAAATTGTGCTCTTTATTATTTTACTTCACTTCTGCTTGCTCTAAACCACAGAAAGCCCTTCAAGCAATGGACAGAACAAGAATCCATAAATAGATAGTTGCATAAAGGACTGAGAAAAAAATCCGTAGACAAAACATTTCTATAAGGGTTTAAAGACAAGAAATGTATATATAATTGCATTCATGATGTCATCATGTATACAGTTGTATACATACACCTTGCATACTGAAGCAATGCTGTAAAGAATGCATCTAATGTACATACTCTGATCATTGATTTATACCTTAGAATAGCTAAATACATTGAAAAGCAGAAAATCTTGCAAAACGATCAGCCCCTATGCAGTCTGTGTATACATTTCAGCATTTTCTGACGTTACAGTGCTTCTGCAGTGCTTTAGTTTGATTTACAGGTGACAGGGACAGTGAATTGATTGCAGTGGTTAACTCATGGTGAGTGTCTATACAGAAGGGCACTGTGGAAGCTTTAGGTGATGTCTATTTTTGCATTTGTTTCAAGAGCAATCAATGTTAAATGAAACAGTTTATTTGTTAATTTTAAATCATGCTGCTAATCACGTTTTATCTAGTTACAGAAAAATCTGCTAGAATTGGTTTATCTACCAGAGTCTTTGTGTTGGTTCCTTTAGCTGTAACTTTTATACATGAGTGTATGAGCAGCTACTGATGATTGACTACATTTTGCTATCAACAGAAACAGCAATAGTAATAGGGTGATCCACAGAAATCTGGCTCCTCAATAATACAGTGTAAAAAAAAATGTGGCTTTTAGTCAGTGCAGTGAACTTTTCACCTAGCCTTAACAATTGTTATTTCTGCCATTGAGTGCTTCGAATGTCTTATGTACTAGATGTGTTTCCCAATCCTTGGCCTGGAGTAATCCTGTATCTTATGGTTTTCATTCCCACTGAGCACTTAATCAGGGATCCTCTTCAATCCCTTAATTGAACCAATTGATTGTTTTTTTTCCAACACTCCAGACTTGTCCCGCAAATATTCTCCTTTATATGTGTTATTTCCAAGATATATAGTGAGTAGCATTCTGTTTCATCTTGGTTTTAATTTGCAGATACAGTGGGAATAACTATCTCACACTCTCATAATGGGCATTCTAAGTGCTGAATGGACCCGTTGCCATAATTCAGCCAAGCCGTTGAAACACTAAACTTAAGTGAGAGGAGCGGTAGAACTTGCTATCTGACACAGGTTGCACACCAATTTCTAACTTTGTTCTTCTCTTTAAGAACTAAAACAGTTTTCTAAATACATGTAAACAGTTCAATTTAACAGCTTGAAGAGCCAAATGAAGAGGTTGGAATTAAAACCTGACACTCCTTGAGAACTCAGAGTCTAAAGCATTGTTTCAGAGCTGCATGTCTCTCTGTTCTGTGTATGTCCCTCTGACATTTCTCATGTGGGAGCAGGTGTTTCTGAGATTTGCTATCTGATCCCTCAAACATACAAGGAAGTGCTAACGAAAACAGGCTGATGTCCACATTTCATCTTGTCTGGTGGTAATGATAGTGACATCAATCTTTTCAGCACACATTTCAGTGCCTGGTTGTACACGAGAAATGGTCAGTTTCACTCGTACAGCCTAAACACCGCTACTGGCCTCATTGCGGGGCTCGAATCCAGGCGAGGACGTGTCCTATTCACTCAGCCGCTATATGGGAAGAGTCCTAGGAACGTCACAAAGAAGCCATATTCTGTGCAACAAAGCAATGCAAGCCTAGGCATGGTTTAATACTGACTGCACTGTGCTGTTGAAATACAGCTTTATAACTGAAACAGACCTTCACACTCACGTTTGAAAAGTTTAACAAAGTCGCATGATGCACTTTATATTTCAGAGGAATTTGTTTGAGATACATTTTGTTGGCAAGGCTCGTCATTTAGTTCAAACTTCGTTTGAAGTATAGTGCCTTTTACCTCGTGCTTCCATCCATGTACAGTCAGGCTTTCATTTTTTATGGTATTTTTAAAATGCTAATTATAATTTCCAAGTGCCTTGCTTGCCTTATGCAGTGAATTCAGATGTTTTGCTGATTTTTTTCTTTTATTAGCTATAACTGAATAGTCGAAACTAAACCTCCACTTTGATTCTCTGTTGCGTCATGTGTGATTTTTAGACTGTATGTTCAGTAAGACCTATGTATAGGACAAGAGGTTGTACTTAAATGTTATGGTGTAATGTTTTTTTTTACTTTCTGTCAAAGAGTCATAATTAAGCGATGGAGAATGTTTCTTTACAAAAGGCTGAGTAGAAAACCAGGCTTCAGTCATTCCTCAGGACTTTGAGGAATCTGAATCTGAATAAAAAGCAATCTGTTATCCTTATGACAAGACCTTATTGATCTGCAATATGCAGGGCCCAGACATTTCAGATTGTAAATCCCATATGTCTTCGATATAAATCCAGGCTCAAAATGGAGCAGACACAAACATGGCAGGAGTGGGAGCCTTGGGCTGGTGTATCATGGAGGGCCCAATGTACACTCTCATGCAAACACCTGATATTGGCATGGCAGCTGTGGTAATGTAGGTAATATGGCTGGGCTCTGTAGTACATGGCAGACCAAAATGTTGCATTGTGAACATCTTTTGGTAGCAAGGATCCACAGTGCGCATGTGTACTGCTTGTGTTCATGCAAGTTTAAACAGCATTCCCATTAAGAATAGTTTAGAAAACTGATCCCATTTTGCTTGGCTGGAGCCTTGAGCTTTGGGTGACCCCACTTTCCTAAAGATGTGAAACAAGAAGTACAACTGTGCTGTGCTCCAGTTCCCAAAGGTGAATTAGGCTGCAGTTCTTCACTGTACACCAGGATATCCTATTAGCAATCTGAAGGAAAGATTCAGAGAGAGTTTATTTTTACCACTGCTTTTTTTAAGTTTGTGCATGGATATGCTTGGGGGGATTATTTCCAGACCATTATGTCTATTTATGGGCTTTAATAATTCTTTATATTAGATAAAATCTTTTTAATAAAACAACTTGATTATGAAGTTACAACATAATCTCTTGAGTTAAATCACATGCTTGTTTATTTATTGCCATTTTCTCCAGTTACTGATTTTTGTTCAGAGATTGCCCATTGTAGTTTATTCAAATTAGAGTGGCTCTTTCTATTAATTCTTTCAGAATATTTTAACACAGGTTTTTATGTCCCTGATATACTAGTTCACTAGTAAGTAAAGTACTGCAAACAATTTGTATATATAGGTATATACTGTATAGTGGAGGACATTTTCAATGGTCTTTCCATTGTATTTTAGCCCCACCCAAATTGTTGGTGATTCTCCTGGGTCTTCCTCCTGAATGTTCTGGCTCATCAGTTCATCCTTGAACCTTCATTTGCTATTGTGATATTTTGTGCATAATATTTTTACAATCCTGTGACTGTTTGACACCACATGGGTAGAAAAGAATGGAGAAATCGCTAAGGAAACTCATCAATGAAAAATGTCATTGCTTAAAAACGTATTTGAGAATTCCATTATATTTGTATTTAGTAAATCTGAAAACATTTAAGGTCAATTTAGAGTTGAATGCTGAAGTGTTACTGTTGAGTCATAATAGAAGTTTAGGTAGGTAGCTGCATCAGCATGTGTAGGCTGCAAAGGAACCAAAAAGCTTTGTTCTATGCTTAAAAGAGAAGAAAGGAAACATGTTTCAGCTGTGGAGCCTTCTTTGTGTGTCCTACTTCCAAGCCCGAAGAAGGCTCCACAGCTGAAACGTTGTTTCCTTTCTTTTATTTTCAGCATGGAATAAACCTTTACTTGTTCCATAATATATAGAAGTCTACCCTTAAGGTACACAAGAATAGGAATTACATTGGAGGTTAGATGACTGGCATGCTCA
The DNA here is from genome assembly GCF_059453375.1 of Lepisosteus platostomus. NCBI lineage: Eukaryota > Metazoa > Chordata > Actinopteri > Semionotiformes > Lepisosteidae > Lepisosteus > Lepisosteus platostomus. The sequence continues at coordinate 37,593,786 of NC_142618.1, forward strand.
TTAGTCACTTCTGTTCTCCACACACTTCACAATAATATCAGTATAGTATACAAAGTATACAATAAAATCATATATCCTGTAAGTACAAAATAAAGGGAAAGAAAATAATAAAACTCCAAATCATAGCTCATCCAAAGCACAAGTCTTGAGGGGAAATTTAAAAACACCAAGATAGTGTTTTTTTAAATATGGTAAGGAGGAGTATTCAATGTGAAGATGTGGTCCTTAGGAAAGTGGAGGACTCTAGAGCCAGAGAAATGAAGAGAGCGAGCTGGGACAGGTGGGGACAGTAACTCTTGAAGGTACGCATGCAATGCCTCATGGGTCGAACAACGCAGTTTTAAAGGCTTTCTTATAAGGTAATGGTAACCAGTGCAGGTTTTTTAGCACAAAAAAAGTGTGTTCAAAATTTTTTAGTCCGATCAGCACTTTAGCAACACAATTCTGGATATAGATATACATATACACTGTATGTACTTCTTCAGGGAAAGAAATAAGAATTGAAATGGCATTGGAAGTTCAAATTATACATGGTTATGCTAACTGCGGGTGGCACGGAGGTTACTGAATACTACTGCCTCACACTTCTGAGTCTGATTCCAGATGTACTGTTTCCTCTGAAAGCTACACTAGCTAGTATTGAGAACAGCAGCTCCTCCCTCTGCTGGAAACTCTGGGAGAGGCCTCGCCAACAACCAGGGCATATCCTTCCTGGACCTGCATCTCTTCTGGGAGACCTTGTCCTCCTTTTTATCCACTGCCTCACACTGCTCCTATAGCATCCTTCAAGTGGTTTGACTTGGCTGAGACAGTAACAGATGGACCTGCATTTCTCTGTTAGTCTCAGCTACCACTCCTTCATCTTGCTCAGTTGCTGCTGGACCAAAGCTCAGTCAACCACCATTTTATCAGCTCTTGGAAGCAAAGCAAGGCTATATTTGCAGATCTCTGTGTCAAGACCTGTCAGACTGCTGTGCAGGCAGGAGCTGTTGTCCTTCAGAGGAGACGTGAAACTGACATCCTGCGTACCTCCTCATTATAAAGATCCATTGGCACTTACTGAAAGAACAAGGGTGTTAACTCTGGTGTCCTACTAATTCCATCTGAGCTTTGGAAAAAGTCCCTTTTAGTTCATTTCAGTGTCTCATCTTGTATGAGGTGAGGCAGCTACTGCATAATTACTTCTCCGCTGTGGGAGCTGGACTTCCATAGAGGATGAAGTGGATCCTTTCCTATGTGCAAGCACTTAGAGATGAAAACCACAATGTAAATGCAAGAAATTACTTTTTATTACAGGAAATCGAAAAAGATGGTCTTTTTAAATTATTTTGCTCTGTCCAGAGCAACGGTATTCATTCTTCTATCCTCAGGTGGAAAGGTAATAGATTTTAATGTTTAGAGTCTTAAGCCTGTGTCTCCTGGAGCTCAGCTGTACTTGTTTTTCTGGATTGGGTGGAAAGTTACTCAGCAAGATGGTTTTCTTATTAACATTCAGGCAATAGTTTCAGAGAGAAGACCAGGACCTGACATGACCTGGAGGCTTATTCTAATCTTGACTACTATTAAAAACAAAGAAAAACCCAAGGCATTAAGATGCCTCTAACTTTTTTTTGTTCTTTTCATAAATGGTAATACAGTTAGAGATGTTTTTCTTCCCTTTGTTCCATTTATTATTTTGTATTCCTGGTCTGTACCGAGTAGTGTGTTTTCCCCAGTGGGAGAATGAAGTGGCTGATTGCAGTGAAATGTAGTTTCAATTGTCTGATCTCAGCTGATTGAAGCACTCTGGTTAATTGTACCTCTGCATTTAAACACACAATAAATACAAACACATTTAAATAACATTTTCCCACTTTATATTACTATGTAAGGATATTAATTAGTTATTCAACACATGAAATTGTGTTATGAGTACTGTATGTGTGAACTTCTGTACAACATGAAGTTATAGGTAGCATGTTCTCCTTTTTACCACAAGGTGGTGTTGTTAACATACTGTGGGCTGGAAAAACTGCCTACAAAATAGTAAATACTGTACCACGGGTTTATTCCATGCTGAAAAAGGAAGAAAGAAAACACAACGTTTCAGCCGTGGAGCCTTCTTCAGGTGCTCACACTTGATCCTTGGCAGCCTATGCAAGTGACGCAGCTACCCACCTGAACTAATACTGTACCACTACTACTAATAATAAATAATAAAAAAAAAAACACAATAAAGGGTAAAAGAAAAAAATTAAACGAACATACAGTATAAACAGAAGGACAATCAGACACAGGACTGAGTACAAATGTGAGTTTTGAGTTAGGATTCAAAGAAAATAATTTGTTTCTTGAAGAGTCAGAGGAAAGGCATTCCATCACAATGGAACAGGAGCAGAAAAAGAATCGTTGCTAAATGTTTGTGATTTAGTTCTGGGCAGAGTGAGCAAAATACCGGTTTGAACTGTACAGAACCTACCTGAGGGAGTGTAAACATGGAGAGGTTCATAGATGTTTGATGGAGCCTGATTATTTAGAGCCTTAAAAGTCAATAACAAGTTCTTACATTGAATATGTGACTCAATCGGCAACTAATGTAGAGATTTAAGTTTAGGAGTGATATGCTGCAAAGGTCTGGTGTGAGAAGTCTAGCTGCAGAGTTTTGGAAATATTGCAACTTTTTGCTGAGAAGAGTGTAAGTGAGCACATAGAGTAAAGGGTTGTAGAAATCAAGCTTTGGTATTATAAATGCATGAATCAGGCATTATAGGAATTGCCTAATGCTGGCAATATTTTTAAGGTTACAAAATTAAATTAAATGTTTTCACGTGGTCAAAAAACAGGAGAGGATCAAGTGTGACTCCCATATTCCTGACAACAGCTGATGCCTGAATGAGGAAGCCATCCAACATCCAGCTGATATTTGCTGCTGTAGTGTGCTCTCACGAGGCACCAGTTCTGTAGGGTTTGGGCATTTACGAGGACAATTATTAATTGTAGCCGTAAATCACAAAATTGATTCTTTTGATGGCTTTAGAATCCAACCATGCGATATAACTCAAACAACGCACACACACAGGTACTAATACACGAGGATACATTTATTAATACATAAAATATGCATATAAACCTAACCGATCTTATCGAGAGGGTTATCAGAATACAAAAGATATATATTCCATCAGTTACGAAGTGTTACACATCAAGAGGACATACGTTCAGTATATCATTCATTTAGACCGTTTCGTAATTGAACTTGGTTACAACTTCTACATTAGATACTCAAAACAAGTACATAACTCTTAGGAATTAAATTGATATCAACTGGTTGGGATAACAATTGAATTCTCAAGCTGTAATGCATTGAAGTTGAATACTCATCCACTCTCTGGGGATTCAGATCTCCTGCGGACTCAAAGAAGCAGTTGCAGGCTTGTTGCTGTCCAATCCGCGCTGTCTGGCTAGGTGCAAGGCTGTGCTGTGCGGTTTGCGACGGTGCGCTGCAGATGCTCACTGACCGGCTAGTTAGTGTTGGCTTTAACTAGCAAAGTTTGTGCACAGGAGAAAAGATGACTGTGGGTCCCAGCAGGTCAGGAAGAGGACCGGTTCATTTCTTGATGAAGCGCTAGTTCTGAATAGTGATGCAACTGTCCACAGTTCCGACCTATTCATGAGGCTTGCTGCTGGTGCTAACCTCGAGTGGATCCTCGGGTTACTCTCTGGCAACCTCTGCTCTAGACTCTTAGAACAGAGGAAAGTTCTGGCACTCGGACACACTGGCCGTTCCGTGGTTGTCCGGGCTGAGTCTCAGGAAGGTCAGGAGGCGCGCTGTGAGAATGTCCTGCCCTTGGGAGCCTTCTGCTCCTGGGCCGTCCTGCCCTGGAATTCTCCTTTGAATTCCCTTTAGAAAAGTCCAAAATAGTCTCTCAGGCCCTCTGTGTTGCCTGTTTTTACCTGGAGGAACTTCAGCTCGTTCATTGGCTGAAAGTTCCATGGGCATCAGAGTCCCACGTGGGTTACTCGGCCCTACCAGTCCCTGATTGGTTGATCAAGGTGAGATATGAGTCACTTACTCCTGACACTTAGGAATGCAGTCCAGATGTCCATCTGGCACTCCCTAGACAGATAGGCGCCAACGGATGACCATTGATCATGATAGCCATGCTTAGCTAAGTGCATCTTCATTTAGGAGCTGTCCCTTATCAAAGGAAAACATCTTTAAATCAGCCTGCATGAATAGCTTCTCAGTGGCTGCACCACAGAGATGAAGGGAGAGATGAGGCCTCATCTGGGAAAGCACAGCAACACTTAATTCTGCCTTATTAATAAGCCTCACCGCTACACTGCCCACCAGTAAAATTTCTGTTTTGTCACTATCTTCAGGGTGTTTGATACCGTAAACCAGAGCTTGACGTCACACAGACAGATAAGTGATGGAGGCAGGAGATCGAGGGGAAAGAGGTTTTAATGTAAATCTGAGTATCATCTGCTTAACAATGAAACTGAAAACCATGTTTGCATGTCATCTTACCAAGAGGAAACTTTTAAATATTATATAATATATAATATTATAAATGTATAAAAAATATATCAAATATTTTATCATTATAAATAATAAAAACCAACAGGCCCAAGACTGAATGTTGTGACACAATGTGATTGAATGGGTGATGGGAGAATTATGAGGACCAAGGGAAACAAAATGCTGCCTGTAGATCAGACGTGAGCAGAACCAGTTAAAGACAGTACCATTTATAGAGAAGAATGTTTACAACCGATTGAGCAACACTGAATGATTTACTGTATTAAAATAAAAAAGCACTTCAAAAGAACAGCACTACATGCATAAAACACATAAAAGAAGTAAAATGTTAAAATCTCACAGTAAATACATATTAAAATCAATGCAAAAGCTTTTACACATTAACAGATATGCTAGATTGAAAGGTCTTTAAGTGAATTTTTAAAATGTCAGCACTCACAGTGTTGCTAATGCATTTGGGAAGTAGGGTCTACAGACCTCCCAGGCATGGAACTTAGTCTTTGGTAAAGTATGATGGCCATAAATATCAGATTTCTGATTAAGAGTTGGACTATAGTCCTGTAATAAATCCTTAAATTTACAATCTTAATTGGATTAAGATCCAATACAATTTACACAGGATAAACGGTATACAGTATACTGAGCTGAATATGACCCCTGGATCAATTGGCTACTAGCAACCAAATAGACTGCATGGCCTCCTAGAACTTGCAATAGCTACAGTATGTGCTTATAGTACATATGCTCCTACCATGTAAACTGTAGATTCCTGGACATCCAAAAACATATTTAGTAGATTAGAAGATTCAGCAGTAAATAAGGTGTTCCAATAAACTATCTTGATAAATCTAAGAAAATTTCAGCATCAATTTTTCAGCATCTGACAGAGCCTTACACGGGCAATATCATGCAAGTTTAAAATATATTCCCATATGACTTTTCTAACATGGGCTTAAAATGACTACACTTCAGTCAAGGGTTCTGTTCCAGCATTGAAAATAACATCACTGACGTCACCACATTTGCAGTGCTGTGTTGGGAAGGTCTCAGAACTGGACTTCACGCTGGGTCGCAGCTCTCGTAGGGTAATGAGGGTTTGTACCCAGAGGAGGGCACCTGAGGGCAGGATCTCAAAGTTTCTTTTAACTTCTCCTAGTTAATCTAAAAGTAAGATTATCCAGCCTCCTGTTTATTGTTGTACTGTTTTATTAAAACCTTCATTCCACTTAAATTATTTTATTCCTGTGTCCACTGATACCTGGTCCCTGAAAGCAGGCTCTCAGCTTGATGAGATTATAAGGAGGAGCCCCTGATGCTTGTGCCTCACCGTGCCACCCTGATGAACACAATCCTCCTCTGCTTACCGTGCACTGTTTAAAGTAAAACCAAAAGGATTCATTTACGCCATGTGTACTGGAGGAAAAAACAGCTTGGTCATTTTAATACACATATGTGTCTGGAAAAATGTACAAAGCAAAAGGGGTAAAATGTTGATTGTGAATAATTTAGATTTCGGCATAGTCCATGTTTTTCTTGGCGGCAGTTGAAACTATGGACGTGTCAAGTCTGATACAAATAAAGTGGTGGTGATTCAGTCATTACAGATAATTTTTGGCTGGTACTTTCATCAAGAGTCTGGAAGTGTTTAAGGGGAGAGAGGAAAATATCCTCTAGTGGTTTGTAAATAATTTAAACAATTCTGAGAAAAAATAAGTTTCCACCCAGTAATAAGCTCTGTTTTTGTCAACTGCAGTTGACTGAGATTATACTTAATGCTTGCTAATATACTTAACATATCATTAAGATTAAGCACAGTAATCTCAGATACAATAATATATGGCTGCCAGAATTCAGGGAGCAGACACAGTAACTGATAATCATGGGCAACAGCAGACGTCTGTTAATTGAATTGATGTAGCTTCTCAATAAACAGTGATAAAAATCCATTAAAGACATTCTCACTTTGGCTGATGACATGCACTTTCATTATTAATTAACATGAGGTACCCTTGTTAACTTTTGCATAGTGAACAAAGAAATGACCGACAGACCAGACCATATTGTTAAATTCAAAGACAACGAAAACAAATGTGTTAGAAAAATCAACTAGACACAGGTGTTTGATAAGTGGAAACATACAGGCTAAGGCATTTTGTAATGGAGTTAGTTTCCAAGCTGTGGTGATCAAAGACAGATATTAAAGAGGCTTCTGTTTCTTATTATTACTACTCATTTTGTGCTGATTTTGTGGCACCATGTTCATCTTTGTCTGGTGCTGTGCTGGAAATATTTTGATGTGAGCAAACACTTACTGTACCTTCAAAACATCTTGAAAAGTCAGAACAGGAAGTCAAGACTAGTGTAATCCTAAATTTGGTCAAAATAAGACTAGGGTAACTTGCAATGCAGACCTGCAGGTCTGGGGGGGCAGATGTCATGGGCCAGACTGTGTTGTCAGTTTAGGAGAACAGCTGGCACAGCACAAAACCTAAGGGCACTTTCAAAACCATGACCAGAACCAGTCCTTTCCATGCTATTAAAAAAAAACATCTCTAAAAAACTACCGGCTCAGGTCTCACTCTACAGGTCAGATCACAGGAACAGGTCACCCTGCACAGGTCACACTGCACAGGTCTCATCACAGGAAAATGTCACCCTGCACAGGTCACACTGCACAGGTCTCATCACAGGAACAAGTCACACTGCAGAGGTCACACTGCACAGGTCTCATCACAGGAACAAGTCACACTGCACAGGTCAGATCACAGGAACAGGTCACCCTGCACAGGTCACACTGCACAGGTCTCATCACAGGAACAAGTCACCCTTCACAGGTCACACTGAAGAGGTCACGCTGCACAGGTCTCATCACAGGAACAAGTCACCCTATTCATCAAAAACAGCCACAAGGTCTTAAATAACTATGTAGGCTAGTCAGGACCTTGGGTCAATGTATTTTCTGAAGGACAGCACCTCTTACAGCACAGACTCCCTTGTAAGCATACTGGGCTGTGAGTTTGGAAATTCTGCTCCTGAAGGAGGAGCGCCCCCTGCTGGTCTCCAACACCATGTAACATTACAGCTGAACAGGCCCACCCTGATATAAGAACATGAGAAAGCTTTCAAATGGTAATAGGGTGTTCAGCCCATCTAGCCATTTTGGTAGTAAGCAGTTAATTAATCCAAGGATCTCATCCAGCTTTTTCTTGAAAGAAGCCAGGGTATCGGCTTCAACAACATGGCTGGGTACCTGATGGCCTTTGTGCACAACTGTTTAAAGAAATACCTCCTGTTCTTGCTGTAAAACACACTTTCACAAGGTTTCCACTTGTGTCCTCTGGTTTATGTTTCACTGTTCATTCTGAAGAAATACACTGTGCTGGCTTCATCAGTGCCTTTCAGGATTTTCAATACTGGTATCAGGTTCCCTTATATTCTTCTCTGTTCAAGAGAAGTATGTTCAAGACTAAAAAGGTTCAGGTCTTTCATCTTGTCAGTGTAAGACCCTGCTTTCACTCCAAGGATGCATCTGGTTGCTCTTCTCTAAATGCATTCCAAAGCAACAATATTCTTTTTGTAACATGATGTCCAAAGCTTACATATGACATATCGTTGACAATATATCATTGGCAATATACAGTAAGAGTAAAGTTTGTCAGTCATAGAAAAGGTTCAGAGGTGCTAAATGAAGTCAAGAATATACTTAATATACCTAAAAGCACATAAAGCATATTACAGTAGGGGCGGAGATGAGAAACACATCAATAGGCAAAGGGAAAAGCGCAGAAAATGTTTTCTAGTGAGAGGCAAATCTGTCACAGTTTTGCTTTAATAATCAATGCATTTTACTTATTCTGTTAGAATGTGTTGCGTGAGAAACAGGTATAATAGCAGATATCAGTGCTTTTCTTTTCCTGCCTGAATCAACACCCCATTATTTAATTATACTCTGAACAGCTGCATGTGTCTATGGGCCAGCATAATAATAAATCTGTAAGTTTCTGTTCATTTACAGTATCACTAGTATTTGTCAGATGCTCTTGAGATTAAGTGTGTAGGAAATGGTATATTTGTAAATTAATGTACATAATTAACATTATATTAATGCCACATTCACCTAGTAATATGACAATTCAACCATGAAAACCAAGGAGATTTTTATAGCAAATTAGAGAATAAGTGGTAGACATGACAATATTAGGATGATGGATGATGTGACAGCAGCCATAGTGCGCCAGTCTGCTCGCCACTCATCAGCTATCAGTGGGGAGGAGAACAGAGTGATGAAGCCAATTCATACATGGGGAATATTAGGAGGCCATGATTGGTAAAGACCAAGGAGAAATTTGGCCAGGACACTGGGGTTAACACCACTACTCTTTAAGAAATGCCCTGGGATTTTTAATGAAAACAGAGAGTCAGAACCTAGGTTTAAAGTCTCATCGGTGCCTTTTTACAGTAGTGTCCTCGTCACTATACTGGGGGATTAGGACCTACACAGACCGTGGGGTGAGCGCCCCCTGCTGGCCCCACTGACACCTCTCCCAGCTGTAACCTTGGTTTTTCCCAGGAGGTCTCCCATCCAGGTACTGACCAGGCTCACACCTGTTAGTTCCAGTGGGCTGCCAGTTGAGAGTTGCAGGGTAATATAGCAATTTAGGCTGAATACGTTTGCAATCAATACATCTCACTTAACATATAATTTTTTTGCACATTTTGTTAATTTTCTTCTCCTTCACAAATAACAATTTGAATGTTCAGTTAGACCATTACAGTTTTAATTAAAAAGAGTTAATTTGAAAAAATGTCTGCATTATTTGTAACTCATCAAAATGATATTGACATGAGGGACAGGACAAAGTATATCACCAGATTTTCTCTGGGCTCTAGACAATGTCATCTTTTTCTGTAAAAGATGGCAGTATTTTAGTCTTGAAGGGTCAATGTCTGTGATGTGAAGAAGGCAGAACAGTTTACATCTGTCTGGTTATGTAATTCAAAACACTTTTCCTTTGCTGTTGTTGTTATTAGGAGGCCAAGCAAGAAACTTCCTGAAACCCAGTTATTATTGCTTAGATCTTTTCTTTCACCCTGATTTTCAAATTCCTATGAAATCCCAACATCTAAAACACATTAAGCTCCTGACAACTGGCAGGAAGGATTATAAAGGTCTTCAGAAAGTTGTCTCAGAGTGAAGTTTTGAAAATTATTCTTCTTGCATATCAAGCATTGTAGAGGTTTGAAACATGATGGGCTTAGTCCATGATAAAATGTTTGATTACCCTCTTAGATTTAGAAAAAAACACAAATGACTGTTAGGTCAAAAGCAGCCAAACCTTGTATAATCAAAGTAGGTTTTAATGTCATTTAGTTTCAGGGTAACAGTGATTGTGGAAATGAAGCTGATTGATCACCTAATCATGGTCACGTCATTTGAGCACAAGGTGAGGCTCCCATATACAAGGATTTAAAAAATTCTTAAAAAAAATGTCCTTGAAACTAATTAAGGTACATGCAGTAAATGAAACTTGGTGTTACCTAAAGTCCAAAATGTAGTATTGTTCAGAACATATCAATTGATCAAATGATCACCATATTGGATTTGTCGAAGAACATTCAAATAGCATTCTCTGAATATTATGGATATTTAACAATGGACAAACATTTCACTTGACCTAACTTGACCTTGTGCACATTAATAAGTCACAGCAAGTTCAAAAGGGATAAGAACACATGCATTTCTCAGCAGCTCATTAAGGATTAGGTGACCAAGGGGGTGAAACAGGTGCCTCACTCTTAGATCCTGGGTTTTATGCCAGCGTGGGGTTCCTCCTGTGTGAAGTGTGCATGGCCTTCATGTGGCTATGTGGACTGTAATCAGGAGTGTGGCTGTGTGACTTGCAATGGACTGGTGCCCTTTTAAGGGTTATACTGCACTGGACGTCCACATTGGAGAAAGCATTTAATGAAAATAGACAATCACAGAGCACAGAAATTTAGTTTTGGTGAGGCAGGTTGAGCTTCAGGTTTTGATTGCAGAAGAGGTTTATTCTCACACGCTTAGTGCATGTCAGACCCTTAATCACAGACAATGTCTCACACTAAAGTCAGACTGTGGCCATGGTGAAAATACCATAACATACAGTAAGTGTACATATACTTCAATATTCTGCTTATTCTACTTATACAATGCATCATGTGTGTGCAGTAATTCTTATTAGAATTCTACCATTCTGCAAGCCGTATACCACTCTTCACAACAGTCCAGGTAGGTTTCTTAGACTTGTGATAAGAAAACAGTGTTTGCATCAGTCACTTGCTGGAGTCCGTGTACTACAGACACATCACTGAAATATATAGCTTGACTATGATTTCACACCACCATGTGACAACACTGGCCCAGACTCCACATTATCCTCCAGCCATCCTGACACTCCCAGTGGGCCACCTTACCCTTTCTTGGTTAGTGGTGTTACATCTGGTGTCTGTGCTTGGTGGAGAAGCCAACAGGGCAGAATCTGCACTCTAAAGTACGACACCCTGAGCCTCACAAATCAACAGATCACAAAGGCAGCACTTCTACGGTCATTTCTTTCTATTTATCTGTCTATCACCAGTCAGTGTTTCTGATTCAGATCTTCTGGGTTTATTAATGAATAATCACTCACCATAGTTCTCTTACTGCTCATCATGCCTACTAATTTCACTATCAGGCACTGGAGTAATCCATTACATTCTAATTTACTGTGTGGGGCTCTGCATCTCTCATTCTTAATTCACTTCTGTCAAACTTTTCTACATTATCTGTCTTCACTAAGACTCTGCTCTGACCTTTACTCCTCTCCCTGCTTCAGCAGACCAGCCATGTTCCTCAGCCACACACTTCTTCCCCATTGTGCCTATCAAACAGTCTACCCAGGCCCACAGGCCTGTCATCCAGCCCAGTCCATCACGGTTTAGACACATGCACACGCAATTTCTCTGGCATTCAGGAATGGTTAGTGAGGTTAGTGAGAACTGAAAAGAAAACAAAACAAAAGGGAAACAGAAAAAAATTGCCATTGAGTAGAGCGGCGCCCGGGGTGGACTTATCCTATCTAACAGGGTCCAGCCTTCTAAAAAACCCTGCTGGGTGGCAGGGACCAGACTGGACTTACCCTATTTAACAGGTTCCAGTGTGGGAGAACAGGCAGGGCACGTAAGGTCAAAATAAAAAAACTCAACTTGTAGAAAAAGGACAGCCAGTCCAAACAGAGATGCATGATGGGACAGGCTAAAAGAAAAAGAATGAAGAGAAATGACGCCTCATGCTTGGGCACAATCCCCTCAAGAACTGCCGGTGGAATGATCTTCTCCTTCCGGGGGTGCCCTGCTTGTCCCTTTGAGGAGTGTTCAGTGTGCTTTTAAAGAGCCTTCACAGCTGTGGCTTGTCCTTGATACGCCAGAAACGCTGTGATTACAAAGGCAATGCATCGCCCTTCGTCCAGGGCTCCACCTCCAAGCTGAATGCGCCCCTTGAGTATATTGCCACAACCTACAAACTGAAATACTTGTATACCGACTAAGCCTTATTAGCCCAAAAGAGTAGCTTATTGTATGCAGAGCCTATCCTCACAGCTCTTTCCCTCATGTGGAATCAAACTGTCTCCAGATGGCAAAAGTCTCACTCACACCAGGTGTACTACATGCATATGCAGGGCAGTGTGGTGGCTCTATGGCTAAGGATCTGCACCTGTGGCTCGAAGGTTGCCGGTTTGTATCGTGCAGCCGGCAGAGGAATCCTACTCTGTTGGGCTCCTGAGCAAGGCCCTTAACCCCAACTGCTCCAGGGGTGCTGTATGAATGGCTGACCCTGCGCTCTGACCCCAAGCTTCTCTCGCTGTCTGTGTGTCTCATGGAGACCAAGTTGGGCTTTGTGAAAAGACAAATTCCTTATACAAGAAAAAATTGTATATGGCCAATAAAGTGATCTTACTGTATCTTGTATCTCAATGAACTGACTGCCATTTTGGCTCATGTCCACACTACTGGGCCTGGGTTTTGAACCGAGATGGTGGCTTCCTCACAGCGCCATTTTTCACTACATCACATGCTATATCAGTTCATCATGCTGTATCAAAGCAGTGTACTTCTAAACACAGTGATATAATATCTAATAACATCCGATGTGAAAACCATTTAATAGATTGTACAGAGATGGATGTTTAAGCATAACATAAATCACCTTAGGTAGACACAAGGGTGTTTTGTTTCTGTGTCAGTTCCAGTCTCATATCCATATCCTGCTTGCCTTCCTCTGATGCCTGTTTACCTACAGTAACAGTTTCAAGTAATGTCTGTTTCTCATTAATATAAACACTGTCATTTGTTTAAAACCTTTCCTGTAATAAATAACTAAGTTTAAATCATCAAATAGCATGAAAAACTTCTAAATAAAATGTTCTTCTATGCACTATAAATTCCAGTTAAATGAGGATTATAAGAAACAGAAGGGAAAATGACACACATGTTGCAACTGATAATAATAATGAAAGCAAAGCACTGTATGGTAGCTTGTGCTCTAGCTTTTAATGTAGTGTATATGTTTGTACATCTGTCTCTCTTGTTTAATTGTACAGTGCCTTAAGATAATATACCATGAATAATGCCATATAAAATACAAAATGTTATTATTAAGGCCTCTCTTCAAACCCAAGCACATTTTGTAGAGACAAGATTATTAAAAATGTTTGACTTTAATATTTACTAGTAGTGCAGCCAGAAGCAGTTTGCTTTAGTTTTATTTTATTCTATTGTTCGTGTTACATAGAGCAGCACAGTGGAGCAGTGGATCAAAGATTCCTGGAGTGCTATCTGTGTGGAGTCCGCATGTTCTCCCTGTGTTCACATGGTTTTCCTCCAGGCACTCCAGTTTCCTTCCACAGATCAAAGACATGGCGGTAGGTTAATTGGCTTCTATAAAAATTGGCTTTGGTGTGAGTATGTGTGAGTGTGTGCATGTTTGTGTCTGTTTGCCCTATGATTGACTGTCATCCTATCCAGGGTGTATCCTGCCTTGCACCCATTGCTGGTTGGGTTAGGCTCCGGCTTCCCCTAAGATCCTATACTAGATGAAGAGGGTATAGAAAGCGAATGGATGTGTTGAGAAAATAGTCAGGGAGTGAAATTGTTGTCAGATAGAGTCAGTGTTAGATCAGGCAGCCCGACTGGCTTATGGAGCTGAGAGCGCCGCTGGCCCAGCAGTGTCAATGATTATATTTAGTGTCAAATTAGACCAACATACAGTAGGGAAAACTGCAGACCCAGGAGTGCCTCTGATTCCTCACCTGCACTTTTATGACCTCTGGTTAAAGTTTTTTTTTAAACTCTGACCACCAGAAAGCAATCTCTAATACCTCTTTCTGAGAAAGTTTGACTATATGGTCCTCACAATGCATGTTGCTTTAAATTTGTGATCACCACAGCTGTGTATGCCAATTCATTGCTTGCTATCTCATAGGAAAAACAAAAAGGAACATAATTAATTACCTTATGAACAGGGAACCTCTTCAAAACACTTGTTTTTTCTTACACCGCAGGTACAGTGTTTCCATGTTTCCACCGATGGATGTATTTTAGCTTCTTATACAGTATATACAGTGTGGGATATATGGGACTATAGTAGTGATCTTTCACCAAAACCCCTCAATTTATATATTAGAATTACTGAAGTCTCATAACAAACCTCTTGATTATACTTTCCTTTGATAAATCTGACCTCTCCATGATGTTCTCTGGAATCCCTGCCTAATATTGAACAAAGATGTTTTTGTACTACTTTTCTGAAGAAAGAAATGAAAGGTTGTCAGCACCTGCCAGTTGTTTATTAATCTTTATATGGAACAGTCCCAAAACCTCAGAGGTCCTTACTACCTTAATCACTTACAGCTACAGCTGACACCTACTTCAGTTCAAACACTCTGATAGTATGTGACCTGAAATGGACGTGTTATAGCTTGTAGAAGTTGACATTTATTAATATGGAAAACAACAAACACAAGACAATGAGCATGTGTTTTGATATGAAGTAGTAAAGAATATCTAAGACTACCACTCTTAAGTGTTTGTTAGCAAGGCAATGTCACCCACATGCCCACATGCGACAAGTTCAGCTCTGCCCTGACAAGATGTGATCTTGGCCGCTCAGGGCAACCAACTGACAGGTTCAGTGTTACACGGGCTCTGTTACATATATAAACAAGCAAAAAATGATATTTATAATCAGACTCTCAGGCATTTGCATGTTCTCACTATTTTAGAACATTAAAATAGTTTACTTTCAAAAGACATGTACTGTTTTTTCTTTGTACTTAGAGTATATATTAGAAATGTCTCGCTTACATGGTCTTTGAAGCAGAATTTCTGAAAAAACACGATAACGTTGTTAAAACGTTGAAACTTAGAAACTGCCCTATATTATGCAAACAAAAAGCTATTCCTATGAAAATTTCTACAAACATTTCAGTGTTCATATTATGGAAACATTAATGCGTTACTATTACTCCACATGTCTGTGGATTAAAGACCTTTTCATCTAAAATGAACAGACTTTGGTAGCAAAATAACAATATCTTATACAGTTATAGATACAGCAAATACTTTTGAGTTAGATCCTCTATTAAATTTCCTTGTTGAAACATACTGTATGGTTTTCATGCAATGGAAGATCTGAACATCACAAATGAACAGCCTGGTTAATGCTTGTGTGCTTTCTGTGTTACACATCTAAGATGTGAAATAACTTGTGGTATCCAAACTCACATCTTTTCAAACTTTCCCTTCAATTGTCAAGGAAGAACCTGCTCCCAAATGTATACTGTTTGAATCACAATGTCGTAGTAAAGTTGGCTAAAGGAGATTAATACAGTATATCCTGGTGATACTAAACTAAAGCTCCCGATAAGGACAGAAGTTATTCCTTTAAGAACGGCTACTGCCAAAGCTATTTCGAGGGAACTGTTTTTTTTTTTCCAGAGTGGGAATATCAAAGGAAAACTTCACTAATCAAGGAACCTTGTTTTGGAAATTAAAAGACGTCTCTAACATCTTTAGAATACAGTAATTTTGGACCTCCATCTATCATCCCCAAATGGACAAGTTGATTGAACATTTCAATAAAATGCTGAAACGCATGCTCCATAAGAAGATATTCAGTACTGGGATCAGCTATTGCCTTTTTTGCTTTTTGCTGTAAATAAGGTGCCTTCTAGGAGACCACTGGGAATGTTCGACATCACCAAAGAATCCTGTTGTCACCGAAGGTGATTGAGCAGATTAGAAAACAGATGGAAGGTGCCATCCCAATCATGACGAAACACATAGAGAGCAATGAACAGCAATGGAGAAGTTACAACTGACAGGCTACCCTCCGGGAACTTAGGCCAGGTGAAAGAGGAGCAGATACAGTATATCATGTGAACTTGCACAAGGAGTGTTCACAGCCAGGCTAACTCCAGACTTAACTTCCACTAGTGGAAGATACTAATTCAGAAATTATTTAAGTTTGGCTAAAGTTATGGACTGAAATATATTTTTTAATAAAATAAAAATTATGAATTCATCATTTATGGTCATATTATCACTGAACCTAAAAAAAGGATAGGGTCAGAGCTTACCACATACACAAATAACAAAGGATAAGATAAGATCACTTAATTGGCCATATACAGTTTCTTGCATCAGGAATTTCTCTTTTTGCATATGCTACGCCAGCTTGGTCTCGAATGAGACACACAGGCATGGAGAGAGAAGCTAGGGCTCAGAGCACAGGGTCAGCCATTTATACAGCACCCCTGGAGTAGTTGGGGTTAAGGGCCTTGCTCTGGGCCCCAATGGAGTAGGATTCCTCTGCTGGCCATGGGATTTGAACTGGCAACCTTTCAGCCACAGGTACAGATCCTTAGCCACAGTGCCACCCCTATATGTTTTGCAAAGGAAGGCTTTGAAGAAGTACAAGAAGAAATACAGTTAAAAAGGGGATCATTAGGAGTCACAAAATCTGATAGCAGTAGTACCCAACCCAGATTGAAGACTACATTTTTGCACTGTTTTTGGGGAGTTTGACACCTACCACATACCAGACTGAGTTCACTGAGCTCAGTGATTGAGTAATTGAGCTCACTCATTGAGTTGATTGGCTCAATATCTTGAACTCATAAATGGCTATTGGCATGTGCCTTTTTTGGGGGATTCAAAGGAGAAAACAGCTTTTGTTACCCTTGCCAGTCTATACCAGTCCTGAGTGTTCCCTTTTGGCCTACATTGAGCTGCTGCTTAGTTCCAACAATTGATGGGTGGGATACTCCGACCACACAGGTGCTTTGAAGCAGCCTGTTTAGATGATGTTTTGATCCACATTCATTTGTGGCAAGAAAATTTATAACATGTGAATACAGTCACCAAAGGCCTACGGGATGCCAGTCTCACAGCAAACTGAAGAAATTCCACCTAAGGGTACAGTAAGTGAAGCTAACTATCTGGACTACATTATGGGAAGAGGGCTTATTGTGCTTCCAGAAAAAACGTACAAACCATAAGAGATTGGCCCACTCTAATGAGAAAGAAGCAAGTCAGAGCTTTCCAAGGCCTTGCTGGATACTATTGTAAATAATGCACAATGTAAAGACTGAAACTAAAATGGAATCTTGAACAAGGGAGGAGAACCATGCTTATTTAATTTTTGAACCTTTGCGTTATTAATAAAAACTTTGATGATATGTCCCCGAATATGTTTTGGTTGTGTCTGTCTCGAGCATTATCCAAGTTTCCGCTGTCCATGTCCCTCACTGCATCACAACAAACATAGGTGATACGTGCATTAAAGTGCATTTAAGTTTTAAGAAGTCCCTCATAAATTATTCATTCTCAAATTGCAGGTGATCGGCATTCAGAGAAATCTGAGTATTTGGCTTAAGAACTGGATATTAAATAGAAAACAGGGTACAGAGAAGAGTTGAATAATCAAATTAGGGCAATGTAATTACTGCAGTATCACAGAAATCTGTAAGAGGACCACAGCTCTATATCAGTATTATAGATTCTGGTATAGTTAGTAAACTAGTCAGGTTTGCAGATGAAACCAAATTAGAGGATTGGCAAACACTGAAGAAACAGCAAATGAAATGAAAAAAGTTAGACAAAATCCAAGACATTGCAAATATGAGGCAGATGACGTTTACTGTAGACAAGTGCAGGGATTTTCATGTGGATAGTAAAGACAAAATGGTACAGTAAAAGCTGAGCTAGAAAAGTGGGTACTTACGAAAAATAAATTTATTTTGATGCATTATTAACATTATCTAGGCAATGTTGGAATGCAATTTAAATGGAAAACCAAATGGTAGGCTACGTAGTAAAAGGCATAGAATTCAAACCTGGGGATGTTATGGAAATATACTGGAGTTACCAAGTGACCCAGAAAGTGTCTTTGCTAATAGAATGGCAAAATACAACGTAAATTAAGAACATGTTTGTTGAAGGATAGCATAGTGGCACAGTGGTTTGCTGCATTTCAGTGCTGTGGCAATGAGTTCAATTCCTGGGTGTCTATCTGTGTGAAGTTTGCATGTTCTCTTTGTGTTTGTGTAGGTTTTTCTCCAAGTGCTCTTGTTTCCTCCCACAGTCCAAAGACATACTGGTAGGTTAAATGGGTTCTGGGAGAACTGGCACTAGTGTGAGTGTGTGCGTGTTTGTGTCTCTGTGTGTTTTGTTATGGAATGGCATTTTGTCCCAGGTGTATTCTACAAAGCTGTAAAAAATACTGTGGCGAACAATGATGGGCTATTAAGGATTAATACAAACAGAACAATGTACAGGTGAAAATTTGTGAAATTGAACCCTGTTAGGATAGATCTCTAAATGTGGTTGTTCAGGACAAAAAAGATATTTGTGCTGTACATCATAATGCATCTGCTTTAAAGGTATTAACTTTCTAACTGGGGAAGAACAGGGATAATAGATTTGTTAGTCTGTGAAAATGGAACTATCCATGTTTAAACTCACAAAGTAATATGATGCTGGATGGTGTGAGGACTTGCCAGACATTAACTTTGAAAACTTAGCAAGTCATTCCCGACTGTTTTCTGACCAGAACCACCATCCTGTCTTGATGTACCACCTTCTTACATAGTCAAGTTTGTAGATGTTACAAAATAAGACAACTAACAAAACTGTAGAAACTGCAAAGGGAATTCAAGTAGATTTAGAATTCAAGACTGGGCAAACAGAGTATTTTGTGTAGTGTTACATGCATGAAAAACATAGAATATACTGTAAAATGGGAAACGTTGATCTTGAAAACCCCCTGAAAAAGATTTATGTGTTTATATTGACTACATAGAGTTAGGATCTCAATTTTATGTCTCATCCAAAGGTTGAGTATAGAGTCCACATCACTATACTGGGGCATTAGGACCCACATAGACCACAGGGTGAGCACTCCCTACTGGTCCCACTGACACCTCTTCCAGCAGCAACCTTAGTTTTTCCCAGGAGGTCTCACATCCAGGTACTGATCAGGCACATAGTTACTGAGCTTCAGTGGGTTACCAGTTGTGAGCTGTAGAGTGATATAGCTTATATTCATTCTTGTAAGATGTAAGATATTTCATTGCATGTATATAAGGTCCATAAAACTCCATGGTATTTAATTATCAAGATGCATTTGATAATATTGACTCAACTTACTGTAAGACATGATAAAATAAAATAAAAAACAATGGGTAGAAACTGAACTATTTATATAGCCGTTGGTGGGACCTGAGAGACAGAGAATGAAATGGTAACTTCTGCTCTGCTTAAACATAATGAAAAAAAAAACATGTATCACAGAGAACACAGCACAAAAACACCCAGGAGAGATAGTTCAGGGAAAGGAGACAGAAAGAAGCACCAGGTGTTTAGACCTTGTTCTGTGCAGACAATTTTCCTAACAGTTTTATAGCTCTATATTGTACATTCTTTTAACTTCTAGTCAGTTTCTGTAGCTAGTTGAGAGAGTGAGAAGCTGTAGTTGATAAAAACGTGTGTTAAACAGTGGTGCAAGAGAAACTTGGTGAACTTGTTGTCACCATGTCAACAGAGCATGAAATAGCTGGAAAACTGAATATAAAAGATCTAGTGACTCAATATTCAAAACGCAAGGCAAGAAAAATCCTGTTTTAGGAGCACAGAGTGTTTCTTATTTTGTATTTTGTAAATACAGGTTAAAGTTCATTGGGGAATTTTCTTAGTTGTTTCTAGATTGGGTGTGGTGGTAGTTAAAGCAAGATAATGAATGAATTTTGGATTTGTAATAAAAAATATAATTAACATTCTCAATTGTATGTTTTATTTGAATTTGGACTGAATTAAAATATTATCCATCTGTTGTGTACAAAGCAAATAATTAAACCTTGTTTTGTAAACTAAAGCTTAAAAGAAAATAAAGAGAAAAATGGGTAAAATGTTTTACCAACCATTTAGCTTGCCAGAAAGGGATTGGGGGTGTTGGTGCTAATTCAATGGGTGCCAGTTGCTGACAGCTTTGACAGCTATGACAACCCACCCTGACGGGTCTTGTTTCACAGCTAAGCAAGTGGTAACCCATTGGCTTGACTTTCCCATTACCTTTCAGGATGTTGAATATTTGTATCAAATCCCTTCATATTCTCATATTCATATTCATATTCTGAAACGTTGATCTTGAAAAACCCCTGAAAAAGATGTATGTGTTTATATTGACTATATAGAGTTAGGAGCTCAATTTTATGTCTCATCCAAAGGTTGAGTATAGAGTCCACATCACTATACTGGGGCATTAGGACCTTTGACAGCTATGACAACCCACCCTGACGGGTCTTGTTTCACAGCTAAGCAAGTGGTAACCCATTGGCTTGACTTTCCCATTACCTTTCAGGATGTTGAATATTTGTATCAAATCCCTTCATATTCTCATATTCATATTCTGAAAAGAATCATGTCTTATTTGTGTACAACAAAAAAAAGAAAGCATACAGTAAATAAATGTACTCAGGGCTGCTTTCAAAGATTATCAGTACCATTGGCTGTTTCTGTCCCACCACTGAACATTTTTTAGTTGTAAAAATAACAATAGAAACAAATAAGATTACATTGTGTTCCAAAACTATTTAGACTCTTCCTATGATGTCCCTTTTCGTGAAATTGCAAAATGATGCAAATAACATTGTTTACACTTAATAATTTATTCAAAACCAGAATGCTCAAACTTGAGACGTCTAAGGATAGGACATGTTACAAGTCTTTTCATAAGTTCACAGTAGAATTCAAGTCAGGACTTTGGGTCTGTTGATATTTACTTTTTTATTCTTTCTTTCTTTGCTCTGTAACAGGCCTTCCAGTCCCTGCTTAGGAGAATGCAACCTCATACATGCTTGACAACAGGAATGACTTAGAGATGTGCTACTGTATGTTTTGTAAGCAGCAAACGCAATGCTTCGCATTTAGATTTAAAAGTTCAAATTTGATCTATTCTGGCCACAACAGTTTTTGCCACATTTTTTCGGGATCACCCAGATATTTTTTGTAAACTCCACAGGGTATATGAGATACGTTTGCCACTCAATCACACAGGCCTGCTTTCTAGAGTAGCCAGGATAGTGTTAACTGATGTACATTTTCTCCCATCCCAGCCATTGAACTTTGTAGCTCTTTCCAAGTCGCCGTTGGCCTCACAGTGGCTTCCCTCCCCAGTTTGAAAGATCCTTGGTCTTCATAGTTGAATCTTTTCTTGACATTCACTGCTTGACAGAGGGACTTTACAGAGATGGGTGTATGTGTTGTAAAATCATACAAACCGCTATTATTACACAAAGTTGTCATTCAACTAAATGTGTAGTTCATTAAGGTAATGAACATAATATCAACCTTGGAACCTGAGCAGTGCAGAAGTCTCTCACAGCAGAACACAGTCCCTTGGAGCAGTTGAGTTTGTCATTGTCATGATCATGTCCTGAAAGGGACACCCAGCACACAAATAATTTGCAAACAAAGGATTGTATTATTCCTGCGTTTTCACTAGGATATCTTGTGTGACTGCACATGTGAAATTGCAAAACTAATTTAATTTGTTAAAGATTCCCGGAGGATCAGTTTAAAAAAAGTGCCTTAGCATCTCCAGACTCCCACCATCATACTGTATATATCAATTAGCACAACAAACCAGTCATTGTTATGCCCTCTGCAGCCAGAGGGCGCTCCTACTCCGTCCTGTCCCTAGTTTCCTGTGCTTAGCTGTCCTTCCAGTGTCTCTCCCTCTGGGGCTATATATTTCTGGGTCTGTCATTCACCTTCGCTCAGCATTGATGTTTGGATGTCCTGAGACCCGCCTAGCATCCAGGTCGCCCCACGTCCGCTGCCTGAGGGCATTGGTTTCTATATGACTCCTGAACTGCTGAGCCCGGGCTAATCCCCGGTTCCACCGTTACGCATATGGGTCTTTTTCCGCTCTCCTGCCTCTCCACGGTTCATCCCTTCCAACATCCGTGACAGTCATAGGTCACTAATCTTCTCCACCATGAGACTCCACCACCTGACCTCTGATCAAAACATTCACAGTGCTGCATGTTAATAAAACATTACTGTATGTAATGCACATATGAGATAAGGATCCCCCATTCCGCCGTAGTGCATATGGGTCTTTTTCCGCTCTCCTGCCTCTCTACGGTTCGTCCCTTCCGACATCCGTGACAGAATGCTGAGCCCCCTTGGCGCTTTTTTGTTTTTTCCCTGGGCTTTTATTTTCTCTCAGCTCTCCTATTCTAATCGCGGGATGCTTTTTCCGACTCCTGTGCCTGTGAGCGGGGTACGGCCCGGCTTTCCTCGGGTTGTCTTTCCTGCATCCGTGATTGAATGGTAAGGTGGCCCTGCTGTCCTCATCGCTGGATATCACTCCAGTCATCTGTGCCTGTGAGCGGGCCGTGTGCCTGGCTTTCCTCTGGTTGTCCACTCTGATATCAGCGATAGGGTGGTGAGCCATTTTTCCCTCTCCCGTTCTAATTGCTGGATATGACCTTCCTGACATCCGTGCCTGTGAG
This sequence comes from Lepisosteus platostomus, assembly GCF_059453375.1. Classification (NCBI taxonomy): domain Eukaryota; kingdom Metazoa; phylum Chordata; class Actinopteri; order Semionotiformes; family Lepisosteidae; genus Lepisosteus; species Lepisosteus platostomus. Next base: position 37,616,400 of record NC_142618.1, read on the forward strand.
CAGGCTGCAGCCTGGCTTTCCTCGGGTTGTCTTCTGCCGATATCAGCTTTAGTTTGGTGAGACTTTTTGTCGTTCCTCCATTCTTATTGCTGGATATCACTCCGGTCATCCGTGCCTGTGAGCGGGCTGCGGCCTGGCTTTCCTCGGGTTGTCCACTCCAATATCAGTGATAGAATGTGAACATGCCTATTGCCCAGTCTGTGGTATTTTCCCCGGGTTTTTGTGTTTTTATTTTTGTTTTTTTTTGCTTGGTGGTTTGATTTTTCACTTCCTGGTTCCCCCTTCTCTATGGTCCCCCTGTCCCGTGTGTCTTGGAACTTTTGGTTCCTATCTGTTTTTTGTGATTTGTTTCCCTGGTCTCCCAGGTTTATCTTTGTTGTGGTTTGTGCTTGTGTACTTGTCTTTTTTGTTGTTTTAAGTCTCCGGAGCTCTACCTGACCCCCCCTCCCTCTACCCAATAAAGGTTTTTACCCTGGAGGAGGGGGCAGCTCTCAGCCATGGACTCCCGGAGGTTTCCTTTCAGTTAAATGTTTTTCCTCCCCCCAGTACTGTGCAGCTCACTTATTTGTATGGGCGTCAGGAGCCGCCCATGAAGTGGGGGTACTGTCCTGCCGTCTGCGCCAGAGGGCGCACCTACTCTGTTCTGTCCCTAGTTTCCTGTGCTTAGCTGTCCTTCCGGTGTCTCTCTCTCTGGGGCTACAGTATATATTTCCAGGTCTCTTATTCACCTTTGCTTAGCATTGAGGTTCGGATGTCCTGAGACCCGCCTAGCATCCAGGTCGCCCCACGTCCACTGCCTGAGGGCATTGGTTTCTATATGACTCCTGAACTGCTGAGCCCGGGCTAATCCCCCATTCCGCCGTTACGCATATGGGTCTTTTTCCGCTCTCCTGCCTCTCCACGGTTCATCCCTACCAACATCCGTGACAGTCATAGGTCACTAATCTTCTCCACCATGAGACTCCACCACCTGACCTCTGATCAAAACTTTCACAGTGCCGCATGTTAATAAAACATTATGTAATGCACATACTGTATGAGATAAGGATCTATACTTCATAATTCAAATTGTACTATTATATAATGTCTTGAAATACAGTACAGTGCATGATTTTATTTTATGCAATAGGCCACAATCGACCAACAGCCAATTAGAGAGTCATAGTTTCCGGATACCCAATCATATAAGTTGTGGGCGGTGTGCGCTTTGGGTTTGGGCTGGTATTGACAGTCAACTTGGGGAAGACAGCACGCTGATTTTCTGATTTTTTTCGATTTGAGGTAAGTCATTGGATTTTTGCAACATTTGACTGTAAAATAATCACCTATTACCTATTTTACATTATTCCATTTGTTAAACATAATCGTCGAAAAATTTCTGTTTAGATCCTATTGGCTTGAACTTGTATTGTGGCTACCTCTTGTCTTGCTTTTTTTGTGGCTCAGGTGGTCTGACAGCCCCGAGATGTTCAGAAGGTTTTTGGTCTGCGCGTGTCTGATCCATGCAGCCGCTGTGCATTCACTGTTCGACATCAAGGATCCAGAGAAGCGAAATATTTCCGACAGGGCTGAAATGAACTTGATGAGCGAAGACCAATACTCCGTCGAAACAGGTTCGACTGTTCGAGAGCTGCCTGGGAAATTAAATGTTATTTTGTTATTCTTGTAAAACAGATACTTTCACTAAAATGCAGTTAAAATGTAACTGGTACTATTTGCATTTATTATGTTCTTGTTTTAGCTGAGAAAATTTCAAATGGATTGTTTTTAACTACAATACGAGGTACCATTGTATTTCAGAATTATTTTCAGTTAATGTCTCATCACAACACGTATTGATTGCTATTTAGAATTTTTTAGATTTTAATTTAATTAGATTATATTATAAATACTTGCCATGGTACTTTCAATTAAAGAAGATATTTCCTCTTTTAAATAGATTTTTAAAAAATAATTGGCATCATACTATATACACGTCGTTATTATTATAGTTAAACGTTTACATATCGTGACAAATAAAGCTGTAAACATGTTTGGCTCTTCAAAATTTAAAAAAAAAACTTATTTTAAAATTGTATTCGTTCATAACTAATAACTAAAACAAATTTAGCAAACCAGTACCTGCATATAGGTATTAATAATTACGTTATCCAGTGTTGTCCAGTGCTACGCCTACTGTATCAGTCTTGTTGGTTTTTACCAACAGTATAACGGAACAGTTTGATAAAAGCCGAATATCGAAATCGAACTACACTGAGCAGTTCTGACGCAAATAATGCTATTGTCCCATAGGGAAAGAAATATATGGGGAATTATGTAATTGTAGAGAGTGCAAAACATATTGTTGCGTATTCAAGAATAATACCGAACACCTTTTTTTTTTTGGGAGGGGGAGCGTCTTCGGTTGTCATCCTGAAAGCTGTGTGGTATTTGTGAACTTCGGAAGTGTAACAAATAAGTAATGCAGTGTGAAGTTAAAATGAAGGCTTCGACGTATTTTTACCGGTGGGCGGAAGCTTAAGAGGTACGGCGTATTTTCTGCTCGGTTTGCTGAAAGCAAAGGAGAATTGAAGGTTCACAATATCTTCACGTTTTTCTTCAGGACAAAGAAGAGGGAACTTTTCTCCTGCTCTGTACTTTCCTGTCTGTAATAGCCGAAGCGTAGTTGTCCAGCTTGCGTTTTGTGCTCAAGCCCTCGTTTTTTGATGTTTTGACGGGCAGCATCCCTGAATACTCAGGTTTCAGAATTATAGTTTAGAATTAAGGAATCTGCTTAATTTATATGTAACGAATTGAACCCGCAAACTTGCTAAAGAGTAGGGAGTGTGTGCGTGTCTTAGTGATTTGTTCCAGACACACACCGCTCTGCGGATAAGAAAAGAACTTCAATTTTATTTTCAGGTGATGCCCTCTCCCGTCGACAGTGAAGCTGAACATCCCAGTCAGTTTCTTGGTTTTAAATATCTACTCTTCGCGAAACATTCCTTCATCCCACTTTAGCATTTCTCCTTAAGCATGTCCATGTAAGGTAAACTCTTCACTCCAGTGATAATCCTCGTTACAGGAATTCTGTATTTATAACCAGATTCAACTCCGAATTCACCGGAGCTTAACCAAGGCTTTAGTCCTCTCTTTGATCAGAATTTACGTTGTCTTGCACTTCTGAGTCGGAGAATGTAGTGTCTGGATTATTTCCACTGCAGAATGTTCTTCCGTTGTCTTTGGCACATCAAAAATCAGCATTCTGATAAGTACATAATTTAGTACACACAGCGCAAAGCAGGCTATTATAATTCTTGGTGCTGACCTCTTGTACTTTTGTTGGATGAAAAACTTGCAGCCTTTTGATTGTAAGTTGTTCTTTTAAATGTTTAAAGTGTATTAGGAAACAACACTATGTGTCGTTATAGACCCATAATTTCGGTGAATTTTTTTCCCATTTTATCAATGAAAGAGAAAAAGCAAGTCTATTTTTTGTTTTACAACATAATGCATATGTACTGACTCTTTTTTCTCATGTACACTCCAGACTTTGAAATTCAAGTAAAACTCCAAACCTAAACTCTGTTCTTCACCTTCTGAAGCCTTTCACAAGCACAAAAAGATAAATGAAGGAATGTAACAAATTTATTTAAAGCTTTACTCTAGGATGTATAATCAGATCTAAATGAACTTAATGACATCTATTTTCATTGCAATGGTGCAATTCTTAATTTGACCATTTTGAAATGTCCAGTATTTGTGTAAAAGTTTCATCTTTTTGAGATAAATTCCTGTTAGGTTCCTGACTAATGAAAAATAGCACAAATATAGCTACATAGCTTTGTATTTCAATGAATGAATAACTAAATTACTAAAATAACTAAATTTTATCTGGGTATAAAATTCTTCAAAATGAAATGTATACAATTCCAGGGAGTATGATATTAATAATCCCTATTGCCTCAGCCAAGAAGTTCCCAGCCCAGTGATCCCACTTCATTGTGTATCTATCCAGTTAGCTTGTGAATTGCCATTCCTGATGGATTGGAATTGATGGGTATGAGAGAGCTTTTAAAAGTATAAAAAGCTATATACAGTATATATAATATAAATATACTGTATTTAGAAAATATCTGATTTGAAATTTTCTTTTAACTACAATTCTTTCATATATATTTAAAAGATGATAAATACGTAAATCCTGTTAAATTAAAAAAGAAAATGTTAAAAGTTATAGTATAAAGCAGACTGTTAACATACAGGTAAACAGTAATTGCCATAAAACTCTTTCCTTACAGGAGTTTGGAACCAGGGAAAACCTAAGACTGTATTTGCCAGAAGAGCAGTTAAGGAACAGCAGATACTCCGTGCAATGGTGAGTGATATGTTGACTTTACTGCTCTTTTTGTAACTGTCAAGGTTCACAAAAAGATCTGGATCTGCGGTCTCAAGCCACATTGCTGATTTTGTGCCTTATGTGTAATTCTTTGCAATGTAATAGCAGCAGTGAATAATGACAAAAGAACCTCTGCAGGCTGTTAGCTTATTTTGAGCTAGTGTGGAGTTTTTTAAAAAAATAAATCATGGGTATTGACATTTCCCGAAAAAAGCAATTAACTGCAGTAGAGCTCACCCTTCCTGAGCCACTCCAAAGTTCTTCTGCTCTTCTTAAGTACTCAATGCCTGACCTCAAATTGGATTGCTTGCTCAGTTGGGTACCAGACTGATAGCCGCCAGTAATCAAGAGTTTTCTTTTCCTTCACTGATTAGTGCTTTTCTAATCAGAGAGAAAACTGTTGGTTTGTATTTGTAGGATTAAGAAAGTTTCTGTAAGAAAAAGTCGATATTGTGACAGAGCCTTATCGCTCTGTTATTGCCTTAAGCTTTTGGCTGTTTTGTAGCTGTATTAACTTGGGTCACATTTCTTTTGAGGATTGAACAGTATTACAGAGCAGCACTTGGAAGCCCAGTAATTGCAATTTAGCAGATTTGTGGAAAACAGTCTTATCTGCCCACAGGCTACAGGTCTGCTTACGTCATTTTCCAGAAATGAAATGTTTGTTGAAATGTAATTCTCTATGAATTGGAATTAGCCAACTCCACTGACTCAAGGAGATGAGAGAGTAACTTGACACATGGGACAGGAAACTGACTTTTGCATAAATTCAAATTATATTTGTGCTATTGTTATAATGCTCTTCAATGAGCAATGAACAGTAAACCTAGTGTCTGTTTTTGAACCATTTTATGTAGGGTTTTGGTTGAAGACAATACTTTTTTTCTGTTTTGAACGTGTTTTACTCCCTGAATAGCATAATACAGATAACATATTCTATATGTAGCACCTCAAGAGTAACACAACCTGGTTTCCTTAAAAAACATGAGGTGACCTGCCTGGGGTTTGCTCCAGGTATGAGCTGGTACACAACAGGTAGTGATGAAAATTGTAAGCTATATTTAAGCCACCCAGCCAGTCACAGCTGGGTATTGATATGCCCCCAGATTGAACACAACACTGTATAACAGAGCTCGGCCTAGGCACCTTGAGCAGCTGACCCACTTGGGAGCGTTATTCATTAGAGCTTCTTACAGCCACCCTTGTACCAGGATGAGAATAGGAGACTTTGTGCATTCTCTACCCCCATGTGTTTCCATGAGAGAAACATTCTTCACAGCTATGAAATAATGACCCAAGCTTAGATGTGTTTGATTATGTTTATTGGGTATTTAGGCAAAGTGATATTTAGCTGAACCTTCTTTGCTGAAGGCCAGCCCCCTGGCTATAGGACAAGGACCTCAATGTAGAGAGGAGCGACCAAGGTGGAGGCAGAGGAGAGATACACAGGGTGAAACTCGAAATGAAAAGAGATTTGCATACTGCTCTGAGAAATGAATGATTACAATTTAAATATGTGGGGATAAGAGGTTATGTTGCTGTCATCTTTCCCAAACATCAGTTGAGAACCATCTATCTTATTTGGTAATTAGTGACTTATTGATCCAGGGATCCATATTCATCCAGCTTTTCCTTGAAAGAAGCCAGGGTATTGGCCTCAACAGCATGGCTGGGTAGCTTGTTCCACACTCCCACAACTCTTTGAGTTAAGAACTGCCTTCTGTTCTCAGTTTTAAATGCACTTCCCACAGAGTTTCTCTGGTTCGTGTTTCACTATTGATTCTGATGAAGCCCACTTTGATGCTTTTGAGGATTTTGTATAGTTACATTAGGTTCCCTCATACTCTTTTGTTCATGACTAAAGGCATTCACTTCCTTCAGCCTGTCAGTAGGACCATCCCTGGAGCCCTGGAATATAACTGGCTTCTCCGCTCTAGACTGATTCCTCTGATGGAATAACATGGAGACCAGCTCACGTGGTGTGGGGACACAAGAAAACAGTGACTGACTCCAGTCCCAGCCCTAGTGGCACTGCTTGGGGAATCCCCCCCCCCCAGACCTTACTGGATGAGTCACTTGAGAGCCCTTATCCAACAGGATTTTAAGACTTCATTCTGTGATTCAGCAACATCCCCAGCTGAATACATGAGACACAGAAAAATAGTCTAAATTCTTAATTGAATTTAAGCTTTGTCTGCTGTTCTCCTGCTTTAAGTTAATAAAAGGACGCCTGAAGCAATCAGATCAGATTACAATCACTTAATGATTTACTCAAACAGTAATTACAAAATATTGAATTTGTCTCACTTAATTTCATTCAGAATAAAAATGGATTGAAACAGAGCTTTTTCTTTGAGATCAATTTAGCATAAAATTACCTCATAATGAGCTACATAGGGACTTGGTTGTCAGCACTGCTGCCTCACAGCTCTTCTCCTGGGCTCTGAATGCTGTTTAATTCTGGCCTGGGGAGGCTTTTGGTGTCGCATCCACGGTCTATCTTGCCTTGAACTCGTTGTCCGCTGGGTTAGGTTTACCCCAACTTACTGTGAACTTCTATTGCACAGATGGTTATTAAAATGACTTTATAATTATCACATTATTTTTCTAATATGGTCTAATATTTTCTAGTCTTTAATTTTCCTGTCAGTAGATCTGACTCAGTCTTTACCTCTTGATGTTTTCTTCAATTACAAGAGTATATATATATACCTGGGTCTCAGTTCTCTGCCTTTAAGCACTGAAATATTTTTTTTTCCATTTTAGAAACAAAAGCAGGCTCCGGATCCCCCGAGTCGAAGATGCTCCCGTGTCATGGAGAGCTGCATCTTTCACTCCCTGTGCTGTGATCCGTGTGCGTCCTGCCACTGCCGATTCTTCAACGCTATCTGCTACTGCAGACGGCTGAACCGCCACTGCCAGAAGAAGACCTAGTGACCAGATGCCAGAGCAAACTGGAACATCTTTGTTAATCGCCATAAGTGGTCATAAGTTCTATGTTCTGTTTGTTCTGAACTGCAGCTTTGTTCCCAGAGAGAGGACAGTGATGTAATTGAATTTCACAACCATCTGTGTATTGCAGGGTGTGTGGTAAAACAGCTGCGTTTTTGTATCATTTCAGTGGCATTCTGCTAGATCAGGGGGCCTGATGCCTGACAGCTGCAGTAGTTCTGTATTCTCTGGATGCTGGAGGCTGATAGGTTAAGTGTAAGACAATAGCTCTTCAGAAGAGTTCTCCAGAGCAGTCTCTTGACCTGTGGAGAGGTTTGTATATTTTATTATTGTCATGGTTACTCTGGTCAGCCTATTTAACACAACTAAACTAAACTAAACTAAACTAAACTAAACTAAAGTGTCATAACAGGGCTCATGTACTGTTATAACGTGCTGAAAATGTGTAGCTGTGTCCTTGTATATTACGTATGTGGTTATTGCTGATTTCACATGATCTTTAATAACAGAATAAACTATTCAAACATGAAAATTGTTTGAATCTCTAACCACTGAACACATCCCCCAGTGACACTACTCACACTGAACACATCCCTCACTGCTTACACTGAATACATCCCTCAGTGACACTGCTTACCCCGAACACATCCCTCAATGACTCTTCTTGTAATGGATCTTACTGCACACATATTTCTGTGATCAAATGAACATTCCCGCTCCACGGTGGGGAATAAGAAGGGGTGTTTCAAACAGCTATTCCCGGTCAAAGAGATTCCTCTGTTTCCTGTGTAAACTGTAAACAGTTTCCTCAGTTTAGCCCTGAGTCAACTGGTTTATGACCTCATTGACATCATAGAGATGCCATTTTACCAAAGTCCAAAAGCTGATCCAAGTCCAGGAAACATTCAGTGAATCTTCAATTTTTTGTGCAATCTATATCAGATTACTGATATGATTGCTTAATCTGAATATTGTGCAACCATTTAAAAAACAAATTTTAATAAATTTAAATTTTAGTAAGCAAAAAATAAATGCAAATAAAAGTGAACTGCCTGAAATATTTATCATTTATTCTGGGTTTAAGTTAATATGAAAACAACATTTTAATAGAATCATTGTATCATTAGTTTAATCTGTGCACATAAGGACTCCTTGCTTATTTCTTTTGTTTCTTGTAACAGATGTTCCATGTCAAATTTAATTCAATTCATTTTTATATAGTGCCTTTCAAAACAAGGTTGCCCCAAGGCAGAACAGGACAGAAAAGACCAGAAGACAATACAGGAGAGGAACCAAAAACTCCTTAGTAAGGAAATAAAAAACCTCTAGGGGTCCAAGGTCAACTGGCTGCCCAACCCCTTTGGGCATGCTAACATTATACAATTAAAAAAAGAAATAAATGAATAAGGGTATTATTCCATCCATCATGTCTTCTGTATGTCAGTACTCCATGCGGATCTCTGTAGTCCAGCAAAATCCTCCTAAACGATAGCTATATTCACAATGTCCCTCGAAGATCCATGGCAGTGATGCAGCATCCAACTCAGATGGTGCCCTGCCCGGGCGCCATCCGGACATGTGGGGAGGAGAATAGGATAATTTGGTCAGAACAGATGTATCTACCTGGTGGGCCAACACAGAGATACACAATTGCATGTACAGCAGCACCAGCAGCCATGGTTGCAGCAGACTATAATGTTAGGTTTGAGTAGGCTAGGCTGAAGTAATAGGTTTGCAGTCTGGATTATACTACTAAGATTGACTCGGGATCCCAAACATGGGGTGGGAGACTGTTCCATAAAGTAAGGGCCCTGTAACTAAAGGCTTTATCACCAACTGTTTTTTTATTAATGTGTGGAATATGAAGAAGACCTGCATTCTGTGATCTAAGCAGGTGACTTATACATTAATCAATTCCATTAGATAGACAGGTGCCTGACCTCTGAGAGCCTTATAAGTAAGTAGAAGGATTTTAAAGTCCACCCTGTTCCTGACAGGAAGCCAATGAAGAGAGCTAAGTATAGTCGTACTTTCTGCTCCTAGTAACAATTCTAGATGCTGCATTATGAATTCGCTGTAAGGTGTTGAAAGAGTGGTGGGTGCTCCCTGATAGTGTGGCATTGCAGTAGTCTAACCTGCTGTATACAAGAGCATGTATTTATTTCTCTGTGTCTTGATTTATTTTTAAATTCAACTCTAACTTCTGATCTGTATATGTCACGAGAGTCCAGAAGAAAGCTAACAATTCTGTAACACTGGTTTAATATTGTGTGCTGTATTTTGTCTTATGCAAGGGACACACATACTGTAGCACACTGTGTGGAGGAGACTGACATTCGTGGTCTGTGGGATTATGCCACGAAGCTATAATATATGGGTTTCCTGTGACTACTAAATGGGGTCAATCTGCAGCCTGCGTCGAGGCCATTGCAGGAGTCTTACACACTTTCTGTCTTTGCATTAAGAATGTGAGAAAGGATGCAAGTGAGGGGTGGCCCTTATGCTCATGTCCTGCTGCCTGTGTATATCACTGTACATGTAATATGCCAAGTGAAGTTGATCATGAAATCCCAATCCATGATTTTGTGTAGTCTTTCATTTGCCAGTGATTCTGTGTTCTTACTACGGCCCTCTAGTGTTATCTGTATCATCTGAAAATTTAACTAGTTTACTAATTCTGTCAGAATCTACATCATTTGTAAAGATCAGGAAGAGCAATGGGCCTGAAATGGATCCCTGCAGCAGAAAACTCTTATGCCAGATGGCATTGTAACTTATTCACATGAAGTTTATCTTTACAAAGATTTGATATCTGAAAAGTACAACTCCACCTAAACTGTGCCTATTCAGATTCATAAATATGTCATTGTCAATCCATTATTTTTTGCTTTTGTGTTTTCTTTGTCTTTGAGTCCCAGAGTGTGAAGTTGGGTAATGAGATCAAGGAAACACTGGATACTGATAAACATTTTACTTCTGTCATATTTTCCATTTTAATATATTTGCCATACATCATTGCTGTTTTTTCTTTCTTCCCTTATCTGTTTTTGTTTCCCTTTATCATACATTTTTTACTGTATTGTTTTTGACTATGTTTTATTTTCTTTTAATGGTATGATTTAGTATTACTTTTATCATCAATTTTGTTGTTATTTTTATTATAATATGTTATTTGTTGCCTGTGTTTTAGTAAAGATGATGTCTTCAGCTAATTAAAAAACTAAATATCATGCACAATGAAACTGCAGAGCCTTTCTGATTTATCCCCTGTCCACTGCAGAGATAAGAAACACATTAACACATTTATGAGAGGGTCTTATAACCAGAAGGCCTGCACAGGTTTTTAGGAGTCTCCATTTGCCCATGATAAGATACATGAAGAGCAGGTAAGAAAATTAACCCTAGCTTTATATTTGCATTCATTCTAATGCATTTCTTGCTTCTTATTGGGTATGATCAGAGCATCTATGAATAGAAAATAAAAATAATTAAATTTGAATGCCTTAATCAATATGGTGAAGAACTAATGTCTGCAGCCTGGCATAATTAAAATGAATGCTAACGGCACATGGCAATTTAGATTCTGACTGTGACATACTAAGCGTTACCTCTTTAAAATACTTGTTTGCACTAAGGATGATCTATCTTTGAGGGAGCTATTGTAAGGAATCCAAGTGGAGAAGTAAAAGGATCCTATGCAGACAAGAGAGAGAGTAGAGGCACAAACAGCACAGGTGTCCAATCCGAATCAACAGGCGAGTCTGTGGTCAAGAGCAAAGGTACTGTAAGTTCAAAAAGCTGAATGTGGTTGTACAAAAAAGGTTCTCAAAAAGGGGTGAGGTAGGAGTTCTCTAGGAGAGAAATCAATACTGAGTAGCGAGTAGCAAGTTTAGAGGGTTTAAATAGAGCTGAGTGCAGAACAGTACAGAGGGTGGTAATGGTTTAACAAGCAGCATCGCTTGTTGTGATTAGCTCGTTTGTGGGTTGATCTCTGATGACTGGCTGCCATGACAGCTGTGAATTAAGGGTAGCTTCAGCCTACATAAAGCCTTGACTCTAGATCCCACAGTCTTTTTAAATAATCTGTAAATAATATTTTGAGTGTTAATGTGTTAGTTTGTAAATATTTATTTGTATTCTAAGTTTGTCTCGTATTTGTTACACAAATATCACACTTCCAAAGAAATAAAGACATTACAGAGCCCACTTGGTCTGTTTTCATTCCTAACTATACAGTAGATGCCTTATCTGTTACAATATTTTAAATGGCTGCCAGGATTTTTGGGCAGCACACTTAACATCGTTGCCTTGCAGTGCTGGAGTCCTGGGTTCAAATTTGGGCCTGTGGTGCTATGCGTGTAGATTTTCTATGTTCTTCCTGTGTTCATGTGAGTTTCCTCCAGGTCCAGTTCCCTCCCACAGTCCAAAGACATACAGTATTGGTAGGTTAATTGGCTTCTGGAAAAACTGTCCCTAGTGTGAATGTGAGTGTCTGTGTCTGTGTGTGCGCTGCGATGGACTGTCTTCCTGTCCAGGGTGCATGCCGCTTTATGTCCATTGCTTGATAGGATAAGCTCAGGCTTCCCAGCAACATGGTAGTGGATAATGTGGTTAGAAAATGGATGGATGCATTTTGAGTTTTATATTATAAAACACCCCCTAATTATTTCTGTTTGTGCCCTAACGTATTACAATTGGTGTGTGAAATGATGTAGTTGTTAGTTATTTCACCCATGCCTTAATGTATTTAAATATGTGTATTGTTCATTTAATGACATTTTCATGCTATCATTTATTATTTTCATTGTTTGCCTTTCCTGCAGGGTAACCTACAATTCTTCTTTACACAAAAGGTTGTGGGAGTGTGGGACAAGATACCCAACTATGATTTTTAAGCTAAAACCTCTTGTTTGTAACATGTCTTATGTTCTTGAGCCAGGTATACCACCCTGTGCTACCTATCCTGACAAATACTTTGCGAAAGATTGTCTTATGATAATAATTGACTCATTGAAACTTAATTAAGACAATTCCTTCTCACATAGTTTGTGGTGAATTCAGGACGTGTTATGTTTATTCTTAAGAGTTACACCTTTATCCATCAGTTAAGTTAGAAGTTGAAGTTTCTTCCAAATTATTAGAAAATAAGCCTTAGAATAGGAAGTAATATTTATTGAAAATAAAATCTGACAGTAGCAATGGAGTAACTCCTGTAAACTGGACAGATTAAGCTGTTGTTTTCTAGTTTCTCAGAGTCATAACCCTCAGGTATGGGGTAGTGCTCCCAGATATGAGTTTCTAATAACAATTTGGTCTGCTCTGCCGTTGATGGTCACAGAAGAAAGCTGAGAACTGTCCATTTCAGAAGCTGTTTGCTCACTCCTTATATATTTATTTTCTGAACTGTGTCTCAATCCAGCTCCTTTATTTGTCTGTTCCTGCTCTCTAGCTGACAGTTCAGTATTGCCTGATTGGAAATTAAGAACATAAGAAGGGTTATAAATGAGAGGAGGCTGTTTGACCCATCTGGTTGTTAATAGAAAATTGATCCAATGATCTCATCCAGCTGATCCCTGAAGGAAGTCAAAATGACAAAGTTTCAACCATATTGTTGGAAAACTTGTTACATACTCCCACCACCCTTTGAGTGAAGTAGTCCCTCCTTTACTCAGTATTAAATGCACTTTCACATAGTTTCTACTTGTGTTTGTGTTTCACTATTCATATTGAAGTAGTCCAGTACATTGCATTGCCTTTGAATATTTTGAATACTGGTATCAGGTACTCTCATATTCTTTTCTATTCAAGACTAAAAGGTTCAGTTCTTTCAGTCAGTGTAGGACACTCACTTAAGTCCTGGAAAGTACCTCAGTGCTCTCTTCAGGACTGATTGTACAGCAGTAATATTTGTTTTGCAAGAAATATTTTTTTGTAGTGACCAATATTGCACAAAGTATTCTAAATGAGGCCCTAATTAGTGCATTGTACAATTTAACCATAACATTTAATATTAAATATGTAGCCTAACATTTTTCATAAATGCCTAACTTTGTCATGAGTAGCTTAAGCATTGGAAGCATAATGCATCTAGTATTTCTCATTTTTAGTTCTAGTTTGTTTTCACTACCTGCATGCAAAACCTGCTCTTGTCTACATTAAATGTCATCTGCCAGGTGTTTTGTTGTTACATCTTTTCTCGAGTCAATCTTTTTTTTCAAAACAGGAAGAGTTCAGAAAGAAAAAGTAGAGTTTTTTTCCTTGTTCATTATATTTTTTGCTTCTCTTAACAGCGGAGGTTCTTAATGCTGCTGGTGCACCTCAACTAGCCTCTCTATTTCGGCTTGCTGCTGCTTCATCCTCAGTGCTGTAGTGTCGTCATGCCCTGCTGCTTTGGTCCTTCACCTGCCCATAGTACACAGTTCCCAAGGTGCCTCAGTTCCCTCCTGGTTGCGGTAGTTTTCACTAAGCTTGGTCTTTCAGTTCCCATGATACTGGGTATCCTCTGGCTGTTAACTACAACAAAAAATAAAACAGGACAGGCAGCTCAGTGGCACATTGTAGCATTGCTGCTTCACAATGCTGGGGCCCTGGGTTCAATGCTGGAAATAGGGAAGCTAGCTATGCAGAGTTTGTATGTTCTTCTCATGTTCATGTGGGTTGCTTGCTGGGATTGTCTCTGGCTCCCCTGAGATCCTATTAGATAAAGAGGTTAGAAAGTAGGTGGCTGGATGGATAAACTCAGGACAAATAATGATCACACTCTTTACTGCAGTGCACTAGTGTGATCAGCAGCATGAGCCCATACATGGAAAATGTTTTTATTTCATTTACGCAAGGTTAAGTCTGTGACCCAATAAATTTTTAGAAACAAACTGAATTCTCTGTGTTCAATTTATCAGTTCACTCTTTGCTCTTCCTTAGCTGTCGAGTTGAAGAAAATTGCATTCTTTCCATCTGGGTGGAGGAAACAGGTGGTATCTGTGGAGCTGGTATCTGTACACAAGCAGCTGATGGAATTTAATCTTGCTCAGTGACTACCCTCCTTAACCTGTGTTCACTGCACAGATAAATGTGTAAATGGCAACTGGGGACCTTAGTACATGTCTGATTGTGTGCAAAATTGGACAGTGGAGATAAACTCAAACTGTGTTAAAGCACTTTTTTAAATGTGAAAAAGAAAGGTGGATACTGAAAGCAGTGTTCACCCCATAGCTCCTGGTATTTGTTAAAGACCATCAAGATGCTTGTTTTGAAATCAAACAAACATTTGTTTGACAGGTGGCAAAGTATGAATAGCTATGAGACTTGATTATTTTTTAAGAGTAGCAGGCTGGTTAAATCTTGCTCATAAATTCCACTATAAAGTGTCAAGAGAGCAAATGACTTGCATGTTAACTGTTCTTTTCTTTTTCCCCTGTGTTTATATTGTAAACAGGCAATACTAGTCAGTATTTCATTTCAGTGTTAATGCTTGCAAGATGAAGTCCTGCATTGTCTAAAGTTCCTTCTCTCTTTCATCATATCCATAGACAATGGGAGAAAACACTTCAGCCAAATTATCTATTGAACATGTGTGATACTGTAAATTTGAATTTCCTCTTCCTCCTAAAAATAAAACAACAATACATCCTTATCTTAAATCTAAACAAGTTCTAGATAGCTGAGGAGATTTCTTGTTTCACAGATTTAAATTACAGTAGCTTTGTAACTGTCAGCAAATCATTTCACATAACAGTGTATCATTGATACAGCTTCACTTCACTTAGAAATTACACCTTAATGATGACCATAGCTCATGAATTCTGATGACCAGTTCCAATTCTACTACCTCATTGCCCTCAGTGCTATGACAACACTGACTTTTCAGCTCGCTCTGCTCCTCTTCAGCCTCCTCTCAGTCTCTAGATCAGTGTAAGATCCCCGCCTGCTTTAAATCTTGCATTATTTACCAGAGAAGGACAAAATAGCTTGTATTCATGACTATAGGCCAGTATCTCTTAATCCATCATAATGAAGACTTTTGAAGCCATGATACTTTAACTAAAATTTATTGCAGATTGACATTTAGATCCTCTACAGTTTGCATAAAGGGCCAACAAGTCAGTTGATGCTGTTAACATGGGCTTTTACTATATTTTGCAACATCTGTAATCCTCAGGCATGCATGCAATAATTATTTTTGCAGATTTTAGTTCTGCTTTTAATACTATCACTCTAGAACACTTTTACAATAATTTGTTACAGTTCGATGTTCTGCTTTCCATCTGCCAGTGGAACCAAGAATGTGTGTTTTCCCTGTTACTCTATTCCTTGTACACCAGTGACTTTTCAGTCAAACTAATTCAGTTTGAGGATGACCCTGTAGGGTTCAGCACTAATCAGGATGAGACTACGTACAGGAGGGAGGTGAGTCGCTTGGTTCCATGGTCTGCTAACAACCACCTGGGGGTGAACACCCTTAAAACAGTGAACATGGTGGTTGATTTCCAGAAACATTCTCTGAAACCTGTTTCCCCTGGTAATCAATGATCTAGATGTGTGTGTGGTGGAGTCCTTTAAGTCTTTGGGAATGATGATCTCAAATACCCTTAAATGGGACATGAACATCCCCAGTATCACAAAGAAAGCACTGCAGAGAATGTACTTTTGGTGCCAACTGAAAAACCTTGGTGTCTCTCAACTAATTCTAATACAGTTTTACAGAGCCATGATTGAGAGTGTTTTGATCGTCTCTGTAACTGTTTGGCTTAGCAACATGTCTACCTGCTGATTTCAATTGAGAACAGAAAGTGCATTGAGATCATGTAAAAATGTTAAAAATATTTCTTACTGATTTATAAAATGAATGCTTTATTAAAAACATCTCAGATATGCGTGCGTGTCTTATAGTGTGTGCCAAGTGTGTTTTCAATGACATTCTGTATAATTTCACTTCCATGTGTTCAACACCTTGAGGCTGAAACTATTCTGTTATTGCCACTATCCCAGTCACGATTCAAATGGAAGAAGGGAAGAAAAGTTTAGTCAGACATGTGGCACAAGCATATAAAAGTAATTGAGCAAAGCTGTTGTCCAGGACATTGCACTGTAGATGAGGACCTTGTATTTGACCTTTTCCTGGTAGGGCTGATACAATGTAAAAAGCCATACAAAAATCAGCTCGGAAAGGACGTTTGTGCTCCCCCTGCTGGAGCTGATGAATTGCTGGTAGAAGATAAAGGTGTTAGTTTATCATTATGTTAAAGCAGTGTTTATTGTCAGAAATATAATGCCTCTTACATCAGAAAATTCCTATATTTTATATTGATTTTCATGCTTTCAAACCTTTTCTTCAATACTGTACATCCTTTTGTCTTTTCCAATAATGATTTTAATATGTTTTTCAAATTGTGTCTGCAGCAGGAATCAAGGAAGACACTTGTCTATCACAGAGCACATATGGACAGGGACAATTTAGATTAACTAAGACAGCATATTTTTACTTTAATTAAAATTTATAAATAATTCTAAACCTCAATTTTGTGTTAACCATTGATATAAGGAAGAGATTAGGTACTTTTTTCTAAACAAAGTAGATTGAACAAGTCATTCCTTAAAGGAACCATTAAGCCTCTCAAATGCATTGGTAAGCATGACTAAAAATGACACATGGTTATTAATAGCAAATGTTCTATAGGAATGACTTTTTGGAAAGCAGAATAAGACATCAGGTGATCAGTGGTGCTGTGAGAAATAACAAAGAAGGGAGTGACAGAGGGTTTAGATTAAGGAAACCAGCAAGCAGACAGCCGCTAAAGCACTGTGGATCAGTGAAGAAAACTACCCACTACAAGATGACTGGTTGCTCAGAACTAAACTTCAATGTGGACAGTGGGTATCTGGAGGGCCTGGTCAGAGGATTTAAGGCTGGAATCCTAAAACAGGCAGATTATCAGAACCTGGCTCAGTGTGAGACTCTAGAAGGTAAGAGAAAAGTCTAAAAACAAGGAACAGGCAGAAAAGATATAAGCATAAAGACAGTAATCTGTACCCAAGAGTCTCAGTTGATTAGGTGATAAAAAATGATTACAGTAGGTGATAAATGTAGTTGACTGCAATGGCAAAATCAGTTTGTGTCTTAATTGATGAAGAAGCTTGTTTGTGATGTGCCATATATGAAGCATTAGAAGTGGCAAAACTTATATGTGCATACATTATTCATAATTAATTGCTTTATTCCAAAAAGAGTATACGATTCAATCACTCACTCAAAATAATACATGACATTTTAAGAGCATTTAGTTTGTTTTTAAATGGATATTTGACTACAGAAAACCAATTGACATATGACATAAGATCATTCACAGGTATTTCAATGTTAGCTTACATTTGCACATTTATGTTCATCAATTACATGGTATTTGAAATATTTTTCTATTTCTTGGTTCAGAGTGCCAAAGTAAAACTAATTGTTCTTTGTCCAAGAGGAAAAAACATGGAATAGCTTTAAAAGTAACACTCTCAGTATGGAGAAAGAACCAAAATAATGAAAGCTTAAAGTTACTGCTTGAAATGACAGACAAATTAAAGAGATATATTTACAGAGGGAAAGAGGAACTTCCATTTTTATTAAGAAGCACAGTATGACTGCTTAGTCATGGGCTACAGTATGGTTTGTCTGAATGTTCACCATCAGATAGACTTTTCAATCTAGGGAAATATTAGAAACAGACAAGCCTTGCACAATTAACTCTTTCTATTGGATTAAAGGACAAAACAAGATTCCTTGCATTTTATAAAAGGATTTAGACAAGGAAAGAGAATGACCAATCTATTAAATGAATATTTCACACAGGTGTTTCCCAAGGAAAAACTGACAGGATGCTTCTGAGTTAAGACAAAATTCTGTCTTAAATAGTTCTCATATATTAAAAAACATTATCTGAATCAGCATATAAATCATGTACTATGTAAATTGCACTGGTTTTCCATGAAATAAAGGGTTGATTTTTAGGTTTTACCACATAAAAATAATTTTATTATATTAATCGTAATTGCTTTATTTGTATTCTTATTTTTATTGTTTATAGAAGCACTCAACACCTATTTCTGCCCACTATAGGAAGGAAACTAAGCAATGCCACTCATTAACTTAAGAGTCATTTATTACACAGCTAATATAAATGTACAGTAGCACACATTCATTGAAAAGCAAAACATTGAATCAATTGGAGACTAAGTCTGACTTTTACTGCAGGCATGGTTATGGACATGATTGTTAGAATTCATCTGAAGGATAATCTGTATGGCATTAGGATGGCAATGAACAGTTGACAAGGAAAAGGCAAGTCTTTGTTGCTTAAATTGTTATGAGTTCTTTGAACAGCCGACAGCAGTGATGGAACAAACCATTTGATTTAAAATAAAAGGAAAATTTTGAGGAAAGTTTGTTCATCATAAAGATATTATTTTTCAAATTTTATTAAGTATTGTAGGTATTTAAAGAAATGCATGTATTTGATTGAGAAGAGATAAGGGAATAATGGTCAACCGGATGATGTACAGTAAATAGTACCAGTGATCTGTACCACTGCTCTTTATAATTTATATCAACGAGCTAGATTCTGGTATAGTTAAGAAAAATAGTCGATTTGAAACATAATATCAAAAATAGGAGGATTACTCTTAAATTGTAAATTATGTCAAAAATGTACATGCAGTAGGGTAAGACCTTATTTACTGTGGATACTGTTTACTGAAGTGTGACAATACCGCCGTGAGTCACAAGAGGGTGTCAACGACAGCATAAACAATATAACTGTCTAATTGATTCGATGGAATTTACGAATTCCTCACGAGGAGTTCTCATTGATGTTCACGGATGTCTCCTTAAGTCTTATAAGAGCACCCTGGGTAGAAAGCCGTAATCATTTGCCAGACTCAAAGACAGAAAAAAAAACAACAAATTGCTTGGGACTAGTATTTTTTATTTTCTATGAAAAAATATTGGCTGAATTGGCAAAAGTGAACGCTACTACTATAGCTTTTCTGAGAAATAGTAAAGTCTTCAATCCTGTTATCGTTCGCTCGGAGTTTCGGTTTGCTTGCTTCTCTGTAAGTTAAAGGCAGCCGATATTGCTTTTTTTTAAAAAAAAATAAAGCTTTGAGTGAAACGAAATCCTCATATTTAACAAAAGTAGTTAGCTTGTCTGACGTCTGATTATGAAATAACGCTCGGTTGGGAGTAGTAGGGATGAGGGAGGGAGAATTATTTCTCTTGGAAGACTCGGGACTTGGACAACACCGACAAAATGAAATAAAGCCAGTTTAGGGAATAACTTGTCACAGTCACAACCGTTGTAAAAAAAACACAGCGCCTTTTACGGTTGGTTGCTGAAAAACGATTTTCATTATTTAGGTGCAATTGTAAAACACCGCCCAGCCAACTTATAAGTACTACGTCTACGTATTTTAATAACGCAGTTAATTAAATAATCAGACATACCATGCAAATGAGAGCTTGCACACTATGCAATTTGGAACAAACACTAGTAGACACTAGGTGGTCCAGGAAGTAAGTCTGACACCCTTTGTCTAAGATCAATGAAATGTACTGTACATCTCCCTCTAATTAAATAAATAGCTCCTCACTCCTGGTCCTGGAGAATCACAGGACTTGGATTTCATTCAAACTTGAGAGCTGTTGACTTAATCAACTTCCTTTAAAGTACTGCTGGGCTCTAGCTCTGCAGGACCATGGGAGGATCACAGAATTAGGGGGTTGTAAGTGATTATTTGGGTGTTGATTTTGGCATTTTCTTACCTGAAGAAAATAAGCTTTCAAGCTGTTTTTTGTTTTAGATTTGAAATCGCACCTGCAAAGCACAGACTACGGCAACTTTCTAGCCAGTGAAAGTGGTGAGCTGACTGTGTCTGTGATTGATGACAAGCTGAAGAAAAGGTTGCTGACAGAGTTTTGCCACCTCAGGTCACAATCCTTAGAACCGCTGTCCACCTTCCTCAGCTACATCACGTGAGTGTACCATTTAGCTGCTAGTTTCTTCCCATTCAACTGGTATATGGGAATTTCTAATCCTGCTGCCTTTGAAGAAAAAGAGATTGTAACATTGTACTTAAATCCACCTTAAACACAGGCATGTCAGTTTGCATCTTAATTGCAATAGACCAATGAACAGTTAAAATAGACCTGATCCTTTAGTGTGTTGCTATCTTGCCAGATAGTTACAGTTAATCATTTTTTTGTTCTCATTGGCTTTAGCTACAGTTATATGATCGACAACGTCATTCTGCTCATCACTGGCTCCCTGCGCCAGCGGTCAGTTTCAGAACTACTCCCAAAGTGCCATCCTCTGGGCCATTTTGAGCAGATGGAAGCAGTCAGCATTGCACAGAGCCCGGCTGAACTCTTCAATGCGATTTTGATTGACACCCCTTTAGGTAAAACCCGGGAGCCATTCCTGCAGTCCAATTCGTTGTCTTAAATTACACCTTCATTGAGACATGACAAACAATAGAATTGATAGTGTTGCAATTTTAATACAGTACAAAATCACTGAATTTCTCTTATTTGATAACAGTAAGAACTTGTTTCTTTCTTGGGTGATTTGTTTTCATTTCAGCTCAGTTTTTCCAAGACACTTTATCGGAGAATGACCTGGATGAAATGAATGCTGAGATTATCAGAAACAAACTGTATAAGGTATTGTACTTTATTCCTCCACTGTTGTTTTGTATAATGTTACAAATGGGTTACAAAAACAGAGAAATACCAGAAACAGACTGAGTTAAAGGTTAATTAATAGTTAAAATAATCATAACCTCCAAATTGTAAAGATTGTGTCAAGAAAACACCTGAGCAGTTGTTATAATTAGCGGCACCTGATTACCTTTGTTCTTTGGCACAGCTTTAGTGAAAAGAGTAATAAGGTAATAATTTCTTACACTTATATAGTGTCCGCTTGTTGTGGACAGGGTTTTGCCGTCTGTATCGGGTTCTGTAGTAGACCCTATGCGATGCGGTAAGAGCTGGAGGAGGCAGGAGATGGGAATACAAAGAGTGGCGTCCAAATCCAAGCAGGTCCAAAGGCAGGTCAGGGCACAGTCCATGAGTCCATTAGCAAGAGATCCATCCTGAGACGTGAAAAGGTTAAAATCCCCAGGAAGGGGGAAAACACGAACAGACAAAACATGGAGGTCCAAGGGTGACGGGGCGAGATCCTCCAGACCCTGGGCTCAGGAAGCAGGAGGTGTCGGGGATGAGGCTTATTGTATGCCCTCAGGAGACGGCTGTAGGGCACCCTGGTGCTAGGTGGGCCTCATGACTTCCTTACCCTAATGTTGAGCCCTGAGCCCTGGAGGAGCTAAGAATAAATAGGGGTAGACACAACAAGGCACACCTGGAACACATATAAATGATCACAGGGAACTATTTGATAGGAGTAAAATGGAGCGGCCTCTAGGGGAGGGATGTCAACCATTACAGCGCTTTTCTGGACTCTCCATTCAAAGAGCTTTACAGGTAGTGGGGACTCCCCTCCACCTCCAATGAACAGCCTACCTGGATGACGGCAGCCGTAGTGCACCAGTACACTCACCACACATCAGCTATCAGTGGGGAGGAGAACACGGTGATGAAGCCAATTCATAGATGGGGATTATTAGGAGGCCATGATTGGTAAAGGCCAATGGGAAATTTGGCCAGGATACCGGAGTAACACCACTACTCTTTTTAAGAAACGCCCAGGGATTTTTAATGACTATAGAGATTCAGGGGCATTAGGACCCACACAGACCGCAGGGTGAGTGCCCCCTGCTGGCCCCACTAACACCTCTTCCAGCAGCAACCTTAGTTTTTCCCAGGAGGTTTCCCATCCAGTACTGAACAAGCTCACACCTTCTGAGCTTCAGTGGGTTGTCAGTTGTGAGTTGCAGGGTGATATAGCTGCCGTCATATAAGGTACACATAGGTAAACAAATATTTATTAATAATGACACAACACATAAACATAAAACAATTAAACTATTTACAGACAAGACATCTTCAAAGGCCTACCCTAACCAATCAGAAAAACCCAAGACACCTACCAAGTATTGAAATCCTACAGTATATAACACCTAACAGGCCCCAAAATAGAGATAAATCTGCTTTCTGCACCTAATAGAATACAACCTACAGTAGGGTTAAATCACTTTCTATAAATCCAGATGCTACAAAGTGAATAGGAAATATACTTGTATCTCCCATTCATTCCCTATCTCATTTTTTATCTAGGGATTTGCTGTACTGAAACTTGTAGTTTCCTGAAAAAAATAGAATAGCAAGTTCTCTTAACAAGGTTCAAATACTTAAATCTGATCGAAACAAGGACCTTCATCCTATGTTGATGACTCTTAATTGTTTACTCAGAACGTAATTAACCAAGGTAAACCAGACTTTTCCTTTCCTCAGTGTGAATGAAGTAAACTCTTAATTTCCTTTCTTGCTTTGGAGCACCTGAGAACTACAAATGTTGACACTAGCTAGATGTTTGACTATTGTTTCAAGAAGCTTGATTCTTCAGACACCTCAGTTTCTTCAATAAGTAACAAATGTACTAGAGCACATCAAGAGTGGTCATTGATTGTTTCATTCAAAATTCAAAAACACAGTTTCACACAAAATTGAAGCGATTTTGGAGTCATACAAATTTCTGAAGTCCGAAATTCTGCCTATTATCTTCCTCCAGATGAAGCAGTATTATGGCTGATTCTGTCAGTTATTTAGTAAAGATCACCAGCTGAAAACTCTTAAAATTCAAATGAATTTCCACCTTTTGTGTTTTCCCTTTGTTGATATTTTTTTCATCAAAGGCTAATACTGTGGCAGAACAAATAGGTCAGTCAAAGAAATTGAATGCATTACCCATTGACTTGCAGAGCTCCCTGCTGTCACTGGGACCAGATGGACATCACGACTGCCAGACACACCAAAACCTTTGCAAATAGTCAAGCAACAACATAACACTTTGTAATGATGTTCTCTTTTGAAAGTCTTATTTAGAGTCATTCTACAAGTTCTGTAGAGAGGAAGGCGGGGCAACACAAGACATAATGTGTCCCATCCTAGAGGTAAGTTTAGAATCTGATATCAATCTTTCAGAATCTTCTGTCAGTTTTTCAGAATCTGATATCAATTAAGAGATAATAAATCCTTCATTTTTGGTAAAAGTTTGGTCCCAATTTTAGTGAACTCTCTTTTTAAAAACACCCAATTCACTGAGATGCAGGAGTTTAAACATGTATAGGAAACATGGAAACGGGAATGAATGTGCAGCTATAACAAGGCTTTCAGATGTTGATCATCACTCTTGAGTTTTGGGTTTGATACTGGCATTGGGCACCTTCTGTCTAGAGTCTGCCTATTCTCTATATGGCTGTGTGTGAGGCTTCTCTTTAGAGCTCTGGCTTCCTCTCCAGACAGACATGCTGAGTGAAGTAACTTTCATCTCTAAATTGCCTGTGTATGTTGTGTGCATGTTCTGGAATCCTGTCCAGGGTATCCTGTCTTGTACCCATTGTCTGCCAGACTAAGCTCCAGTTCACTGTGACCTTGCATTGGACAAAGTAGTTATTAAAAATTGATTGTTTTTTTTTGTGTGATGCAGTTATCTGCTCGCCAATGTGCAGCGCCATGCCAGAATTAAAAATATCAGACAGTATCATCTACAACCACAGTGTTAATTGTGAAACTGGGGGGAAATGAACAAATCAGCACCAACTATTTTATTTTACTTTTAGGTAGAGAGGGCAGCACAGTGCAGCGGTTGTGTGGTTGGTTGTGGGTTCTGGTCCCTGCTGCAGGTGCTGCTGTTGTATCTTGAGTGAGGTACTTTACCTCACTTGCCCCCATCTACCCAAGTGAATGTACATGGGAACCAGCATTGCTGGCGAGAAATCCATGAGATGGACCAGTATCCCATTAAAGGGCAGAGTCACAGGCTCTCTTAATGCCCCAGAAACCAGGATGAGCTCTGGCCTGATGAACTGCTCTGGTTTTGGACTTTTTAAAAAAACGTTTTATTGCATGAGTAAGAAGTAATTTAGACTTGTCAGAGCCATACTGGGAGCTATACAGTATGGTGAGTCAGTGGTACAGTTGGAGTTTCAGTAGGGCACTCCTGTACCTTGATCATTAGACTTTGCATCCTCCTGTCAGTGAGATATTTTAAATGGAAGGTCCTAATTGATGTTTCCCTTCTGTGTTCTACAACATTCATAGCTGAGGAGCAAGGCACAATGCTATCCAGTTTCTGCCAGGCAATTATGTTTTTTTAAGCTTGTAGCAAAATGGAAGTTGGAATACACTATAATAAGATCCAGTAATGCTCTCAACATGTGAGAAATAGGAGATCTTTTCTCTAGCACCCACAGTGAAGTGTTTGACAGCCATCAAGAACGTTGGATGTACCTCAGCTTTGGACTGTTGTTAAGTCTCTGTCAGTCTATGCCTTAAAATTCGTCTTTGTTAGCAAAGACAACTGCTATCATTATATAAAAACTTTTCTAAAAGAGATAAATAACTTCATTATTTCTTAATAGCCATTAAGTACTGGACTGAATTTTTCTTCTGTCTGCTTTTCAACACTAACCTTTTATTTTCCCATGTGATACCTCATCCAAGGTACTGTACCTTTAGATAGTTCTGGACAGATAGTTCTGTATGTTTGTTCCCCTCTTTTGCAGTTTGAAGCTGACCGGAGGGCTTTTATCATCACAGTGAATTCCTTTGGCACAGACCTCAGCCAGGATGAGAGGAGGAAGTTGTACCCATCCTGTGGGAAGCTCTATCCCCAGGGTCTCAGCATGCTGGCCAAAGCAGAGGACTACCAGCAAGTGAAAGCTGTGGCAGATTACTTTGTTGTGAGCTCTTTTTTCCCAAAGGCTTTTTTTGCAAAACTTTAATGATTAAAGTATAATCTTTATGTTAAAGATACAGTTGTCTGGAGAGAAGAGCAACCAAACTGAAGTTACCCAATCTACAACTTACTTCATGACACTTCCTGTAGCTTTTTATTTCAGCCATTTGTTTCTTTTGTAAAAGGCAGCTCAATAATACTTTATTGTGCCATGCAGCCCAATTGAGAAACAGCTGAAGTTATCAATATTTTCCTGCCTTTTACCTGTTCTGCTGCACTGTACAGGCAGTGCAATTATCACATTTTGTTTCTGTTTAGGGTTGGCACAGTGGCGCAGCAGTTAGCATTGCTGTCTCATAGATCCCCACATTGTGCTGAACTTGATTATTTCCTGCAGCACCTTCTGTGTGGTGTTTGCATGTTCTCCCTGTATTCTTGTGGGTCATTTTTGGTTTTCTCCTACCACTCACACTCATGCTGCATAGGTTTTATTGGCTGTTCTAAATTGTCCCTTTGTCTGTGGCCCTGCGATGCACTACCATTTGCTGTGCAGGATAAGATGGGTTTTCAATCTAGTGCTATTCCCAGTGCTTCTGAACACGCTTCTGGTTGCCTTGAGCTTCACCAGGACCAAGAGCTGTCTTATAATAAATAAATTTTTGCATGCTCCTGCTCAGTCTACAGTACTTACAATGTTATCTGGTTATTGTAAAAAATTATGTTGAAAGAGGAGATGTCTTCAGAAGAAAATGAGTGCTACTAGGAGTCCTTAGCAGATGTCTCCAAGGTGCAATACTTACTTTCTTTCTCTGGCCATAAATCCTGACTAATTTGAATTGGGAGAACATCTTCTTAACATAGCAAACAATCTGGGCAAAAAGAATAATAGGTTTACTCATATTGTTTCACTGTACTGTTTTTGCCTTTATCAGGAAAAAAAGAGTAATAGAATCTTACAAAATACCTTAATATTACATACAAGAGCATTTTTGCATTCTTGCAATCTGTAGGAGTCAGCAAAAGGTATGAAAATGTTTTAACATAAATGATCCAAGTGGCTCATAATGAATATTTACTTTCATTTAGTCCAAAGCATGAAAACATGTGAATAATTTTGTAACAGCAAAATCTATATGTTATTGATACAACATACCTTGAAGGAAATCCATTAATTCTCACTTTGTTACAGCAAAGCTTTAGAGTTTTGCCAAAACATTTAGCATGAGCTGACCATGTTGAGGAAAGGAATTGATAGTAATGTCATTAAAACAAGTTACCACAGATGTGGAAGGAGAGTAAAAGTAGCAGAAAATAGCCATTTTCTCTGATTAATTTAAGATTATCTCTACTTGGATTAACACAGGAATATAAACTGATTTTTGAGGGATCCGAGCCAGGTTCTATTGAGAAGACACTAGAGGACAAGTTCTTTGTGCATGAAGTAAGTCTATATTTACGTTGAAATCTCTTCATTTGGTAGAAGCTTTTATCCAAAGCAATTTACAGTTTCATCTGGTCAAGGGTGCATGTACTGTAACAGGGGCATACTGTAAAACAACCACAGAAAATACTAACCTAGCACTAATTAAGTACTAGAATGTTTCAGTGTTGCTTCACAAGTGGGAAGAAGTATCATAAGAGCATAGTCCGTTAGTGACGGTAAGTCACAGGAATGAGCTACACCATTTATACATATGGTACACTGCATTACATTCCTATGTTCTTCAATGAAATCTAGTTAGGAATCCATCATTAAAATAATACATGAATACATGGTATATAAATACACAAATCTATTTAGATTTAACAGTAAAGAGAGTTATTCTATTTCATGAAATGGTGGTTTGAGGGAAAATAATGCTGCTGAGCTAAGCTAAGTTAGCAAGTTGTCAAAGAGAAGGAAGCTGTGGTAGTTCTGTGAGTAAAATGTTCCCTTAAAGTGACAGTACTAGAGTGGTGCCAGGAAATATGACACAATCTGAAATATTGACCTCTAAATACCTCTTTTTTGCAATTGGTGAAAACCTACACCCTGCAAAATTTCATTGTAATAACGCTGGAAGTAGAGGTACCTCATCAGCCTTTAACTTACTATTTTTCATGAAATGTGCCTTTCTGTTCTCTGTTGCAAATGTTCACATGATTGCATATAGAAAGTGCACACAGTACCTTTCATATCCTTGGCTACAATGTAGAGATAAGTTATTACAAGGACGAGATACTATAAGGGCTCTTCATCTAGGTTCTCCATACCTGTAGCTGCTTCTTCCCACAAGTTCCTGGAAATGCTCTGATGGGTAGTGCTGATCTAATAATTATTAGGACACTAATAATTATATTAGTTATATAATTATATATAGTTAAATCTGATACTCTGGTTTCTTTCAATAAGCAACTAGAAGAGATCCTTGGATCAATTATCTATTAATTACCAGATGGACTAGATGGGCAAAATGGCCAATGGCCTCCTCTAATAATATAATAAAGGCTTTACCACAGCCCTGGGTCTCTTGGCTTTCTTTATGATGATCCTGAGATCTGGCTTCAATTTAGGAATGCTGAAGCTGCCTAGAAAATTGCCAAGTGGATTGAATATGATCAGTGACTCTGTGCTGTGAGCTGTAGCTCTGATCCATGAGTTTTAATGACTACTCCTTTGTGTCAGGAGATCTGGTACAACACTGAGGACTTATTCATGATTCAGATCAGATATCTGGAGCTAAACGATTAAAGAAAACAAATGACTTATGTTTGGATTTCTAATGAGATCTATGGTAAACGCAAAGTCTAATGAAACAGAATCCCGTTGATTTGATTTAAATATATTTCTATCCCATTAATTTTAGCACTGATTTCTTACAAAAGACTGCTTCCTAATACTGCAAAAGAAATAAGAACCTTCAACCTGCTTTTAGTGAGTTTAAATGACCATTTTGAAAGATGTAGCCTATGTGATATTTTTTGTGGTTTTCTGGAGATAATTTTTTTTTTACTGATGATGAACAAAGCCTCATAAAAGAGAAAAAGTTAAATGTGAGTGACTTGCAGATAAAAACTGTATTAAACAGCAGCTGTAAAAGCTCTTTTAAAAGTGTACAAATAGAGACCTGATTTTGAAGGTAAGATGCAGAATTCAGTTAAGACTGGCACATTGTAACTGGTTGTAACAACTGAGGTAATATTGTGACAGAGTGAAGAAAGTTGTAGTTCTCTGTTTAACCATGTGATGTGCTTTTAATGCCTGTCTTCTTTAGGCAATCACATGATGTGCTTTTAATTCCTGTCTCCTTTAGGTAAAGTTGAATACGCTGGCTTTCTTGAACCAGTTCCACTTTGGGGTGTTCTACGCTTACGTGAAGTTGAAAGAACAAGAACACAGGAACATCGTGTGGATTGCAGAATGCATTGCACAGAGACAGAAAAGCAAGATTCACAACTACATCCCCATTTTCTAAATTAAGAAACAGGACAGAAAGGCAACCAATAGCTTAGCAATTGTGTATTAACCTACAGACATCAATATATTTAATTTGTCTTTCACTGTGAACTTAATAACACACTTTCAGAACAAGGATATGCAAAATGCAGCGCATATTTTGTAGATGGACATAATACATATACAATACAAATAGTGTGTTTAGAATGTCCTTTTCATTTATTCCACTTTTTATTTCATAGACAACTTTAAACTTTCAATTGTGTGTGGAGAAGCTGGATGCAAATTCTGTGAATGCTTTTACTGTCCATTTAAATTTTTGCTGTACATCCAAAAATACGTGTTGGAGCTATCTTAATGGAACATAATATAAAATACCCGAGACATTCATTTTAATAAATGAACCGAGTTCATCACAAACTCTGTTACACTGTAGTAGTGTTACACTGTAGAAAAACATGGAAGACTCATGTGTGGAGTGTTGCATGTCTGTCCCATGTTTTTTTAGGCTGTTATTTATCCTGAGCTGGGCTGGATTCTGTCACTGTGGGGAAAAAATGCATTATTATGTATAAAAACCATTTTATTTACAGTACTTAGTACTTACTGTTGCACTGAGGTTGTGTTGAAAAGCAAAGAGCACACATCTAAAAAAGGGGTGTAGCTTTTCTAGGCCTGGGCACATCTGGGCCTTATGATTCACCATACAGGGCCTGGTCTGTCTCATAGCCTCCACATAGCCTATTTACACCTTCTGTGAGACACCTGCCTTTCTGTCAACTAGAAGACCATGAATCCTGATACAAAACCCTTCCACAGTGACTGTCTTTCAGTGTCAGCACTGGTCCAGTGGTGTACTGTTTCAGCCAGCCTGTACCTATCTGCCTGTTTCCCGGCAGCCCCATTCCTGTCAGTCCATACCATCTGCCTGTTTCCCAGCAGCCCCGCTCCTGTCAGCCTGTCATCTGCATCCCCAATTCTGTGGTCTTTTCCAACTGGCCTCACTTCTTTCAAACCTCAGCGCTTTCTCCAACGTAGTCCTACACTTGGATCTCAGCATGACATAACAACAACAGCATAAAACCAATGTCCCGGTATGGTACCACGTTATGACAGATTGGCCATTAAATATCCAATGACAATGTTTGTAAGAGTTAGTTAGTCCTGGCTAAATTCCACTCTGTGCTTGCACAATCTGGTCTCCCTAGGTTTCCCTGTAAGTTCAATTTGTGAAGTGATTTCTCAATTATTTACCTGACCTGCTGTGTATTAAGGCTACTACTGAACTTCAGTATTGGATGAAATTGGTATCTCCAATATGTAAACCATTTTAGCATTGCTTTGGAATGAATAACACTATAATTATAGAAATTATTTTAATAAAATATCAAAGATCTAAAATTAAAACAATGTGCAGATGCAAATACCTCAGAAGACGGAAACCTCTCTCAATTTCAGGAAGGTTTTAAAGTCAACTGTCTTGACACTGTAGTTGATATAGTCAAACAAAGCAACAGTTCCTTAAAAGGATGCAAAGTCCGAAGTAAGTCTTACTTTACACAAGATGGACAAGGCTGTCAGAAAGTGAACCAGCGGTCCATGTTGCTTAAGAGATTTCCACAGTTCTTTTAGTGGGTGGACAAATCATAGACCAGAGAAATGGCTAATATTGGTCCTGCAGAGCCACAGTCCCTCGGGTTTTGTATATCCCTTAAATCATTGGATCACAAGGAACTTTGGTCCCTTTAGTCAGTTGATTGATTAAATGACATTAAGAACAACCACGTGCATTTGAAGAGAGTGAAAGGGTGTTGGTATTTTCATTTTAAATGTTTTTGAAACAGCTTCATTTCAATCATATACAGTACCTCAGTGGTTAAAACAATATAGAGGTTTATAGAAAAGATGATTTAAGGGTGACTCATAAAAATCTGCTGATCTGTGGAATTTGATGACTTGTCCACTCCTGACTTGAACTTTTTAGTTTTGTGAACAAATGAAAAAATAAGGATTTGAAACTAAAAGTATTCTTATTAAGAAAAAAATCTTGTTAAGAAATAATTCCTTCACAAGAAGAAATTATTTTTGGAAAGTACTTAGGAAGACGAGAAACATATTAAATGAATATTTGAACATGGGATCTAAACCAAAAAAAATCATGCAATGGTGTAGACACCCAGAAATCTCAGTTTAATTAAAAGTGAGAGCTTCTAAAGAAGAAAAAAATACTGTATATCCATATCCATTATTTTAGCTGTCAAGAGGTCAATATATTAGTATTTTAGTCTCTCAGCTATAACAGCCCTGAAAAGATAATAAGCCTACCAGATTAGCCTACCTGTTAAAATTCTTGTTTAATGTTTAAGTAGCAAATTCTGTGGATACAAAATAAAAGTACAAAAACTGTCATAACTTAACAAAATAAGTATTTTCCTTTCATCTGACAGTGTCTTCACTGCCCCCCTTTCCATCTAGTGCTTCAAATACTTTAGAAATGCTCCACCATCATTTCCAAATCATTTTAATATATATTTTTTTACTTCTTAAGACATTCTTCTGACTGCAAATCTGTAAAATCGGTACTTTGAGTGGAGTCCAGTTGTGATTATTGTGGTTAAAATGCAAGAAGTCAAATGACCAATAGAACAATATACCAAATTGGATTGTTTAGAACATTTTAAAATACATTTTAAAATTATTCTAATTTTCATCATTACAATTTAAAACGATCCTAGTTTTTGAGAGCAATACATAAGAAACTAAAGGGATTTCCATTTCTTCCCAAACACTGATGTTTACTGACTGTCACCTGGTTAGTTGCACTAACTCATGAGACAAGACTTAATGCTACTACTAATAATAACGGGAATGTTACTTTTAATTCTCGTCTGCGATGGATATAATTCTCGAGCATTTTACGTTTCGGTTCATTAATATTAATTTAATTTAATGTTTATATTGTAATATTTGTGTGAGTCAGCAGTGAAACTGCGCGTTGATTGATGGAGGGCAGAGCGGGAATAAGGGGGTAACAGGCTATGGTTTAATGTAGGAGTTAACGCGTTCGGAGTTACGAGTTAAAATATTTTGAGTGGTGCATCGCCGTCCTGGGTTGTTATTTTATACACTTTGTGTGTATAAGAAACTAGACATGTATAGATATTTAGATAATGCCTCTTAAAAACCTGGACATTGCTCATACGTGTTGTATGTATTGGCTGTGGCTAAAGAGGGGGGTATACAGTACATGATGCAGAATACACCGTGTATGCAAGCTTAGCGCTCACAACGCCAGACTGGGCTTCACCTACTCACGCCTAGGTATCGCAGCAACATGGTAACTGTGCGTGGTGACGTCGCCAGGCGGGAGCTGTGCGTGTCCTGCGTGTGTGCGCACGCTGCGGGTAGAGCAGGAGAAACAGACTGAGAGATGGCAAAAAGGTCTGCTCGCCTGGCGGAGCGGTGGGGTGGTTGAGACTGTATTAGACGGGCACAGAGCAGCGGGCACGGTAAGAGCTTCCGCCAAACCTCCGAGCTGCTGTTTTGGAAATATGATGGTACCATGTTCTTCAGATGGGTCACTTATCCCAGGTCTTGTCTCGTCCCCTCCGTTTCAGGCTCTGTGTGTCTTACAGAGGTTGTGCAGTCCGTGCGCTCAGAGTTGTTTGTGTTGTATTGCACTGTACGAAAAGATGGCGGACTCAAGTCTGGAGTGCTGGGGGCCTGTCCCGTGTTTGTTCTGGCTGTTAATAATCCCTAGCCGGGCTGGATTCTGTGCACCGATGAGAAAAAGATGATGATGATGATGATGATTATTATTACTATTATGTGTAAAAAGGTGGTATTGCGTTTTCGAGACTTGGCAGATGAATAGCGTTCATAGCTCCGGTGATAAAACCCGGTAACCCATCGGCTGGAGTTGTGTCGTATAAATATTTTGTTTTCCTCAAAGTGAACTTTTATGACCTGTTTCGCTTGCTTCAACACCGCCGAAGTTCCCGTTGGTAAACGCAAGCAAATTGAATGTCGGGTTGTCCCGTCCTTCAGATTAAGCCGTGTATCGGATTACAAATAATTCAGTCTGCAGGGAAAATAATTTTGATAGGAGTCTTAGTATTACTAGTGTGATAAAAATCGGATTTGACATTTAATAAACAATCGGCACGTCTCCGCTTTCCCTCACTGGTGTCAAGACTGGTGGGCCAGGATGATCTGCACAAAATGAAGACAGATTTATCAATTAAGGCAACAAGCATGTGGTATAAAAATCGCAGTATTCTCAGATGTTTTTGTTTTGTGGTGCAGGGGAGCTGAGAGGGGTCTGTAGAGCGATAATCTGCAAAGTTTGAAATATGTTTGACCAGGCTTTCAGATGAGCAGTGCTGAGCTGGGGGAAAAGTTCAGTAGTCTCCCTGTTCACAGGCGGTTTTATTAGAGGAATTACCGTTATCTCTGGTTGTATCGTGTTTGTATGTCAATAAAGATTTGCCAAGTCAAGCACGCAGTGACCCTTGCGATAGTGTTGTGTTATTTAGTTGCTTTGTTTTGCAGACGTAATTGGGGGGAGCTGCCAGTCTGAGCAGTCTCTGCTGCTCTGTCTCCATGAACTTTTTATTAGAAATAGTGTGCTTGTACCTTTGGGTTGCCCCATTATTAATCCGTTTGGCTGATGCTTATATCCATTTGTACATGCTGGGTATTTTCCTGGAGCAGTCTTGAGTGAAGTACCTCACTGGGGGGAAGGCTGACCTGGGGAAGACTTCTAAGACCAGCACTTGACACAAGGGAGTGAGTACTGGAGTTAGCTCGGGCATTTTGAGAAGTGCAAAGCCCCTATGTTTTGTTGAAGTGTGGGACTGGATTGGATTGCGCTCTGTAGTAAAGGTGCTTTACTCAAGTTGCTCCAGTAAATGCCCTGCCATTTAAATGGGTCTGTCATTGAACAGTGAGAATTTCTCATTTGAGTTATCTGGTTAAATGAAGGATAAAACAAAATACAAGATCCACGACTATGGGATTCGGCTACAGTTATGCCAGTAAGGCTGTCCAGTTAGTTGCACTATAATTGTTCTTTGGAAAGCAGTATATATAGAATGATCACGCATCTTAATCAAACGATTTTACCTTTGAAAACAGCTGTTGGTGGTGTGGATGGTGCGTGTGCATTATATACTGTAAATGTGTAATGTTGCAAAAAATGTATTTGCAAGGTGTTAGCACTCCTTTTGCATCAATACACAGTCCTAGGCCTAATTGTGGTACACAGTAGATTTCACAGGGCCTTTTTGTCTGTCTTAATGCCACAAGTGGGTATGTTGATTCAGCCTTGTTTTGAAGTGTCATGCTCTCCCTATAATCATGTGCTTTCAGCACAGTATGGGTAGATGAAAGTGAAGCACCCCTGTTATGTGTTCAGCTCCACATGAGCTGGGTATTCCAGGCCTCGGCTGATTCTCCTAACCAGGTGGACGGCTGTTACAGAGCTGACTTTCTATGGCTTTTCCGGAAACGGAATTAGAGCCTCGCTGATTTGTACAGCTGCCTCCAGGGCTAGCCGTGATTTACAGAATTTGTGTTTTAAAGAAAAGGATAGGCGACTTACTGTTTCTTGTAAAGTGTTTGACTTTGTTTCTTGGTAGGTTGGTATGGTAGATATTGTGCATTTGTTGCCCTGTTCTGTAAAACCTCACACCTGGATTTTCAGTTTTACCTAGGTAAAGCCTTTGCTTTCTTTTGCTGTCAGATTGTTTTCTGCTTGTTAAGTGATGAGTTGGAATTAAAACACAGACAGTGTTTACCCTCAGTGACTTTACATTGGCACTTGTCTGTCACCACGTGACTTAAACATTTCTCTCAATGTTATATTTTGGAATATTTTTTTAACATGCTTTTGTTTGATGATGTATTATCCTGCATTATAAAGTGACACTGCTGTTCAAAAGCCTTAGACATGTTGTCAATCTACATTTCTATGTCAGTCATATTGAAATATTAGCTAAATTCTTATATGCTAATAATTAATCCTGAAATGAATTTATTAATAAGTTAGACTCTAGTCTACTTTAAATGATACCTTCTGTGCTTCAAACAAGTTGGGGAAAAATCCAGGAACAAGTGAATCTTTAGAGAATTGTTGAAAGGGAAATTGATGTTGTCCAGGATTCAGCATTAATCCCTGCACACTCCTCCATACAGTATGAATACTTGTTCCTCACTATTTTGTGCAGTGATTGCAATGGTGATGGACTTATAGGTAGCATCTTTTTAGGTGCTGGTGTTTGATTGCCTCTTAACCATTGAGAGGTACTGCACAGTGGATGGTCTCCTCCTCATGAGGTTAAGGTGTGGAAGAAACTGAGATGGGTCTTGCTGAGACAGAAGAGGGGGTAGGCATGCAGGGATAGTGGTGCAGCAGACTTTAAAAATAGCAGTGGGAATGTTCCTCTCAGCTAAAATGCATTTTTATATTTACTTACAATATTGATGCAATGTGACAAATGAACTCTGAGAGGTTGAGAAGAAGCGCAAAATCATTCATATATGCTGGCTTACATCCTTTCACTTTCCACTGTGCTGGTCTGGCAGTGGTGCTCAGGGTAGGCTGGTGGCTTCAACAGAGCTGGGAAGCAGATGTAAGCAGATGTCACATGTTGTAATCGGGCTCTAGCCTGAAGGAGGCGTGCTGTTTGTAACTGCCCCTGAACTGGGACTAAATGGGACTGATGGCAGACACCTCCATTCTGTACCTTCTGTACATTCTGTACCTATCACAGCTTAGTAAATAAAATTACAGTGAAGAATCTCCTTAATCTCCACTTCACTCTCAGAATGAACTAGAGAACTGGCCATCTTATCTACACATATGTTAAACAGGTGCTGTTTTAAAGTGACAGTAAAAACGTATTGTTCATTTGTTAGTAAAACTGGTCACTGGCATTTCAGTGGAAAGTTATTGGTCTCACTTGCTTATTGGCACTCATCTCGTACTGATTCAATGGCAGTTTCTAGCCAGTCTCTGTTGCTGCATTCAGAAAGGGTACAGGAGTGTTAGCTATCAGGATGGAGGTTGAACATGGTGAAGCATGGCTGTTGGAAGAAGAGGACATTGAATTTTAGGCCACATTATGTGGAGCCAACAAAAAGCCTTGTGAAAGCAGACAATCCTGGAAGTTCAGCTTTGTCTCATATTGTTGGTTCTTGCTGGTTCTTGCTTGGACCCTTACCAGCAAGAAATTAGCTTACCTAAAGCGCAGCGCTCAGGAAGCTATCTAATTTGGATTGTTGTGATGTACTGTACTTGCACACTCATTGGCTGGGTGCTGAAAAAACAAATCTGTTCTCCTCAACCTAAGCGTGTTTATTTTGTAGCTGCTTGGAAGATGGTATAAAGGCTGAACTGTAACTGTTTACCTGTTGATAGATGTGTTTTTGTACCTGCGTTGCAGGAGTTTAAAAAATTCAAATAATGAAGCTGAAATAGTTGAAAAAATAATGTGAAAATAAAAAGTCTTGTATGTATGAATGAAAAACTTAAGGTTTTAAGAACCCATTGATAAAATGTGCCTGAGAAACCAGATAATTGTAATTCTTACATGGTTCTTGTACATAACATTTTGTCAGCTGTCATTCCATAGCCTATTTTCAAGGGACATGCAAAAATCTTTGAATGGCTTTGATTCATGTGGGGAAATAACTTGTCAATAATATGTAGCAGAATAACTTACATTTCTAAAACGTGGAGAGGCAGAAGAATGCCGGTCCAAAACGCAGACATTGCACAGAATTGCAAAGTGCACAGTAGTCTGCAGTGTTATTGTTTTATCAATTTTCAAATAATACAAAAAATATATATTTTTAAATATAATGGGGTGTAACCCCAGCGTCCTGGCCAAATTTCCCAATGGCCTTTACCGGTCATAGCCTCCTAATAGTCCCGATCTATGAATTGGCTTCATCACTCTGTTCTCCTCCCCACTGATAGCTGGTGTGTGGTGAGTGCTCTGGTGCACTGTGGCTGCCATCACATCATCCAGGTGGAGCTGCACATTGGTGGTGGTGGAGGGGAGTCCCCATTACCTGTAAAGTGCTTTGAGTGGAGTGTTAAGAAAAGCTCTATATAAGTGTAAGAAACTATTATTATTAATAATACTTGGAGTTACAGAAATACAACAAACCAGATAAAGTATCTGCAGTTCCTATAGTTCATGCCATAGGAAAAATAAATGTTAGATTTGGTTATTTAAAGGTTTGCCATATTTGCTATTTCTTTGAAATGGTAGGACATTACCCCCAGCACATTAATATAGAGAGAAGAGTCTGAAAAAAAAAACCCACTTGTGGCATGAAAGTACTTCAGTTCTGTTTAGTGTCAGCTTTTTAAACTAAAGCAGATTAAGATTAGAGTTTCCTTGTATTGAAGGAACAGTAATGTTAAACGAGTAGTCAAAGTATCCTATTAGCCTCAGTAGTTCTTTGTAGATTCTGTAACAAGAAGCCAGGTGTCTTAGTGTTTTAGAGGAAGGCTGTAAAGAATTTGCCCTATGTTTGTGTTGAAGAGCTTTCATCTTGAATTCCCACATCTCTGTTCCCTCTACAGGTCTATTCTGTTGCCTTTGTCTGCTACAAAACCATACAAGTGTTTATCTCTGCTATGACTACTCATTTCCTGAAAATAAGGAAAACATCCATAATTACATGACTAGGAAGCAAAACATACACTGAACCCCATAAGCAATTCCTCTCTCAGACTGCACTGGTAGAATGAGTGAGGAGAGTGCTGGCTGTATTATGCCATATTATAACAGAGCACTGCCAGAATGTTTATTATAGCCAGTAACTTTAGTTTGGTTTTTAAGAGGAAAATTTAAAATGGTCTCCTTCAGATGAACCAAGAGAGGCTTTGCTTTCAAAGGTTAAAAAAATAATTGCAGCAAATGTTTGAAATGTAATTGCAATTCTTTGCAAAGTTCTAAAGACTCTTTTCTCGTCTCTGAGACAAAAAGATGGCTGCTCTCAGTAATGTGAATCAGAGATTGAGCTGTGTACTTGGACTGCTTCAAGTAAATACAGAGCAAATGATATGAGTACCTTATTTCCACAAACAGGGCGCTTGTCTTCCTTAGACAACTATTTAGCTTGTGTACTGTCTTAGTATTTTAGAGGCAGTAACCCACACGAGATGCAAATTTCATTTTGGGGTTTCCTGTCTTCTGAAAAATGGCCTCCTTAAATGCACTTTACTTATTGAATGTGAATAGTGCATTAGCTTTGGCTATTGAATTTGACAAATCAATAAGTTAAGGATTTGTGTGCTTGTCATGAGATCTTCCA
Organism: Lepisosteus platostomus; assembly: GCF_059453375.1. Lineage (NCBI taxonomy): Eukaryota > Metazoa > Chordata > Actinopteri > Semionotiformes > Lepisosteidae > Lepisosteus > Lepisosteus platostomus. The sequence goes on from NC_142618.1 coordinate 37,654,390, forward strand.
AAACAGAGAGCAAGTGGAAATGCTGAGTTGGCTCTGAAGGGCTGGAGCATACCTTTCGGGCCGGTCCGCAGGGAGATAGTTGCAGGCAGAAGTGGAGGGATCCTGTCTGCACCTCCACTGATTTAATTCATCTGGGCTGCCACTGTAAGATAAATGGCCTCTCTGTCATCTCGGTGAAGTATCGTTGATTAATCAGTTTGGCTCAGCACAAAGTGGATCATTTTTGGTGAAATGATTGAATAGCCTTGATTTGGCTATGAGATGGGGTCAATACCTATGTCTTAGCCTTAACAATATGATTTTCTTTGGTGTTGCTGTTTCGATTCACTCTAGTGTTTCTTATAGTATCCTGTAATACACCATTCCAGGTTACAGTTAATTTTTCTGCACTGTTTCCTATATTAATATTTTCCTAAGGGACATGGAGGAACTTGGATACACCTGGGCAACAACCCTGCTGGTGGTGTGAGTGAGAAGTGGACAGGCAGTGCACATTCTGTCATTGGCCAGTCGTCAGTTTCTTCACCCATGATTGGCTGGTATACTCACAGTGCACTTTAAGTTAAATGCTTGTAATGTAGTCATCATAATGGACTTTTTTTAGAGTTTTTTTTTTCTTTGGAATCAATACAGCCTTTCTCTTTGACTTCCACCAGGCTGGACCTCTGTGCATTTGATGCTCACTGGCCTGGTTTTGATCTGGGTAACGCCTGCTTTTCTTTGCGATGTGCTTTTAGCTGTATGAGGTCTTGGGGATAGTGGGTGGAACCCGAGGCGACCATCCTTCCTGTGAGCTTTTTTAATATTGAACAATTATGGGCTTGCTTGGAAGCTGCACTACAGTGATCAGATCTCAGTGGCTCTCAATGATGTTGGATATATTGTTTATTTCTGAGTAAGCCGTGACATTTATTGCAGTTACGGAGATGAATTCATGACCACTGCCTTTTCTGTTTAATTTGCCTGCGTTTATTTTCTTTTGTCTTTCTGCCGTATTTCAGTTAAGATTTCAGGCTGGGATGGAACTACAGCAAACTGTCAAGTAAGCCCTGTGCAGTTTCGTAAAGTTTTCTGTTGGAGCTGTAATGTGATGTTTCAGCAACAGATAAATCATCCACATGCCTAAAAACATTTGGAAAAAGAAAATTTCAAATAGGCAATTAGTGAATGAGCTTTATTTTGAATGTTCATTTTGTCCCCTGTACAACGTTATAAGAGCTGAGATGTTCTGCAAGTAAAATGTAAAAACATTTACAGAAGAAGACCATCTGAAGTAATTATACTGTAGACAGACCTAAAATAATAATCCTGTCTTCTATATGAATGGGAATTGCTTGCCAGTCATAAGCCAGTCCTCCATCTTACAGCAGAGATGAACTGATAGAGAGCAAGACCTGCCTGTCACCATCTGAACATGTTCCATGTAGAAGGGACCAAGAAAATAGCATTTTCTCTTATTTTATGCTCTTGTGTGAGGAGGAAGAGTGAACAAATGTCATTGCTGTGTTTAGAGCTACCGTGCTCTGCATGGTGAGAGAGGGATGCTGTCAAGAGAACTGTCAACTGTGCTTTTAAAGTAGCCACACAATTTGGAACTGCTGTAGAAACCTTTTGTGCAAAATTGAATTTAGCTCCCTTGTGTAAATGTAAGCTTTGAAAACTTGGGTGTACATAGGCCTGTGAAGTTTACAGGGTTGCATAAAATGCGTTTGCAAACCTTGTTCACATAGAAAGTGACCAGCGGTTGAGGAGTGCAGGTTTTTTTAGTTGAGTGGATCTGACTGTCCATAGAGGTGTAATTAGCAACTTTCATCGTCATGAAAAAAGATGCATGAATCTTAAACATATGAACAGTGTTTGCACATGCATTTGATTGCATGTGTGTTATATTATCTGAATGTATCAGTGCAGCTGGTGTGCTTTGAGTAAGCCTGTGCTAGTCTTGTTGCAGTTTGGATAATTGAAATCGGTTAAAGTAGCACAGTTAAGAAAAGAGAGAACCCAATTCTTCACACAGTTCTGCACAGTGATGCAGATCTCTTCTTTAAACCTTTTACTGCAGTAATTTGGTTTTACCTAAGAAGTACTTTATATTTATGGCAGAGTGTAAATAATACAAAGTAATGATAATCATGAAAAAGGTTTCTAATTTCCTGGTTTCCCTGATGTTGAGACAGATTTTGATGGAATTGCCCAGGGCCCTTAGACCAGTATACTGCAAGTGGACAGTATACAGCTGTGCTGTACACATTCAGGGGGGACACCTGTAGAGATCCAGTATAGTTTGTCTTTGTCTGATTTATTTGACCATATGAATTGTTTTATGAATTATGAAAACCAAGTCTTACACTGTTCAATCATTTTTTAATCCTGGTAGACTGACAATTCGAACAGTTGTCTCATACAGCTTTGGTAATGTGCTGTTTAGAGATCGTATCGGAACATCATGATCAGTGCACCGTAATGCTCTTTCAACATGCAAAATACTGCTGTGTTAGTAATGTAGTTGGTTGAAAGCGTGTTTAGCTATAACCTTGGTCCCTGTGCTCCCAGGCAGAGAGAACATGTGTTAAAAGTTCAATTTCCTACTCCTTGCAGCTGTGGTTGGACCTGCTTTTGTCTGTGGATGAACATGTCCTACTTACTTTATTTTCTATCTTTAGTCATAAGGTGCAAAACTCTACAAATGTTAATTTTTAAGGGAATCGGGTTTAGGTTCGATTTTGGGAAAACACCAAAACATTTGTCAGACTGTAAACCATAATTAGGTCAATTGAGGAAAAGGCAAGATCAAATCTAGGATTTTAATAACGTTCATCATGGTTTCTTCAGTGTTTACTTAAGGGAATTTGTCATTTCACTTTTCCACTTGATATAATACAAGCAGCTCAGAAACAATTAAAGGGCAAGCATTTTGAGGTATTGTGATAACTTTTTGGGATCCTCAAAAGACATGATGTCTCTGAGCAAACGGTTTATATTATATCCTCAGTATTTCCCAACTTTCCAACTTTCGCTAAATTGAAAGAGAAGATCCTTTTAACTGTTTTCGAAATTAATCCCCAAAAAACATTTTTTGTCCAATAATGCAAAACAATGATAAGTCTCGGCCTGTCTCAGGAACTTCAGACTTGTTCAAAGAACCTGGCTGTTATAACTGCACCGATGTACAGATCTGTTAGTACTGAGAAGATTGTGTAAAAGAGCCCTGTATGTAACAGAGTAACAGTTACGTGTGGGAGGATATGCTGAGATGTTTAAATGTGCTGAGGTAATCTGCATTGTGTGTGGATGTTCATGGCAATTATATATCTAAATATATATAAAGTGAATAATATTACTTTACATGACACTTCCTCTCCTGTGCTGTATATTTGGGACCAAAAATTGGCTTGTTGACAGTGGAATGCCTTGTTTTAGAAATTTGCTTAATCCTTCCATTTTAATTTCTTTGAATGTCAGATGCTACAGTACAGTTTGTTGCTTCAACATGTCTTTCATTTATAGATTTGTTAGATTAATGCTTAATTAAAGTAGCTTGTATGACTCAAGTGACTTGATTATAATCCATGTTCTCTTATCACCGTTTTTCTTTGCTGCTTTGAGATTATACTTCTCATGAGAATGCTGAGGCCATTGTGAACCATCTTGAGAAAGAGAGTGCCAAGAGGCTGCTGTTGGGATTCAAGAATTGGTGCTTCAGTTTGTATCACCTGTGTTTTTACTCTGAATGCGGCATCGGCAATCTTATTGAATCCCTTTTCCAAGTGTCTTACATCATGCTATGTTCTGTTGGAAGTATCTACTAACCTTTCCTCTCTAAGTGGGTTTAAACAGGACTTGTCTGAGCCTTGTGAGCTTCTTCTTGGCTTTTCCAGGTGTCTTCACTGTGCTCTCTGCACAGTCAGGCTGGTCGCAAGCCACAGCAGCAACGCCGATGATGAATCCTCCAGATTTCAAGCATGTGGTTGTGCTGCAGTAGCTCTTGTTAGTTGTGTGCAGCAGTGCTTTATAGTGTGTGGTTAATGGGGAAAATCTGTGTGTCAGTGAATCCCAGTGGGGCAGCTTTTAAACAAGCACGTCAGATACTCCAACTTCTTTGCTGCGAGTTTGTGAAGAAATTGACATGGGGACTAAATTCTGCTTTGAATCTTAAATGTTTGAGCCGCCAAGTGATCTTCTAGAGGAGGAACTGCTAAAGCACTGCTCTCATTGTCAGCCTTTGGTCTATTCACAATCATAACATTAATTGCAACCTATTAGTGGGTGTCTGAATATTTAATATTTAAATTTAACCAGCTGAACATAATGAAAAGCT